>NC_140963.1:75252619-75475119 GCF_056783735.1 Eptatretus burgeri | reverse complement strand
AATTATAACATCGATGCAATGATTACGTATTTATAAAATCCAAACGCTATTTATTCATCTTTCTATAATCGATGCGAGAGGAGATTGTAAGCTGCTACTAACAACACCGATGGCCGTCATGAACAGCACAAAGGTAAAACTAACGTGTCTTCCGTCTCTCTTTGATGCGTGTTACAATTGCCGACAGTATTCAGTGCAGTAACATGCTGTACAGGTTTGTATCCGAGGAGCAATGGGCTACACTATATAGCCTAGGTGTGTAGTTTTGTGTAAGTACGATGTTCGAAAACCAAAAAAAAAAAATGTTCGCATAACGACGCGTTTCTCAGAACGTAAGCCCGTCGTTAAGTGGCGCATGACTATATATATATATATATACATATATATATATATATATATATATATATATATATATATACATATATACATATATATACATATATATATATATATATATACATATATATATATATATATATATATATATATATATATATATATATATATATACATATATATACATATACAGTTACAGCTGTGGAAATTCACAGAACACCATAAAGGTCCTAAGCTAGTGATGCCGATAAGTCCGTGTTCAGTTAGATTTCCCCACCATTGTTTAATGGGATTTATCCGTGTGCACAGGGCTGTGATCTTTGAGATAGTGTTTTTCTTTTCCTTTCATTATTTTGGACCAACCACATTTCAACACCAACTACGATCTCCTCAAACCACAACAACCATGATCGCCTCAAACCACAACAACCACGATCGCCTCAAACCACACCAACCACGATCGCCTCAAACCACAACAACCACGATCGCCTCAAACCACACCAACCACGATCGCCTCAAACCACAACAACCACGATCGCCTCAAACCACAACAACCACGATCGCCTCAAACCACAACAACCACGATCGCCTCAAACCACAACAACCACGATCGCCTCAAACCACAACAACCACGATCGCCTCAAACCACAACAACCACGATCGCACCAAACCACAACTCTCTATCGGTGGAGCGCGGATTTTCCTGCCTGCTTTTCCCACGCTTTGGTGTGGGGGAAGTGCGATTCCAGCCAGAGGTCAAAGGTGAAAAAAGGTGGGGGGCTGATTTTGGGGGAATGAATCTCCCTGGACCTGTGCCAAGAATGATTCTCTCGGCCCCCGCGAGGTGCGCAGGGAGGGGGGCGAGAGGGCACGCCCCTTTTCTAGAAGCTTCCTGCAGGAGCTGGAAGGTGGGCGGAGCGATAAAAGGGGAGGGGCGAGGCATTGGAATGGGGGGATATGAGGGCGCGCAGAACGCCAGGTCGTGTGTGTGGTGGTTTTCGTGGGTGCGTGGGGCTTCTTCTTCTTCGTCGTCTTGGTCTTCGAAGAGTCTTGGGTTCGGTGGTTCGGGTCGAGTCATCGGAGCTCGCAGTCGGTGGGGAGTCCGGGCGTGGCACGAAAGACGCGGACGGGAGGCGCCGCTTTGCAGCTCTGCCACGCAGCCTGCGCACCCGGGAGGAGAGCGCCGGAGAGAGCTCGCCTACCATCGCACCACAAGGGTGCAGGTAACCTGCAACAGTCTCATGGGGTCCGTTTGGTCATCCAGGCTCCACACTATAAAGGTCTACGGACCCTGTCTGGCGCCCTCGCCTTTGCGGGTGGCCTTTTCTTTCCTTTTGAATGAATGTTGGTGGCGCTGTGTCCTGTGAGTAAAAACTGTTGAGTGACTACATGATTGCTTATAGACGGTCATAGTGCTTTCACCTTGCTAGTGTCTTTGTCCCCGTCCCGTGCATGATTGTTTGCCTGTATAGATGTTTTTGAATACCTGCATTGATTGCATGGCTGTATATGTGTGCTGTGTAAAATAAATGTGCTTGTGTGAATGTTACCCGTTCGTCGTGTCTTTTTACACACACACACACACACACACACACACACACACACACACACACACACACACACACACACACACACACACACACACACACACACACACACACACACACACACACACACACACACACACACACACACTTATTAGTATAGATTACCCTCTATCATGTTGCCGTAACAATATATATGTATAGCTCGAAATGTGTGGAGTGTGATGAGCACTCCCCTGATCTCCAAAGAACATAAAGTCCTGCACAAGCGCAAGCCAAAGTTTTAACTCCAAACCGGAGGCTTCAGCCCGGTGACTCATGCCAAACAGACAGATTTTATGGTCATCATTGGTTAAACATCAAATGGAGCCTCCTATCCCAGATTTTTGAGCTTATTTGCCCTCGTTTAATGTTTGATGCAAGATATCACTTCTTGTTTATGGGGCTATCACTGAACAAAAAATAAATAAATAAATATAAAGGCTACTAATGAATGCAACCTCAAGAAAATAAACCAGGAAATAAAATACAGGTGGAGGCCATTCAGCCCATCATGCCTGTGAGAACACAACACCAGCCCATCCACACAAGATCCAAACAAGAAAATGCAAAAAAAAAATTAATGAAATAATTTTTTGTTTGTTTGTTTTGTGGGGGGGTTGGTTTTTGTTGGTTTGATTTTATTTTTGTACTTTTTGTGGTTTTTGCATTTTGTTTTTTTTTCCTTTTCTTCCCCTCAGGGGAGGGGACATGGGATTGGTTAAAACACACAAATCAACCACACAACCCCCCTTGACAAGACCCCCACCAACAGCATTCTGTACACATGCACACAATCACCCATCAATGCTCAAACTACCTAAAAGTCTGATCAACATCCCCATACCCCTCAATCTCCATAACTTCCAGGTACCTATCTAATTCTAATTTAAACTTATCTACTTTTTCTGCAGCCACTACCTTTCCAGGGAGGCCACTCCATGCATTAACTATTCTCTGAGTAAAAGTCCCCTGCCTTACTACCGTCTTAACTCTCCTCTTCTTTACTCTCAATCTATGGCCCCTGCTCCTCTCACTGTCTACTCTGTTGAATAATTCATCTGCTCTTATTTTATCTATACTTTTCATTATATTAAACATCTCTATCATATCCCCTCATAACCGCCTCTTTTCTCGTGTATAAAGCTGTGTCTCCTTCAGTCGCTCCTCATAGCTGAGTCTAGCTTGGCCCAGAATCAATCTCGTAACCTTGCGCTGAACACTCTCAATGGCATCGATGTCCTTCTGGAACTGTGGTGACCAGAACTGCACACAATATTCTAGATGTGGCCCTCACTAAATTCCTATACAATGCTAACGCCACCTCTTTTGATTTATAAATGATTCCCCTCCGAATACAGCCTAAAATCCTACTTGCTGTACCGTCTCGCTGCCTGGAACTGTGCTGCCTGCTTACCTCCCGTATCTATTATCACCCCCAGATCCTTCTCCTGTGTGACACGCTCCAAAATTACCCCTTGCATCATGTAATCTCTATTTTCATTGTTCTTTCCCATCCCTAACTCCTTGCACTTGCTCAGGTTAAATTCCATCTGCGAATCTTTTGTCCAATCTATGCAAGTATCAATACTTTCCTGAATCTGATCACCACCCCCTCTGCTATCCACCTCACCTCCAAGCTTTGTGTCATCTGCAAATTTGGAAAGCTTACTCTTTACCACATTATCCAAATCGTTGATGTAAATAATGAATAGTAATGGTCCGATTACTGATCCCTGAGGTACCCCTGTACTTACATCCTCCCAGCAAGACATCCTCCCACTCACAACCATTCTTTGCTTCCTACCACTAACTCAGTTTGTAATCCAATTAACTATCTGTCCAGCCACTCCATAAACCCTCACTTTGGCTAACAACCTCCGATGTGGTACTTTATCAAATGCCTTCTTAAAGTCGAGATATTCGATGTCCACTGCCTTTCCATCATCCACCCAATCAAACACTGCTTCATGGAACTCTAAAAGATTTGTTAAACAGGAACTACCTTTGGTAAACCAATGCTGACTACCTTTATTTAGTTTGTATATATTTAAATGGTTCTTAATCTTGTCCCTAATTTATGTCTCCACACCTTCCCCACAACTGAAGTCAAACTAACAGGTCTATAGTTTCCCAATTCTTCTCTGGATCCTTTCTTAAATAATGGCATTACATTTGCTACTCTCCGATCCTCCACTACCTGTCCCGACTCCAGGGCACAATTGAAAATATCCATTAACATCTCGCTTACCTGCTCAGCCACCTCCATCAATACTCTTGGGTGTATATTATCTGGACCTGGAGCCTTATCTTCTTTTAGATTACCAAGCGGTTCCTTTACTTCCTCCACTCTAACCTGGATCTTCTGTAAAAGCCCTTCCTCACCACCCTGATACTCTCAGCTATTGGCAATTCTCCTGACTGTTCTTGTGTAAAATTTGAAGAAAAATACCTGTTTAATAAGCCTGCCATCTCACTTTCATCACTAACCACTCTCCCGGTGCTATTCCTCAATGGCCCACACTGGTCCTAACCTGTTCTTTTCCCCTGATATTAGCGTTGGGCACACATCGACTTTTTCTCTGTTGTCCCGTTAAAAGGAGTGTTTTTTTATGGCCATTTTTCACGCTGATCACGAATCCGTTGAAATTTTTGACCTCGGATGATGTCTTAGTAAGTAATGTCTTAGTAAGATGTCTTAGTAAGACATCATCCTCGGTCAAAAATTTCAACGGATTCGTGATCAGCATGAAAAATGGCCATAAAAAAACACTCCTTTTAACGGGACAACAGAGAAAAAGTCGATGTGTGCCCAACCCTAATATTACATGCCCTAGTAAGCCATAATTATCAATTTTTACCTGAAAAGTGGGTAAATTTGGTGGCCATTTTGATTTTTTTCATTTTACCAACCTAATACATCGTCCTAGGTCAAAAATTTCAACGGATTCGTGATCAGCATGAAAAATGGCCATAAAAAACACTCCTTTCAAAAAAAGTATGGTTGTATGCCCAACCCTACTGATATACTGAAAGAAAGCCTTCTTATTATGTGTAATATTCTTAGCCATGTCCTCATACTCTCTTTAAGCTTGCCGAGTTATTTTGTTAACTTTCCCCTGTTTACTCCGATAGTGATATAAATCTAACTCCAGTCCTGTTAATTTAAACCTAATAAATGCCTTGTGCTTCTCCTTAATAGCATTCCTTCTCTCACTGCTCAACCACCCTGGTCTCTTTCTGCTTCTAGTTTTCAACCTCATTGGAATGTACTTACTCTGCACTCTACACATTTGGTCCTTGAAGGTTTCTCATTTCTCTGATGCTGATTGTCCTGTTGTAAGAGTCTCCAAATCTACATCACCCAATTCTCTCCTCATACCCTCAAAGTTTGCCTTCCTGAAATCTAATATCCTAACCCTACTATCCTGAACTCTAACCCTAAACAGAATGTTTGCACACGCAATGTTATGGTCACTTGCTCCTAAATGCTCCCCTACCTCCACCTCCTCCACCATATTGGGATCGTTACTTAAAAGGAGGTCTTAACACTGCACTCCCCTCGTGGGCTCATCTACAAACTGGGTTAAAAAGCAATCCTGAACTAAAACTAGGAAATTCTCATCCACTCTGCCCTTTCCCTGTTCCTCTACCCAATCTATCCCTGGCAAATTAAAATCCCCCATAATCAATACTCTTCCCTTTCCACATGCCCTTTTGAATTCTTCATGTACTCCTCCTTCCTCCTCTTCATTCCCACCCAGAGCCCTATAAAAGCATCCTACCAGTATCTTACTGTTTTTACAATCTCCAATCTCTACCCATACAGAATCCTCAACATTTATTCCTTCCTTGATGTCACCCCCTTTCTCTTGATACAATGCTGTCCTTTAACCAGATTGCGACTCCTCCTCCTATTCTCTCCTTCCTATCACACGGATACACCTTTTAGCCTTCTAATCCTGTCCTCCAGTAACTCTCCAACTTAAACCATGTCTCACTCACTGCAACTATATCATACTCCTCGCTATCTACTTTGGCTTCAAGCTCTTACATCTTATTATTTAAACTTCTCGCATTGGTCTGGAATATATTTAACTTTTCCCTTCCTGAAATTCTATTTTCCTGCCTGGCCTTACTCATCACAATTACTTCATCCGTTCCTTCCTTAATACCTTCCCCACCCTCCGCTGACCAAAAAAGCCTGAATTGCTTCCTCAATTCCCACTGCAAACCTTGCTGCCTCCATTCCATTTAACATCTGGCCATCATTCTAGAAACATTCCCTTTGTCCCTGAAATGATTCCCACTGCTTCATGAATGTAAAACCTTCCTCCCAATACCATTCTTCCAGCCATTGGTTGACGTCTATTGCTCTACTCATAATTTCTGTAGTGTTTCCTAATCTTGGGAGAATCACAGAAATCATGACCTCACAACCCTTTGCTTTCAGCCACTTACCCAATATCCTGTATCTCTTTTTCAAAACCTCTGAGTAAACTTTCCAGACATCATTCACACCTTGGTGTACCACAACCAACTTCTTCTTGCCATGACCCGATACAATATCGTTTACCCTTCCTTCAATGTCCCTAACTTTTGCTCCTTCAAAACTGCACAGAATTCTGTCTATAATCCTTCCTGCAGAATTAAGAATCTACATATTTAATTGTCTCATCACTCACAAAAACTGTCTCCCATACCTCATGTCGACCAATTTCTATTTCAGCACCGATTCCACTGCACCTCCACCGCTGCCTGCACCTGCTGCAGCTCCACCACTGCTAGCACCTGCTGCACCTCCACCACTGCCTGCACCCGCTGAACCCCAGCCACTGCCTGCACCTGCTGCACTTGTACCACTGCCTACACCCGCTGCATCGCCACCACTGCCCACCCCCGTTGCACCGTCACAACTGCCCGCCCCCGTTGCACCGTCACTACTGCCCGCCCCTGTTGCACTGTCACTACTGCCCGCGCCCATTGCAACGTCACCACTGCCCACCTCCATTGCACCATCACCACTGCCTGCCCCTGTTGCACCGTCACCACTTCCAATATCCTCCTCAACCTCACTCCACAACCGTAACCAACTATTATCCACAAATTTCTCACATTCTGCTACTTGCTGCAAATTATCGATGCGTTCCTTCAACCGAGTAATAATCGTCCTCAAATGGACGATTTCCTCACACTTCCTACAACAATAAGAACCCTCTGCTTCCCCCATTGTTGATGTGACTCACATTGAGCAACTGTTACATTTTACGTATTCCTCTTACTTTCTCCTTCGGTCTCTATTTATAACCTTATTCAACCCCATACTTCCAAGGCCCCAACTGACCTCACGCTAAACTTATCACGAGGCTTCCCCGTGCTTCTTTCAAAAACTAATTCAACTACCCGCTAAAACTGTTATGAACACAAAAAATAAGTACAGTTCCACAGCTCCTGACACAAATATCAATAAAAAAAATACACAAAATGCTTTAGGACTGGAAACTTAGCTTTGGAGGGACTGGAGGGAGAGCTCGCCACCCAGTCGTCCAGTGCGCCATCCCTGAACCGCAACCTCGTCTGGCTTTCTTTATATGAATGCCACTCTTTCTGTTGTGATGTGCTGTTTTGACTGAAAAGTCTAATTGAAGGCAATCTTCTCTGCCACAGTCACAAGAGTCAGGTTAGCCTGAGTCAACACTTTCTGTTGTGAATGCGGTCTAAACAGAAAGCACCATCACCTTCCAATGATGCAAAACACTCAAGTCAAAACAACTGCATAAATAAATGTAGAACAGTGTGCGCAGAGTAATCTGCTGGAATATCTGGAAAAATTTCAATATCCCAGTCCCAGAAAAGTTTAAAAAATAAAATAAAATAAATAAACATACAACCTGATCATTCCATCACTCATGGACATTGAAAACATGTCATTGAGAGCAGATATATAAGATTCAATTTAAAATGAAGAATCAGTGTCCATCAACTTTGGTTGATATGATTAGAAAATATAAAAGTTTTAAACTAATAAGTTCATGGAACATCTTACCCTTACCAGTCTTGAGAAAACGGACATGGGAGGGTCTTTTAACCTCTTGCTTTGCGTTTCCAAGTACGATCTGTATTTCCTATGAGCCTTGATTTTGTCTCATTCTCTATATTCCCCATTGGTGAGAGCATGAGCAGCACATCTGATTGGTTGAGGTGGCATAAAATAATGTAATATTTTGTCCAGTACTGCAAAACTAGAGGTTTTGGGAAGTGCCAAGAAGATGACTTGTGCTATACAATGTTCAAGTATTTAATTCAATTTATAGAAAGTAAAAGCTTTAAAGGCTGCAGAAAGTTTCCCGCCGTTGATGCTCCGTCTTTAATACTATCCTATTTAACGTGTTAAATTAGTTATTTGTGCGTGTTGTCTGTGCCCTTTATAACAAACATCCTTTTAAAAAGTATTGTTACGGATCTGGAAACCATTTGCATTCAACATACAGGTCCCAAAAGTCAGTTATCCCGTTAAGTACACGTGTAGACAGATCCCTTTCCTTTTGTCTCGTGGGAGAATCAAAAACGTGCGTTGCGACTTCTTTTAGTTAGGTTATTAAATCTTTACATCTAACAACCAACAAGCCATCTGCATGACCCCTCGGCTCATCACGATCCACCACCAACCGGCTGCACCACCAACGTACCTTTGCAGCGTTATACTGTTACTCATCAAGTTTGACCCCACGTGGAAAGAGCGGTTGGGGTTTCCCGGCAGGGGCCAAGGCCCCGCACCGGAAAGGTGGGCCGTAGGACCCTATCCAATGAGGGGCGGACAGCGAGGAATTTTTCACCAAGAGCCCCTCCCCGTGGTGGGAGGAGATATTTCTCCGAGACTCTTTGAGTAAGGAGGAGTTTTCACGATGGTTGAGTCAGGCAGTTTTTGTTCACGGTGGCTGTGAGCAGTCTGGTTCGTTCTTCACGGTGGCTGTTACGGGGAGAGAAGTTCTGTGGACCACGACTATTCACCACGCGAGCTCTGCCACAAGCCACGAGTCCCACACGTGCGAATGGGACCAAACCGACGACCTTTGGCAGGTACCACACTATAGAACACGCTTTCCCTCCGACGACCAGGTACCCACCGAACTCTGACCTCCAGCTTGTCTCTCTTCACAGCTGTGAGGGTCAAATAAAGACTCTGGGGTTTCTTTTCTTTTTGTGTGTGTGTCTGCGTGTGGGCCCATCTTTAAGTAGATCTGAGTAAGTGTTTTTGCTTATTGTAAATATTTCCCTGCTTGCACATTCACGCCAAGTCGAGCCTTTGTCTTTATTTACTGTTAATAAATTTATTAGAAATGTTCCCAGTCCGTTTCTGTCCCTTCTTACATTGGTCTAGCATGGTCCGGGTCTGAGTGTAAGTGGGGTTTCATCCCCGATTATCCGTTCATTCCGACTGGCACGGCTTTGGCAGTTTCCGCTCGGCTGCACCCGAACCGGAGTTGGTAGTTGGTAGTTGTAACTCTACCACAGTCGGTAGAGTGACCCGGCTCGAGCAAGACGTGCCGAGGGCGTGGTTTCCCCGGTAGTCGAAATCGGGTAGTTACTTAGGTAAATTGGTTTTCGACAAACAGACCCTACACTACGCAGTTGAGATATTGGCGTCCACGGTCAGTTCATCGACCCGCCAGCTCACGGAATTATCCGGAGCGACTGCCTACAATTCCGGGGAGTCTGGTGGGAGACGGCGTAACCTCCCCCCACCTAGCGGTCATTCTCGCCACCGACCCCCGGACAACAACAGTATGTTTCCTGTTTGGAATGATTTTCAATTTTGTTTGACTGCCAGACAGAGTTATAAAAAAAAGAAAAAAAAAAAGATCTTACCCTCCATAGTGCAGCAGATAACTGCAAAAATACTTCGGTTTGTGATGCAAGCATGAAATTTGGCACAAATACTCTTTGAGGTCCACTTTTTTCAAAAAAGGCGTTGGCCACGCAAAATTCCAAGATGGCGATCATTTTTCAAGATGGCCACCATATGCACAGAAAATTCCTCTTCTGCAGCTAAATATTTGAAACAAAACACAACATTAAGGGTGTAAACCAAAGTTTTTATGTCTAAGATTTTAGCATGATTATTCTTTGTAATGTAACACCTCACAGCATGGTTGCAACAAAGATGGCATCCAAGATGTCTGCCGCAAAACCAAAACAATGCTCATATTTCAGGAAATAATAGACATAGACTCATAATTTTTGGATCTATACCTAAGTTTTTGGGGTGAAATAATTAGGTGGACATGGTTTTAGATTCCTAGTTCCCATGCATACTGCTGAAACAAAGATGGGAGTCCAAGATGGCTGCCACAATAGCTATAAACCATTGTTCATGAACTAGCGTTTGGAACAAAATCAATTTTTTTTTAAGGTTTACTAACTTGACAGATATGGTTCAGATATGGACAGAAAAATTCTTCCCATTTTGCAAAGGGAAAATCAACCATGGACGGTTAATCGTCATAGGAGATGCTGAGGCCATGCTCATGCAGCATTTCTACCAGGCTTCTCTTCCTGGTTTTGGCAAAGATAGAGAGACCCATGTACACTGGGAATGGTGTTTCTCTGTCTTTGGAGTGTCTGTGTGTTGCTGCTCCCTCTTTGTATCGGGAATAGCAGTTATACTGCAGCAGCTGGGAAATGGCCTGGTCAGACTTTGAAGCCCCAAATCTCAGCTGTGATTTGATGTCTGCTCAATGTTCAACCATCCCGACGAATTGAAGGAGAATGGGTGGTATAGCATCTTTAACACAGCCTTCAGGAAATGTGCCATCAAATCTTGATTGATGGTCTAGTATGTGTCGTCTCAAGATTTTTGCAGCTTTAGCCATCACAAGTGCATCAGAGTATTCTGATGCTTTTGATAGTGACAAAGCCACATCTTTCTGGAATGCTAAAAGCACACCTCTTCCCTTTTTGTGAGCTTCAAGCTCAGGGATTTCGGCCAATAATTTATCCTTTAATCTGGTGGTATCGACAGTGGGAGTATCAACAGCCAGTTGTGCCAGATGTTGTTGGTATAACTGGTAAATACCTGCAAGGGGGAAGACTGTGGGACCGTCTGAATTGACTGGTTTCAACAATGTAATTCACCAATTCTGAAAGAACCAGTGGGTACACATCTGGTTCCTCCTTAGTTTGATGTGAGTCTTTCTCAAGACTTCTGAGATGGTATCTCTCCCTGTTGTACAGAGGAGTGAGACAGGCACGATGGTATTTTAGTTCCTGGGCAATGGCATCTCCACCACGCAGTTTTGCTAACAACGTGCCATCATTCAGTGTTTGAGCACACTTGTGCAGCCTCTTGTCCAAGTTCATGGTCATAACTTGCCGAAGGTCAAATTCAGGTGATGTCTTTTCACACATAATACATACTTGACCATCATGGCTAGTTCGTCGCTGCTTCACATGCCCTTCATCTGTTTTACTACCACGAGAGTTGGATCGACGTTTCTTGGCACAATCGAGTTTAGTGTTATTAAATAACAACCGACAACTCATGTGGTACTTTGCCTCATTCCTTCTCAGTGTTGCCTCTATACCTCCACCCTCATTCAGTCGAGCTGGGTCTAAATCAATGGGAGTGCACTAATCTTATTGAATAGAGGTATATTGGTCACTAGCATAGTATATCCATCATGTTCTGGGACATGATGGGAAGGAGGGGAAGTCAGGGCTTCATTCTTTTTGTCTTTTTGGCAAAGACAGCATCTCGTCCAGTCTGTTTGCCTCTTGGCTAAAATTGGATTCGCATCTGCCATTTTGATTAAGGCCGAGGGTTTATCCTTTTACCACCTTAATCAACGCACATTCCTGAATGGGATACGACTAGGTTCGGGTGACCTACACCTAGCCCGATCATTCATCCAGTGTCATTTAAGTCCCATGTGATCTGTACACCATTCGGGTAACTACATGGGCAAGTCATGTATAGCCCCCTTACCCTTGCCTCGGCTCTCCCTCGCTGGCACACCCTGTCAATTCAGGCGTGGCTATCTAACTAAATCTAGTAACTACAAACTACTGTTTACTAGCAACTGGATATGGGGCTGTTAGACAGCATTTGGTATACTAAACTAAACTACAACTACTTGTCTATTACTACAGCATTAGTAAAGCTCGATCAGCTGACACTGAACTCCATGCTGAGTTACACAGCAGTGACGTCACCAGTGTGCCCTGGTTGTGCGCTGACATCACTCTATTATAATTATGCTAAGCTTTCCTCCACCCTCTAAAATGCAATCTGACAAAATAAGTAATAATTCGAATGAAATCCATTGTGATGAAATAAAGGATGAAGTGACACGCGATCACGTGTCACGCGGCTCGCACATGAGAGAGATAAAACCGAGATGCCGCGCGGTCGGTGGGATTGTCCCTGGGGCAATGTCATTTACGGCGGTGGTTCACTTGGTGCTCGTTGAATGGTGAGAATTGAGAGTATACCGGACTCTGTGCTTATGCTGGCTAATTGCTGATATATTTTGCGGTGATTGACTGCACATGTATTCCTTTTGTGTCTGTAGAGACGGCTTCAATCACGTGAAATAAAGCCTTATACTCCGAAGGTTTTCCGCACGCATTCATTTCATCCATTATCTTTATTACCTATTTGCCGACTTATAGTACTTAGTATTTCTATGTTTATTTATTGATGAGATATTTTAAAGTTTTACGGCGGCCACCTTGGACGCCATCTTTGTTGTTACAGGTAATTTTGTAATATATGACAAACAAGTGAACATTTATGCAATAAATCAGAAATAAAAGTTTTTTTACCACTAAATTTTGTGAAATGATAAATGATTATTACAAGCTTGATTTTTCTGGATACGGCTTAGCAGCCATCTTGAAAATGGCAGCCATTTTAATTTTCAGCAAGAGCAATATTTTTGCATAAAGAGTGATCCTTGGAGACTTGAGATGATTTATGTTAAATTTCATGCTTGCATCATAAGATATTCTGATGAAAATAAGAAAATATCTTCAGCACAGTTCCTGAAATATTAGGATTTATAGATTTCATGGTGGCCATCTTGGACGCCATCTTTGCTTTGACCATTTGATTATGTACTAGAGCCCAGACAACATTCCTATTAGATTCTTTGACCCCTAAAACCTAGGTATACGCTCAAAATATTGTCTTTAATCCAAATACTTGCTTTAGGAATAATATTTTTCAATTTGTATGGCGGCCATCTTGGAAAATGGTCGCCATCTTGATTTTTTTCATGGCCAGCACCATTTTTTAACACAGTAGACCAAAGAGAGTATTTGTGCCAAATTTCATGCTTGCATCACAAACCGAAGTATTCTAGGGGTACTTTGCAGTTATCTGCTGCACTACCAGGTGCATGTGTGATCAGGAAGAGATTCCATACAAAATTTGCCTAATTCAGAGCCAAAGTACTGTTAAACTGCAGGTTCATGTTCTGATTCATATTCTACAGTATTCAAAATATAAAATTCAATTGAAATCAAGTAGTCCCTCGATCCTAGACTGATGTCTGTAGACAGACAGACAGACAAAGTGAACCAATTGCTTAAGGCTACTATTTGCTTTGTGCACACGGGGTAAATATCAGGACCTGATTAATGACATGAAAAATAATTGCAGTCTATATAAAATCGACATCTTACCAGTGAGGGTTTGAGCAGTTGAAATAATAAGGAAGAACATTTCAGATAATTTGAAAGAGATTCCAGTAAACATAACAACAAACGAGTTACAATTGGAAATTGTCTGAGGTTCAGTGAACATCCTTAAAAGAGCCCTTCGAGTAAACCCATGATACAGAAAACCATACAATGTTCCTAAGGTAAAATGGGAAAACATCACAACTTTGTTCTTGGAAAGTAATTCCACGCAATAACACAAGTCAGACACTTCGGAGCCATAGAGGATCTCATTTTGTCTTCTGAAATCCACTTAAGATTACAACTAATAAGACAAATGAGTGTTAATGAATTAAGTATCTGGCCAAGCAGAAGTGAAAGAAAATAAGGCAGAATGTAGAAGACCCCAATTCAAATTGTTTAATTAATATTGTCAATAGTTGGAGGCCCTAAATCTCAAACAAGAAGTCAGGACCATCTATCTCCCTGGACACATCTCAGGCATTCAACACAGTCTGGCATCCAACATTCCTTGCCAACCCTGCCTGTGGCATAGAAGGCCGCCTTCATTCCTGGATTGCTTACTTCCTGCACTCACGCAGTCAACATGTTGCCATCAATGGAACCCTCTTCTACACCCTTCCAACAGAGGGTGGACCAGCCCCAAGACAGTCTCTTGGGCCCAATCTTGTTCCTCATTTACGTAAATGTTCTGTCCAATGCTCAGAAAAAGTTCTTCGGTTTGCAGACGACTCTACATTGTATGTTTCGGCAGCGAGTAATTACAAGCTGCCGCAGTATCCCCATAGCACTGATATGTAGACAGCAGCTGCATCACTGTATGGATCTGTGATTTATTAGATCATGGTCTAACAGATGAATCTATGTCCTTCACTGCTGGATAAATGTCACAGTCTCATCTGTCACTCCAGAGGAATTGTCAAACAAACCTACCTTTTTATTTCCACGGTTAGCCACTGGAAAAGGTTCATTTTCTCCAACTTGTCGGCCTGATCATCAGCCATGGCCTCTCCTGGGTTTCTAAAACATAGCAAAGTTGGCCTCCAAAGCCAGCCGCAGACTCGGCATCGTCCATCATCCTAAGTCTTTCAATTAAAAAATAATGAAAGCCTGAAACGTCAGCATTATTTTGCTTCCCACGGTGGGTAGCATACCTTTATCAACTTTCAGTTGATAAACCTATTACTGTACAGTATTTAGTGTTTGATAATCACCCCCCAAAAGCAATGTTATTACTGGTGGAGGATTTTGTCGTCTCAAAGATGGATTGCAGAGACTTTCAAAAGTGTGTCTGTAAATCTCAATTTTCATGCTTGTGAAAAGTTCTTTCATTAAATCACTTTCACATGACTCTGATAAACATAATCCCTGAAGGTCTTGATAACAAGCCTGATGCAATGGATACCTGTAAAGGAGTTGAAACATATGAGGCAACTATTTATGCATGCTTGTGTAACGATTGCATGATGAGGTGCCTTGTCATAAACAGAGCTTCTTAGATTTTCTCACTTGATCTTCCTTTTAATGATTACCACACTTTAAGTTGCCAAGGCTGTTATAAACCAGGAAGGTTAGGTGTGGTTCTAGGAGGAAGAATTGCATCTCAGAGCAAGCAATTTATTCATGTCGTTATTGTTAAAGATACAAGAGTATATTTTGAAAGGGGTAGGCCACCATGCACATATATATATATATATATATATATATATATATATATATATATATATATATATATATATATATATATATACATATATATATATATATATATAAATATATATATATACATATATATATATATATATACATATACATATATATATATACATATATACATATACATATATACATATATATATATATATATATATATATATATATATATATATATATCAGATTACAAGCTGCTGAAGCAGTCGCACAGGAAGAATTACACTGGGTGGTTTTCCTTTGCCTCCCTAACCATAGTCATGGCAGGAATTTGGCCACAATGGCAGTGAAAAGTGTCGACACACTTTGTGAAGGAGACCACGGGATCATGACGTCATATCGACCAGCGATTTTGTAGACTTCCTATTTTAATGAAATATGTCAAATTCATTGAACTTTTGATAAACATATTATTGCAAAATTTCTGGGTCGTCATTGTAATACCCACTCCCCATGAAACTGCGTGTCCTGTCTGCCAATACTAGTTGGTGGATGTCAAAGATCCCATGATGTTCTTCGTAAAGAGTAGGTGAGTTATTGCTGGCACCCTGAATAAACTATAAATTACTGCTCTAAGTTGCAGGGGGCACTGCATCAGCAGCACTGCCACGCCCCGACAAGAACTGATGCTTACCTGTAGCCAAGTGCTGCATACGAAGGACGACTGACCTCATAACATATTTTGATCTAACTTTTTCTGTAATTGACCTAAAGAGATTATTGTAATCTTAAATAAAAGGTGAGAATGGTGTTATCCATGCATATGTATTTTACAGCAGTTGGACTATTCTGTGCTGAAGGTTACCTCTTTCACTTTTGGCCCAAGGTCATAATATAATAAGTTTTGTTCGATTTTGACCAAATATCCCTTGTTAGCAAGGAAAAATATGTTGTTGTTGCAAAATAAATAAATAAATAAATAATCAGAGTAAGCCCACAGATTTTTAGAGATGTTCTGATTTGAAGATGGGTGGTCCAATTATTGGAGATATATTGGGTTATACTGAAAATGGAGTGCACTGGTTGAAACTCGTACTTTCAATGGTTTTACTACAAAGGCACCAGAAAATAGAAGATACAACTTTGATAAGATCACATGACTTGAACCTCATTCATAAAAGCTGTTGCTTGAAGCCTAACTTGCTCGATCAGCAAAATGACAGCTTTGTAGTCAACAGTTACGAAGTATTTGTGGGTTCAATGAACAAAAACACTGCAACGTTGACTGTTTTCAGACTAAGACAACTGCAATGACTGTAATGTGTGTCATACATCCATTGGACGAGCCCCTTCTCGGTTGCTTGATCTTCTACCTTGAGTTGGTAGATGTGACCAGTCACAATACAGGACTTTCAAAATGATGTATGAATGCTAACGAGACCTTTTGCACATGTGCTGTACGTGTGTTTTCAGTGACTCGGTTCTGCTCGCTGTTAACCTGCCGCTGATGGCGCGAAATGTCACTAAAATCATCTATTTAACAAATTTTTCAGCATTTAAACGAAAGAGTGGCGAATCCGTGATGGTTAAGCATAACTGGTGTGTTCCTGAATGCTAATTAGATTCACGAAAATAGAGGAATATGAAAAATATCCGTGGTTGAGAAGTGTCAAAGTTCCTATCATTTCCTGTTCGTATACGTGAGTGGCAGTAGTGGATATAAAGCACACACACACACACACACACACACACACACACACACACACACACACACACACACACACACACACACACACTGAAGGTCGCTTCTACTTTCACCAATAGATGCAAAACTCGAGTGTAATTTATCTTGTGGCCCCAGAACCAAATAAAATATGTATATTTCTAACAACCCTCACAGCCCATAAAACTCACACTCCTCCCTTCTCTTCCCAAACACGATTTATAGAAAATATCATGGTTTTAAACTTACTCTTTGCAATTACAAGCCCCAGATATGACCTTCCCATCGGTGGCAAGTAGCAACAAAACCAGATACGATGTCTCCCTCTGTGAAATCTGCCTGAGTGTTGATAATAATGGCATCGTCTTTCCAATTCCAGATGTCCACTAATTACATCACCAAACCTGCCATGTTCACATGAGGTAATCCCACAAAGTTCAAAGTCCATTCACCAACAGGGATGATCGGGGAGGTCGAATAGAACACGCTCATCCACAACCTGTCCGTCAGCCTTGCACAGGCCCACATCGTCGGGAGTTTTTGAAGTACGGGCTGCAAGATATCAACTGTTTGGGGGAGTTGATCAGAAAATTCTCCAAACGTTTTGTCGTGCAGAGGCACACGCCTGTCTCTCAGGTACTATTCCAAGTATTTTTGTTTTCTTTTAGAAGCTTTGTGAGCCATTTTAGGTTCCAGTCCTTATCTGACTTGTACAATTATACGTATTCTGCCTCGATGACCGCTGTTGTTTGGGGTTTCTGTACATGCGTACCGAGCATTCTGGTGCGGATTACATCATTTTGAAAGTCGCGTATTGTATATGTGGTGTTTGTGAGATCATAATCCCCCCCCCCCGCCCCGTAGATAAATTTTAAATTATTTTATGTAATTAGAATAGTGGTAAGCCCCTAATCTCACCTGACACCGCCAGCCGTAAGCACAAACTCATGCAAAAAGCTGATCCAGGGGTATGCTTCATTACCAATCAGCTTGTTATCGCTTACCAAGCCAGCCGGTCCTTATTAACCATTGATTTGGAGTGCTTCCTTGAGTGCTTAAGTCACTTGGCGAGCACTCTACACACCGACTGGTAACGGAACACACTTCTATGTGCGAGACCGAGGACCCTTTTCTGGTTCTGCCACCGCTTATGTCATGAAAAAAGTTAACTCCGGGTGATTTTCAAATCTTTTCTCCCTTTTGTTGAGCTATTTTCTACTTTTCAGCACAGCTGGGTCAGTTTTGCTTCATCCTTTGGAGAGGTGCTCTGATTTAAAAAACCACAATGTTCGCCATGCGCATTGGTTAGTCCATTTACTAATGAGTGGTTGTTTTGTGATCGTATAATCGTACAATAAATTGTAGTGTGGATTTCCAAAAGAATATCGATGTGTATTAACATGAGGAATTATACAAATTTTATTGTGATTATTGTTGCATTTTTATACACTAGTGCATGCCCGTACATGCGTGCCCGTATGTGTGTGGCCGTATGTGTGTGGCCGTACATGCAAAAAAAACTTTCAAACCTCGTGCCAGATACAACAACCACACAGGCCATTCCTTCGCTCTCGCGTGGCCGTACGTGCGTGGCCGTACGTGAAAAAAAAACAACTTTCAAACAACCACACAGGCCGTTTCTTCTCTCTCGTAAACGATGACTGGATTGGGGCATTGTGTTTATCTATAAATGTGCATAAGAAATCGAGAAATTATTAGAATACAGTAGGTCATCACTATCCGGAAGTGGTGCGTGCCCGTACGGAATGTTCACATGCATTCCACAAATTATCTCTTGCATTGAAGCAACAACTGCTGTGATACACACACAGAGTTAATTAAAATCCAATTTAAAATCAAGTTTACCTCCCTGTCTTTGCTTGCCATGACATTCGCTGCCATTGACCATTGCCATTCCTATGCCACGGTAACTAAGGCACCGATCGATCCCCATCGTAACCGGCACGGCACGTGACGTCATCATCGGCTGGCTGAGCATCGGCCTACGCGAAGTTAAGTCCTCACTGTCCAGAAGTTCGCATATCGCAGTTATGATTATTCGCAATTTAGTTTTAATGGCCAATTATTCAATTAGCGCCAACGTATTTTGCCTTTTCACAATGGCATCGCAAGGAAAAACAAAGAGAAGAGAAAGAGAAAGAGAAAGAGAAAGAGAAAGAGAAAGAGAAAGAGAAAGAGAAAGAGAAACAGAAAGAGAAAGAGAAAGAGAAAGAGAGAGAGAGAGAGAGAGAGAGAGAGAGAGAGAGAGAGAGAGAGAGAGAGAGAGAGAGAGAGAGAGAGAGAGAGAGAAAGAAAGAAAAAAAAAACGTACGCAGAAAAAAAAAAACATAAGTACAAAAAACAAACAAACAAACAAAAAAACAAACTTTCAAACAACCACACAGACTGTTCCTTCGCTCTCGTAAACGATGACTGGATTGGGGCATTGTGTTTATCTATAATGCGCATAAGAAATCGAGAAATTATTAGAATACAGTAAGTCATCACTATCCGGAAATCCGTACGTTGTAACCTGTAATGGGGAACGTGGCTGAGGTGCTCTTCCCCATCATCCACGCCTACGCAGCAACGTGTCTTGTCATTGGTTGGTAAATAAATGGCCGCAGCAACGTGTCTTGTCATTGGTTGGTAAATAAATGGCCATAACTTGGGAAGCACTTGTCCGATTAAGATCAAACCTTGAAAAAGCACATACTCAGGTCCCCAGCAACATACCTGGCAAATTTCAATTAGATCTGACCAGTGGTTGTCGAGAAACAGCGGACACACACACACACACACACACACACACACACACACACACACACACACACACACACACACACACACACACACACACACACACACACACTGCTGGAATTATAGATAGATTAAACGTAGTTATTATTCCACTTGCTTTTTTGACTAACCTAACCCTCACCCCCTAATTTTGGTAATAGTCCTGTCTAGTTAAATATCAGGGGAAAACATGTTTTTAAAGAGCAGGTTTTGGGTCGCTGATGACTTCGCGTGATTCGAAGGTTATAAGCACATTAATAAACGTGGGGTATTTATTTTCTTACATTTGAAACTCAAAATATGCTAAAATTAACTTTTAAGTCAAAACTTTTCTCGGTGATCGAAAAAAAGACCGGATGTTACCGAAGATGCTATGACACCACGTTCTCCGAAAACTTCGTGAACATTCGGAAACAGCATGTAAACAATGGCGAGATGCGAATCAGAGAGCGATTTCAGCGGCGATGAAATTGAGTGTGTTCATTCCGATATTGCCGAGGACGAGTCGGAGGATGATGGGAATTTATACTATGGAGTTTCTGGCCCTGAGCCATATAAATTTGAGCCACTTGCAAGTGCCAGAAAACGGCCTATTTCGTCTACAAGTAGCAGAACTGACTGTCCGGCAGTTCACACTGACAGACTCCACCAGACAGAATGGTTTTTAGATTTTCATTTTCTTTTTCGATGCATAAAATTATGTAAAGTTTGATTCGTCTGTGACTTGATATAAGAATTTTTTTAACCCTCTAGTAGCCTGGTGTTGGCTCAGTGGTGAGGGTGGTGGCTTGGGATCCTCGGGTCCTAAGTTCAAGCCCCGTCGGCTGCTGAATTAATAAACCAGGGGGTTGACTCAGCCTGTCATCCTTCCGAGGTCGGCGAAATGAGTACCAGTTCCAGTGTGTGTACTGGTAGAGGGGCACTGCATCAGCGACACAGTCGCGCTTCAAGAAATGATAGCTACCCGGCAGCTAAGCTGCCATATGACCACCATCAACCCTCTAGTCACTCAAGAGTCAGAAATAGAATGAATCAATAATGGATCCAAATATAATGGACCCTTGGTGTTGAAGTCTTTCTTCCAGCTGAGCTTGACCCCAGCGAAAGTAATGATGGCGTGGCCGATGGGGAAGAGATTCTCAGCCGCGTTCCCCATTACGGGTTACAATGCATGGACTTCCGGATAGTGATTACTTACTCTATTCTAATAATTTCTCGATTTCTTATGCGCATTTATAGATAAACACAATGCCCCAATCCTTCAGAGTTGACAGTGTGAGAAGATGAAGCAGGAGCCAGCTGAGGAGGAGAAGGCTGAATGGTGGGCACAGCGTCACACTTGTTTTGAAACCGAGCTCACTCATTGTGTTGCCTTCGTAATCCTCGGCTGTGAAATGGTCACCACAAATGACAAGTCTATCCAAAGAGTCCTCTTTACCCGTTTTCTTTGGGGGAAAATTCGCCAGTTTTGTTTGTACAAATCTTATCCACTGCCGGCGAATGTTTGATTTCTTCAGGAATCGGTGGGATCGATTACCCGTTTTCCAGCCATTTTCGCAAAACATGACGACACACGTATGAGGCATGATGTACAAATATCCAAATAACTTTGTTCTACAATAATTCAAAATAAAAAAGGATAATATAGACAGTTGCAAGCTCAAAATAAGCGAAAGAACGGCCCGCTGAACTGGACACTTCTTCAATGAGCGAGTGAGCGCCACTTTCTTTTGGAGAACGTGACGTCACCTTCCATATATGGGCACACGGCTGTTTTTTTCAACGGCCTCGAGAAATAACAACTTCGGAATTAAATTTCATTAATTTTCCCAATAGTTAAGCAACCACAATAGTTAGCATCGAACTATTTAATGCACATATAATCATATTGATAAATTTTCAGAACATGTTTGGTGACCTGCAACCTGCTCTTTAATCGATTCATTACATCACAGTGCTTCCTTTCCTTGAGATGGAGCATTCCCTTTGCGCTGTGTTTATGACCACTCACAAGTTGATATATTTTGTCAGCAAAGGGATACCCCAAACTCGGGGGGGGGGGGGGTCTCTAAATATTGTGAACCACGATTGGCCATGTAGGGGACCCTTGTTATCTCGAGGCCCCATCCAATTGCATGGCCCTGACGCCACTTCTGACCACCAATGAAGGAGACATGAATTCCAAGCTGAAAAGGATGATTTGGTTGAAGGACAAGGGAGGTTTGAAGGATGTTTGTAAAAAAAGAGCTGGGATTTTGGGGTTTCATCTCCGAGAGCATGTGCTGGTCAACACGCACAGTACCTTTTCAAAATGTCGTGTAAATCACCAAAATGGCATTAATGAGGTAATACCAGGAGCAGAAATTATATCGTCACCGAGATAACAAGTGAAGTGCAATGTCCGACAGGCATGTCCAATGAATAGGTGAGGGAGTTCAGTGGAGAAGAAAACCTCAAAGGGTGAATACAAGAAGATAAGTTGTATCTCCTTCCCGGACATGTGCACCGCAGGTTAACATTTAGCCGCCATGGAAAAGGAATTGAGTCATAAAACGCTCATAGGTTCGCACATGGAAGACCCCAGATCTTCTTTTCTGTGGATGTCAGAGTTAATTCTATGCACCACTGGACCCAAAACCGAGCTGCTGAAAAGAGTCCCATGCAGGAATACGGCCTTACGCCTTCTTGCTCTGCTTCATCCTTGTCCCTTGCCCGCTTCTGTTCCAACACTGTTCTTCGTATTTCCACTGGTCATGCTGATGCTGTTGCTGCTGCTGCTGCTGCGACTTCCTTTATCCAGAGTCTGGAAACTTTACATAAAATGTAACTTTACGCAATCTTATATATTATTTCCGAGTTTGTGGTTTCGTGTCGCGCTATCTTCGACTTCGTTCTGCGCTCGAGTAACGTGATATTCGGCTTACATTATCTCAAAGACCATATGAGGTGCATGGTACAAAAAAAGTAAATAAAATGGTTCTGGATCAGTGAAATCGTATTCCACTTACTGCATTAAAGTAAAATTACTACTGATACTCTGCATCGGTTCCTTTCTCAAACACACCCACCCCAACATGTCGCGCAGAGCGCGGGTTATGCTAGTCACAATTAGATCTTAGAAATATAAAATAGACTGGTCCATAACACTACCCAGGACCTACACTTTTACATACATATATGCTTTTTGAAAATTTCCCAAAGCACTGTCAATCTTGGTTGCAGAGGAGATGAAAGGCCAATCCTTTTGCGATGTGGCGGATTGCAGTCCCAGCCAGATGGCCTGAGCAAGTAACCAGACTCTGTGGCACTGTGGTATCTCTATAACTGCAGTCAGAGAGATTTCTACTTTTAAAAACATATGATCAGATGAGCCAAGTTTGGTGGAGGAGGAACAGGAGATGTTGGATGGAAAATTGGTCATTACTCGTCTGGAAGGAAGGACATACTAAAAGCAGAGATCAGTTTTGGGAAGGTTCCATACCTTTATGGAGGGATGAGGAATCGGAGCTGGACGGTGCACATTGATGCCTCGCCCTGCATGCAAAACATTAGGATGGCAGTTTTGAGCCGGTTCGACAGTCAAACCTGGGCAAGACTGCACAAAGCTGATTGTGTGGTGTTGGCAAGCGAAGGTGGGGGGAGCAGGCAGAGAAGTTATGGAATGATTGGGTTAATCTCCATGCATATGCACTCACTGCATATCAGGTTCCATTTCAGAATCCTGAGCACAACATTGTGTCGGCCCACACTGCAGCCAGGGTGGATGAGAGGTGGTTAAAAGCATGAAGAATAACAGCACTGCAAAAAAACAGACCGGGAAAGTGATGTGATTTTGGGAGCTCGCCAGGAAAGATGGAGACATTAGGAAGAAAATGGAGATGAAGGATAACGAGTGAGGGAAGAAAAGACAGAGATGAAGAAATTGCGAGATTCGAGAGAGGGGAAGGAAATTTTTAAATTAACTTTTGTCGGTGGAGAAAAAGGTATAGAGGAGGAGTTTTAATTAAAATATATTGGGGGAGCTCTTTATTATTTCTCTTTTGTTTTTAAGCCTTTGCAAATAACATTTAATCAGGTAGAAGGATAGGTAGGTTCGGGAAAGACATAAACAGTGATGTTTGGTGAAATGAATGAAAGGGAAGAAAGAGGAAATGAAAGGATGAGTCATGGGCATGCAGGTGTCTTTCACAGTAGAGACCCACAGACATGAATTTCATACTCAATCACAGAATAAATGTACGAGTTTGATTGGGAAATAGACATATGGAAAAATAATGCACACAGGAAACAATCTACAGCATTTTGATGCGACAAACCAAGAACAGCTTTGATTTGTCACATCAAAATGTCGCAAACTATCCTCATAGCTTTGGAGGTCATCATGGATATTTGAGCTGTTGCGAGTGCAAATGTTAAATGACACTTTTCAGTCAAGGGAATGATTTGAATGATGTTTCATCTCACAATCCACATATAATGACCACTCCCCCTTGGGAAGATATTTACCACCAAGCACGCAATCCCTTCACGGTCCCAAATGAAAACTACTCCATGGTTGAAACATCAGACCTGAGCCCTGCCTACTGGGTAGCCATACTCGTTGGCAGTACTCTCATTTTTGAATCTTCACGGATGTTTCATAGTTATTCTTCCTTTCAAAGATTATACAAACAGGCGAAAACAGCTTGGCATGTGAAATCAGGCATGAAACTTTGATAAAGCTCAAAGACGAGTACAATATTCCACATTTCTGAAACACAAGTGAAATCACTTGAAATAATGGACACTTTATCACAGGAGTTAATTGTTGGCAGTCTTTACTTTCCATAAGTGCTAAATATGGGTTAGCCATAAAGATGTGATGGTAAATTGAGATACAAACAAAAAAGTGGAGTAATTACAACACAGCAAACAAAAGGTCAATAAAACTTTGAGCTAAATCTTCCGTGTTGTTTATAAATGGGGAAACTTCACACACTTGGCAAGCTCCTAACTCGTAATCTGAGCTGTTATTGATTTTCTGACGTCCATGATCATGCCAAAGAAACAGATGGTTTCTGTTGGACTTTGTTTTTTTTTGCCAAGTTCTCAAGAACTTGGCATTTAAGAGACACAGATATTGAGTTTAAAGGGGTCGTTTGTTGAAGAATCAGCACTTTCAGTCGCCAAAAACAAAATTTTAACACTGAAAGTAAAACATTAAGCCAGTGCAGGGCAGAGTTTATGTTAACAGCAGCAAAATACATAGTTAGCCATCTGCAACTAGTTTGTGCAACAGTGACTTTTAAATTATGATTTTTGTTATGTTTACAGGTATTACGGGTTGGCTCACCTTTGTGCTGTCTTGCCCAGGTTTGACTGTCGAACCGGCTCAAAACTGCCATCCTAATGTTTTGCATGCAGGGCGAGGCATCAATGTGCACCGTCCATGGGAAGGATGTTAAGCCAGAGGAGTCGCCTATTAGCATGAGTAGATGGTGGACGTTAAATATGCCATGGCGTCTTTCACGAAGAGTAGGAAAGTTATTGCCTGGACGCTGGACAAATTCCAAATTCCTTCCCTGACTGACTGCAAGAAGGGATGAGTGATGGGCCATTGGGCCTAAATAATAGCAAACCACACAGCATAACCCTTGCTATAGCAGCATTGGCATTATTCCAAGAGTATGGCACATTGATGGTGGTGACAAGTACTACATGATTGACGTAAACTGAATGCAGTGAGATTTTTTTCTATTTTTACAATGACAGTGGCTACCGCTACTGGAAAAGTGTGTCTTATGGAGATTTCCAACATTCCGAAGATCATCTAAAATGTCTTCATAATTTTGACTGATCATCGGGGATTATTTTGCTTACTTGCTCAACAAGCAGGACTGAGAATAATTGCAGAAATGCACTTGCATATTATATGCTTACAGAAGATGAAAACAATGAGTAATTCAAAATTAATGTAGCATAGGTACAATAAATAATTAGGAGTATGTATTACAAAATAAAAAGAAATATGATGCATAATGCAGTAGTACTTAATATGTGAGCTCTTTGTTTTAACTAAAGCATCCATTATGCAAATTTAGCATCAATGAATGATTGTGGAATATTCTTTCAAATAGCCTTTATTTAGAGCTGCAAATATACCACATGGTTTGGTATAATGGTGACCTCAATTTTCATATAACCCATGCAACCTCAAAACCTTTCAAATCAGGGCCTCTTGCAGGCCAATCCATCGTAGCGATTGTGTAAGCAGCCCCTTTACCTTCCAGGTATCATTTTGGAAATTTTTGCTGCTTGATTATAATCATAATTTTGCTGCATTATGAATCTTCCTCGTGTAAATGAACCTGTTCCAGCTTTGCTTATTGCACGATTTGAGTTCCAATTTTGCCCTTTGGTTATGTATTTGTAACCGACGGTAAATAAGGAGCTCCACATCCAGTAAAACCACTTTTAGATTATGATTATCATGCTGCTTTGTTGTTAGCTAACACAAGGGATGTAAGCAGATATATACAGTGCCTATAGAAAGTCTACACCCCCTTTCAAAGTTTACTCCTTTTGTTGTCTTATAGCCTGGAATGAAAATTGCACTAAATCAGACTTTTTCCACCTTTATTTTACACATCATAACCCACAACTTCCAAGTGAAAAACAAATCCTACAAATTTCAGAGAAATTATTTAAAAATAAAAAATAGAATATCTTGGTTGGATAATTGTCCACCCCAATTATAACATAGAAATTGTAAATTATCTCAGGTGTAACCATTCACCTTCAAAATCACACACCAAATTAATTAGCCTCCACCTGTGTTAAATTGTAGGGAGTCTGAATATTTCAGAATAAAATCACTTGTTCCAGTAATTTCCTCTGCAGGGAAGTGCATTTCACAGGAAAGACAACCATGAGCAACAAGGAGCTTTCAAAAGATCTCCAGGATAAAGTTGTAGCAAGGCACAGATCAGGGGATGGGTATAAATATTTCAAAGGACTTAAATATCCATTGGAGCACAATCAGGACAATCATTAAGAAGTGGACGGCATATGGTATTGTTATGGATTCAGCGGTGGCGGGATTCGGACGAGTGCGTCAATCACTGTCCGTAACCAGTTTCGGTTTTCGTACCCTTCTCTAGACAGCCAAATGTTACATATTCGGCGTCACTCAATCACCGCCGTCTCCAGGGTTATAACGCCAGCTGGTTCGGCACAGGCCTCGTGTCACGCGCCTCGAATCGCGATACCAACGTACCCCTGGACCTTATCAGTTGGGGAAATAGACCCCGGTTACAGAATGGTTTTGTCAGATACCGAGCGAATTCTGCCAGTCTGTAACCATTTTGGTTTTTATATCCAAATCGAGCGGATCGTTCCTCGGTGCGGCACGAATTAATTCAAAGCGGCAACTTCATATGAATCAGGCAGATTTATTGGGGACACATCGGGGAAACACAACACAAGCATTCACGACAATGTTATAATTAATCTATAACTCGTTATTAACGAGGGAGTTACGGATTACGGGTTTCGAAGGGGACCCTAACGAGATAGACCTTAAACAACATGCAGACAAGACATGGACAGCATGCAGACAAGACATGGACAGCATGCAGACAAGACACAGAGTACTTGCTGATGTTTCATGGACGAGAGGAAAGTGTCAAAGCCCGAATGCGGCTCATGACAAGCCGATGTTTACGGATTCGAGCACCCAGCTCAAACACACCGCGTGGCAAAATGGCGCTCGTCCATGTGTCACAGCCCTCACGTACGCAGCCTCGGCGCGTTCAGACCCCGCGAGGTCGACTGCACCAGAGCGAAAGATCCACGGTGGTATGCTCGAGCTGGCTTTTCACAAGGTTCAGCATACAAGTCCAGGCCTGGCCTGTTCACCAGACAAGGCCAAATCGAGGTGTTGGGCTCCGCAGGCAGATCGAGAAACGTGTCGAGGACCTCCTCATAAGAGTTGATCGCTGACTCGACGTGCAGACAGCCTCTCCCACTGCCAAAAAGGCAGGCTCGATGTGCAGGAAGCCTCTCTTACTGCCAAAATGGCAGACTCTGCGCGCTCAGGTTCAGTTTCTCTCCCGGCAGATCCACCACTGCCTCTCCTTCGCTCGCTCGCCTCGAAGCCCACTGGCTCCTCCCTTCAGTTTCACTTCCTTCTATAGGCCACTCCCCCCTCAAAGCGCTGGGCGGGGACTATTGTCCGGAGAGAGGAAGGAAGAAGAAGAACCTCTCGGTCCACCACCACTGTACAAACAATAAACAGCCTCTTACACCTCCCTACACACATGTAACGTCCAATTATCGAACAACCTGGCTAAACATGCACTTAATGGGGGATCTGGGCTAATCCTATATTTAGTAACACACTAAGGGCCATTTCCACAACAGTATCAAGACCATGCCGAGATCAGGCCGTCCTTCCAAACTGGATGACCAAGCAAGGAGACTGATCAGAGAGGCCACCAAGAGGCAAATGACAACTTTGAAAGAGCCACAAGCCTTTATGGAAACGACTGGTCACTGTTAGTCCAAGAGCATTAGGTCAAAATAGGCCCTAACCTGGACATTTTTGGTAACAAGCTGATTTTTTCAGGATAGGTCCAGGAATATGTCTAGAATAACATACTAAAAGTCCTCATAAATCCTCCTTGAGCGTTTTCCGCAATCCAAGATGGCGTCCAAAATGGCCGCCTCTTCTGTTTTTCTCATAACTTTGCAAGCAGGTTTCCCCAAAACACACTTTAAATGTCTACATATATGTTTTGAAGTATGAGGAACTCATTAGAATACATCTTAAGAGATGCTGAAGCACGCAAGTACCAATAAGACCTCTTGAGTTCTTCCAAAAGTCCAGGCAGAAGCAGACGCCGACACCCTGATTGTCTCCACAGCACTAGCACTGGCAGAGTCAGAACATGTGCCAGTTGCTGTCGTTGGTACAGACACAGACTTACTGGTAATGCTAGTTGCTCGGGCAACCTCTTCCACAGATGTGTACATGCTATGCCGCAGTAATCCTGTCACGGTCTTCAACATTCATGAGATTCAGCATGCCATAGGGGACACAAGAAATCACTTGATGTTTCTTCATGCTGTGACGGGATGTGACACGGTCTCTGCGATCTATCGTCAGGGCAAGCGTAAAGCTTTCAACATGGTGCACAAGAAGCGGGACTACGACTTGCTGGATACCTTCACAAACAGTGGAAGCACCCATGACGAGGTGGAAAAAGCTGGGGAAGGCTTCATTCTTAAGCTTTATGGAGCCAGCAGTTTTGAATCTCTTGATGACTACCGTCACATCGCATACAAACGGGCAATCGGTCGCAGTTCCCTGAGTTCATCCTTTCAGCTAGAAAGTCTACCTCCAACTAGTGCTGCAGCAAAGCAACATTCATATCGCGCCTATCTTACCGTCCAGGAATGGATGGGTAACTCCTTATCTCCAACAGAATGGGGCTGGCGATTTCAGGACGGGACTCTTACCCCGGTAGAAACAGACATTGCTGTTGCACCCGACACTTTGCTGAACATGGTGGCATGTGGGTGTAAACCAGATGGTTGCAGAAGCATGACATGTAGCTGCAAGAAACTTGGGCTCTTTTGTACCTCAATGTGCAGTAAATGCAGTGGTCTCAATTGCAACAATACAGCACCAACTCTTATAGATGCCGACGATGATATTACCCCAACTTCAGAGGACATCAACATTGAAGATACAGCATCCGACGATGAAGACAATGACTGATGCAACTAGGTGTGTGCATGCGTAAGGTAAAGATTCATCTGAAACTTTTGAGGTTTGAATCTCTAGCATGATCTTGTTTTGAATGTCTTTGCCTCTTGAAACAGGCTAAAACAGCAGTGTGTTGATAAGTGGCAGACATTTTGAGCACCATTTGAATTTCAGAAAGAACTTCAGCGGTTTTATTGTTTCCTTTGTACTTCAAAGTATCTGAATGAGTTCCTTATTTCTCAAGACATAATATATTTAGAGATTTAAAGTGCATATTGAGGTAACTTAGTCACAGGGTCATGAGAAAAACAGGAAATTGCAACCATCTTTGGCGCCATTTTGGATTTTGGGACTAGTTCAAGTAGTTTTATTGGCATAGATATGCGTGTTTCAAATCTGCGAATAAGAATTTATCTAGATTCCTTGACTCCCATAACATATATAAAGACATTTTAGTGTGCTTTAATAGGGTTACTTAGTTGCAGGGTTATGAGAAAACAACAACAGGAAAAGGGGCATTTCGGGCGCCATTTTGAATTTCAGGATGAGCTCAAGTGTTTTTATTGGTAAATGCGTGTTTTTGAAAAATTCCCAATAAGTATATGATTCATTTCATTGAGTCGCAAAACATATATTAAGACATTTAAAGTGCGTGTTGAAGTACCTTGGTGTAAAACCAGAAACGGCAGCAATTTCAGATGCCATTTTGGATTTCTGAAAGAGCTTAAGCGGTTTTATTCGTTTTTGTGTGTTTCAAAATCTTCCGATATGTATTGTATTGAGTTCCTTATACTTCAAAACATATGTGTAGACATTTAAAATGTGTTATAGGTAAACCTACTTGCAAAGTTATGAGAAAAACAGGAAATGGCGGCCATTTTGGACGCCATTTTGGATTGCGGAAAACGCTCAAGGAGGATTCATGAGGACTTTTAGTATGTTATTTCACACACATTCCTGGACCTTTCCTGAAAAAATCAGCTTGTTACCAAAAATGTCCAGGTTAAACCCTAATGCTCTTGGACTATGTGTGCATGTGCCATCAATATCCCAAGCACTCCACTTGTTTGCCCTGTATGGTAGGATGGCAAGAATGAAGCCATTACTCAAAAAAGCCCACCTTGAGTCCTGTTTTGAGGTATGCAAAAACGACGTGTTACACTGGTGAGACATCCCGCGAAACTATGTTTATGCCATGAAGCTACAATACAGTAGCGTATGTTTAAAGTGCACATCGTGAGACGTCCTGCGATATTATGTTTATCCCGTGAAGCCACAATACACATACAGGAAGCATGTCATGTTCGCGGCTCGGGGAAGACATGTTTTTTTGCATACGTACAGTATTGTACTATACATACATCCAGCTGCTTTGTGTATGGCTCATGAAAGATATGTTTTAGAACTGTTATGCTCACGGCTCGTGAAAAAAAAATATAAAAAAAATAAAATAAAATAAAAATTGCCACGAAAACCATGAATACGTGACACAATGTCCCATTATTGTAGGAGCATGAAAAGCAAATTATCAACCGCGAATATGTTGCTTCACGGGATAAATATAGTTTTGCAGGACGTCTCACGATGTGCACTTAAAACATACTCTACTGTATTGCAGCTTCATGGCATAAAAATAGTTTTGTGGGATAAACATAGTTTTGCGGGAAAAATTATCAACCCGAATATGTGGAACCCGTGAATGTCAGGGTCCGAGTGTATTAAATTTATATTTTTTGTCACCGATATACACAAAATACTGCATAATAACGATGTGAAAGCATGTTTTTAGAAAATTTCACAAATTAATTGAAAATGAAAAGCTGAAATGTCTTGCATCAATAGGTATTCAACCCCCTGAGTCAATACTTTGTAGAAGTGCCTTTGGCAGCGATTACAGCTTCAAGTCTTCTTGGGTATGTCTGTATCAGCTTTGCACATCTGGATTTGGATATTTTCTCCCATTCTTCCTTGCAGATTTGCTGAAGCTCTGTCTTTGCTCAATATTTGGATGGAGAGCGTCAGTGAACAGCAATCTTCAAATCTTCTCATGGATTCTCAGTGGGATTCAAGTCTGGGCTTTGGCTGGGCCACTCATTGGACTTTCACATTCTTGTTCTGAAGCCATTCCAGTGTTGCTTTGGCTGTATTCTTGGGGTCATTGTCTTGTTGGAACATAAATCTTTGTTGCAGTCTAAAGTCTTTTGCCCTCTGAAGCAGGTTCTCCTCAAGGATTTAACTGTATTTGGCTCCATTCATTGTTCCCTCTTTCCTTACAAGTCCACAAGTCCCTGCCACGAAAAAGCATCCCCATCGCATGATGCCACCACCACCATGCATCATGGTAGGGATGGTGTTCGATGGGTGATGATCTGTGCTCGGTTTCCACCAGACGTAGCGCTTTGCATTCAGGCCAAAGAGTTCAATTTTCATCTCATCAGACCATATAATATTTTGTCTGAGGTTCTCAGAGTCTTTCACATGCCTTTTTGCAAACTCGAGATGTGCTGTCATTTGCCCTCCCCTCACATTCCCTTCCCTTCCCTCATGCTGCCTCCCCTTCCATCTTGCTACTCCCCCATAAAGCCTAGATTTGTGAAATGCTGCAGAGATTGTTCTCCTTCTGGCAGATTCTCCCATCTCAGCCAAGGAACTCTGTCGTTCTGTCAGAGTGGACATTGGATTCTTGGTCACCTCCATGACCAAGGTCCTTCTTGCTTGGTTGCTTGCTTCGTTTGGTCAGATGGCCAGCTCTAGGAAGAGTCGAATGATGAAGTGCACTGTGCTCTTGGGGACTTTCAACACTCAAAATTGTTTTATGCTCTTCCCCAGTTCCATACCTCCTCACAATTCTATTTTGGAGCTCTCGGACAGTTCCTTTGATTTAATGGTGGTGTTTCTGCTCTGACATTCACTGTCAACTGTGGGACTTTTTATAGAAAGATGCGTTTCTCTCTGAATCATGTCCAAGCAATTGAATTAGCCACCGGTGGACTCCAATCATGTTGTAGAGACGTCTCAAGAATGATCAAAGGAAACTGGATGCACCTGAGATCAATTTGGAGTTTCATAGCAAAGTGTTCTTGTCACCTCCCTGACCTTGCTTTGGCAGCATTGCAGCAAGCACAAGCAGCAGCACAAAGCACAAGTGCAACAGAATACTTGTTGATGCAAGACATTTCAGCTTTTCATTCTTCATTAACTTGTAAAAATTTGGAAAAAACATATTTTTACTTTGTCATTATGGGGTATTTTGTGTAGATTGGTGACAAAATTTTTTCATTTAATCCATTTTAAATTCAGGATGCAACAACAAAATGTGACAAAAGTCAAGGGGTGTGAATACTTCATGAAAGCACTGTATGTGTCTGGGTGTAAATGTTTCACTATAATCTCATGCAACACTGGACCCATGTAGCTTTAGGCTTTATTGGATGAATGTAATAATGAACAGACCTTATTTGACAGACCAAATGCAACATACAAAGCTGGCACGGTTAAAGGGATCACGTGACCCGTTGGAGCATCTGCAGGTGTGAGCTCCTGCAAAGTCATCAACAACAAAAATGTTAGATCCACAACTCATGTAACCGTGGTCTTTCACTCATGTAAATCATTTGTTGTGTTGTTTGCACACACCATCGGCAAAGATTGGGGTAAGAGAACGAAAGCTTTATCTTTGAAGATGCCAATGCAGGGGGACTGACTGGTGTTTACATTGCCGAGAATGTCATTCGTAGGCAGATCGGGGTGTGTGAGAAGTCCATATGCTAGAGTCAGATTTACCCCCAGGCATTGCAACAACTCAAGTGAGCACGGCGCACACTCTCTGATACGGACCGCTCCCTGGCAGTAAGCACGGTTCAAACGTTATCAGTGTCTGCACCCCTTTCAGCTGGAAGTGGAAAAATATTAACCTGCACATCCTTCTTCCTGCAATGTGGTTTTTTTTCATGCCGCAATGCTGGCTCTCCTGCAGACATGACCGCAGAGCCACGTGCATTGCGGTGAGTCATGTGGCAGCCTGACTGGACCATTGCATCCTTAAAGTACATTATTTCGTCTATCTTTCCAGGAACACACATTCGAGGATATATTAGTGTCTATAACGAACTTAGAGCATAATGTGATCTCCAACCACTGGGAATAAACACATTTTCTAATGTCAAAACGTGACAGTTCATTGTGGGTGAAAGACTCCACTCTTTCAAAATACAATAATTCTAACAAAGGCAGGCTCCAAGATTGATTCCTTTTTCATTTCAACTTGAGAGTGTAGCCAATATGTAGCTTTGCCACTTCAACTCATGAGGCTTTGAATTATTTTTTTTTCTCCAGGGTGACACAAAAGTCCCTGATGTCAAAAAAATAATAAAAAACACAATTAACTATGTGTTTGCTTCCAAAGCGCATATGCCCAACTGACTTTTTAAATCGTTGAAAACATTCTCCAGTTGCTGCTGAGTAATTTAATTATTACCCTTGCCGAAGGAGAGGGCATTGCATTTGGGACTGTTTGTTTGTTTGTCCGCACAAAACCTTCATGTTTTTCTCAGCAACCGCTTGTCGGAGACAAAATTTTCACCATAGGTGCGACTCGTCATGTCGAATGTCTTCATGATAATTATAACGTCATCGGTCACGTGAATAAGTATAAACACCCCTTTTGAAGATAATTAATGGGCAAATTAAATTTAATACCAAAACAGGTTTATCCTGAGTCATCCCACAATCGCATGTGGGTCTTCATCCGCCATTTTGTTTCGGCCTACTCAAAATGCTTTGGCGATTTTCCACGATGACCTCTCATGGACTCATTAGCTCATGCTCCTGAAATTAAAGGAGTGGTTAAGTGATCGGGCCCGTACGTGCGTACATACGTGTCTGCATTTTGTTATTCACTTTTCTCTGGAACCGCTTTTCGGATCGAGACAAAATTTTCACCACAGGAACGACTACTCATGTAGACTGTTCTTGTGATAATTATGACGTCATATATCAGGTGGTGTGGCAGCCATGTTGGAAAACGGAAAAACTTTGGACCTCTGTATCTCTGAAAGCACACCAAGGAAAAAATTGAAACTTGGCACATGGAACTCTTCACGGGGAATAAGTGTGCTTTTTATGATGTCTTTGGTGCCTTCATTATGACATCATAATTGCATATATAGAACACTAGATCTGATCAGTATGAACATTTTTGTGGGTCATCTGTGGGTCAAAACTTATACCTGACTTTTGTAAAAGTTACCTCATCAGAAAATGTCAACTCGTCAAGAAGCCCAGGGTAACTGCGCATTTCACAGCAATAACAACATCAATAACAGCATTTGTTGCAACAAAAACTTGATGAATTATGCTTTCATATGGTATTTACAGTTTGTTTCTTTCATTTGTTCACCAAATGTTATAAAAGTTCAAAGTTGCACAAGGGCTTTCAGGACATACATCATCGAGGGCATTTAACAGTGTTGCATTTCACTCTGCCTTCCAAGCTCTCTGCCTCTGGCATCCAAGGTCACTGTCGTTATTGGCTTGTCCAAGTATTCTCCTCATGCAGTCATTCTGTATCCTTCAATTAAATCTTGTCATCTCCTCTCACCTTAGAGGCTGGAATTCCTCAAGGCAGCGTTTTGGTGAAGTCTTAAATGTCATATGCTTTTATCAGTTATCTGGGCTGGCAGGATTACCTGGAGGTACACACATGCTAGCCTCTACACTGACGAGCCTGGGTTAGAATCTTGGCCCAGCTAAAAACTGTTATCCAGTGTTTCACAGGCAGGGTGATTAATCAATGTGTGTGCCGTCCATTTGATGGACGTTAAACTGGGGGTCCCATCTGCGACATTAGTTGGGATGTTAAAAATAACATGGTTCCTTAGTGAAGAGTAGGTGGGTTAACAGCGTCATCCTGGCCAGATTTGTGTCCTAACCTCGAGAGGACACTGCATCAGTGGTCCAGCTGTGCCCTCAGCCAATGATGCTATCCTGCAGCCTTGTGCTGCATACGAAAGAAGATCAGTTCTCTGATGCCCTGGATAACCCTCTTTGCAGATGATCCCACTTCATTCTTTATTGTAACTACAAGATGACAGCAGCTGCTTCCTCTCGATGCTGACCTGAAAAGGATCACATGCTGCTCCAACAAATGGAATATGTAATTCAATCTGGGGAAATTTTATACTCTCATTTTGTTTCTCCAGAAGGATTGAGCTATATATTTCCATAATCAACCAATGAAAGAGGATCCATGTATTGAGCTTCTGGTACTCACCCTCAGCCATGACCTCTCATGGGAAGACCATGCATCAAACATGGTCTCCATGGCGAGCTGCAGACTGAGCATCCTCCGTCGTGCCAAGTCCTCCCTCGGTAAATTTGAACTTATGACATACGAGGCGCTTGTCAGCTGTAGCACAAAGGAATACTGCTCTGCCTTATTGGTCGATGCCCCATCTCTCACTTCTCTCCCGGATGTTGTACAAACTGAAGCTCTCAACATCATTGCCATCTCCCACAATAAGGTTGAAACACAGTTCAAGCTGTTCTCTCATCAAAGACAGATGGGGGCCTCTGGTTTTTCTCACCTTTAATCCAGTGTTGCTTATTCTGCTCTTTTAACTTTCCAACTTTTCTCAGATGCATGCCTTTTTCCAAAAATCCTGTCCTTGTTAAAATTCCATTTCCAGATTTATACTGTGGTGAAGCAAACTCACTCTTTACGCCAGACCCTTATGACGGTATTTTGGTAAAAATGTTTTGAAGACCCTCTCATGGACAGGCCCTTGCTGCTCCTATGGTTGGAAGTGAGTGCCACGGAAGCAGCGGGAAAAAGAGAGTGGCATCTATATGTGGGAGAATTGTTTGTGCAGTGCATGGGTTGCCCAGATGGCAGAGTACTGGGACGGTTCACCAGAGGACCTGGGTTTGATTCCTGGTCTGGGCATGTAATTTTCCCACCCATGCATATAATCTTTGTTTGCCTGTTCATTCATGAACATATATATTTTTAAATGACAAAAGAATGCAAGCTCCTAAGAAACACAAAAAGGAGGGGTAGGTGCAGACTGGAAGTTTGGTATAATTTCACAAAAGTATGAGGCAGTAGTTCAGTGACAACACGAAAAGGGCACTCGGTAAAGTGTATACCTGTACCAGGCTGATTGGTTTACGTTTTGTATCCCACGTATAGGCCGGGTCTGGATTCAGACCTGAACTAAAATTTAATCGACTTGTTCTCGTCACCTAACACACTCATCCACCAAGTTTTGTCTGAATCTGTCCAACAACTTTTGAGATATCATACTACTGTATATTTTGTTTTCGCTCTATCATTCAATGATGAAGAATGACATGAAAAAATTATCGGATCTGAATTCGGATCCTCACCAAAATCTAACAAGTTATTCGATGTTACATACCCAACTTGCCCACCAAGTTTTGACCGAATCTGCCAACAAATATTTGAGATATCCTGCTTTGTATCGTTTTTGGCCCAATCTCTCAATGGTGAAAAATCACTTGAAAAATTATCGTATCCTGGTCCGGATTTGAATCTTCACCAAAATCGAATCATTTAGTCCTTGTCATATCCCAAAGCTCCACTAAATTTCGTCCAAATCTGTCCACAGCTTTTTGAGATATTTTGTTCACAAACAAACAAATAAAAAATACACTCATAGAGCGACACTTGGCAAAACAGAACAAAGTAGAACAGCACTCAGTTGAGCACATATCTCAGCCAGACTCAACAGTTTACGTTTTGTATCATACTGATAGGCTGGACCTGAAACAAAATCGAATCTGCTTGTTCTTGTCACCGAACCAACTCATCCGCCTAGTTTTGTCATAACTGGTCCACATATTTTTGAGCGATCATGATGTGTGTGTATGTGTGTAATATTATATATATATATATATATATATATATATATATATATATATATATATATATATATATATATATACATATATATATATATACACACACACACACACACACACACACACACACACACACACACACACACACACACACACACACACACACACACACACACACACACTATATGTAGAAATACAAAAATAAACAAAATTTAGGGAGGAGGTGAGACAGGTGTTGGACGGTGGTAAAGAGGTGTGGGATGATTGGGCAACTACAGCAGAAGTGGTGAGGGAGATAGCTAGGAAGGTACTTGGTGTGATATCTGGACAGAGGAAGGAAGATAAGGAGACTTGGTGGTGGAACGAGGAAGTACAGGAAAGTATAAGGAAGAAGAGGTTGGCGAAAAAGAAGTGGGATAGCCAGAGAGATGAAGAAAGCAGACAGGAGTACAAGGAGTGGCGGCGCAAGGTGAAGAGAGAGGTGGCAAATGCTAATGAAAAGGCATATGACGAGCTGTATGAGAAGTTGGATACAAAGGAAGGGGAGAAGGATTTGTACCGATTGGCCAGACAGAGGGACCGAGCTGGGAAGGATGTTCTGCAGGTCAGGGTGATAAAGGACACAAATGAGAATGTGCTGACAAGCAAGGAGAGTGTGTTGAGAAAGTGGATGGAGTACTTTGAGGAGCTGATGAATGAAGAAAATGAGAGAGAGAGAAGGTTTGAAGAAGTGGAGATAGTGAATCAGGAAGTGGCGTGGATCAGTAAGGATGAAGTGAGGACTGCTATGAAGAGGATAAAGAGTGGAAAGGCGGTTGGCCCGGATGATATACCAGTGGAGGCATGGAAATGTTTAGGAGAGATGGCAGTGGGGTTTTTAACCAGATTGTTTAATAAAATCTTGGAAATAAAAAGGAGAGGATGCCTGAGGAGTGGAGAGTAAGTGTACTGGTTCCGATTTTTAAGAACAAGGGTGATGTGCAGAGCTGTGGTAATTACAGAGGTATAAAGTTGTTAAGCCACACCATGAAGTTGTGGAAAAGAGTAGTGGAAGCTAGTTTGAGAGGAGAGGTGATGATTTGTGAGCAGCAATATGGCTCTATGCCAGGAAAGAGTACCACTGATGCAATGTTTGCTTTGAGAATGTTGATGGAGAAGTATAGGGAAGGCCAGAAGGAGCTGCATTGTGTGTTTGTGGATTTAGAGAAAGCTTTTATGATAGGGTGCCAAGAGAAGAGTTGTGGTATTGTATGATGAAGTCGGGAGTGGCAGAGAAGTATGTGAGGATCGTGCAGGATATGTATGATGACAGTGTGACAGCGGTAAGGTGTGCGGTAGGAATGATGGACCCGTTTAAGGTAAAGGTGAGATTGCACCAAGGATTGACGCTGAGCCCTTTCCTGTTTGCAATGGTGATGGACAGGTTGACGAACGAGATCAGACAGGAGTCTCCATGGACTATGATGTTCGCGGATGAACTCATGATCTGTAGGGAGAGTAGGGAGCAGGCTGAGGCGAGCCTCGAGAGGTGGAGATACGCACTGGAGAGAAGGGGAATCATAGTCAATAGGAGTAAGACGGAGTACATGTGCGTAAATGAGAGGGAGGTTAATGGTATGGTGTGGTTGAAAGGAGTTGAGGTGGGGAAAGTGGATGGGTTTAAATACTTGGGATCAACTGTCCAAAGTAACGGAGACTGTGGTAGAGAAGTGAAAAAGAGACTGGAGGCAGGATGGAGTGTGTGGAGAAGAGTTGCAGGAGTGATTTGTGACAGAAGGGGAGCTGCAGGAGTGAAGGGGAAAGTATATAAGACGGTATTGAGACCAGCGATGTTGCATGGTTTGGAGGTGGTGGCGGTGGCGCTGACAAAAAGACAGGAAGCGGAGCTGGAGGTGGCAGAGTTAAAGATGCTGCGATTCTCGTTGGGAGTGACGAGGATGGACAGGATAAGGAATGAGTATATTAGAGGGACAGCGCAGGTAGGACGGTTTGGAGACAAAGTGAGAGAGGCGAGATTGAGATGGTTTGGACATGTGCATAGAGGGAAGCGGAGTATATCGGGAGAAGGATGCTGAGGATGGAGCCGCCAGGTAGGAGGAGAAGAGGAAGGCCAAAGAAAAGGTTCATGGATGCGGTGAGGGCAGACATGTGGGTGGTTGGAGTGTCAATGGAAAATGTGGAGGATAGAGCGAATTGGAGATGGATGATCCGCTGTGGCGACTCCTAACGGGAGCAGCCGAAAGAAGAAGAAGAAGAAGATATACATATATAAACACACTTTGAACACACACACATATATATATATACACACACACACACACATTGAACACATATATACAGGGTGTCCCAAAAAAAAATGTACTCACATTTTGGCTCCTCATAACTCATTGAATTTTTTATTTAGTTTCAGCTCAAATTGACCATAATAATGGCAAAAGTACGACTAGCTTTTGAAGAAAGAAAATTTATCATCAAGTGCTTCTGGAAGCACGAAAACATCATGGAAGTGCAAAGACAATTTAGAAGACATTTTCACAAAGATCCACCAACGCGACGCACCATTGCTCGCATCCGAGATAAGTTTGAAACAGATGGAACTGTGCATGACGTCCATAAGGAGCGTTCAGGAAGACCACGGTCATCAACTACCCCCGCAAAGGAAAATCAATTGCTGGAAACCCTCCACCGATCCCCTGTTGAATCGCTGTTGAATCCATTGGTCCGCATTATCAGCTGTGTTTGGAACATGATGGTCGTCAGTTTGAACATTTGTAAACATCTCTCAATCTTAGAAATGAGGCCAATGTTGACCTTTTGACCTTAAAAAGAATTGGTGGTTGAATTAATTGACCCAATATGCAAATCCTGTTGAAATTTCAAGTCAGTCTGATGAAAATTGAGGATTTTACAAATTGCACACAAGTTGTTGACCTTTGGCCAATGTTGACCTGAAAAATAGTTGGTGGTTCAATAGAGTAACCGAATACGTAAATGCTCTTCAAATTTAAAGTTACTCAAATTCAAGTTAATCTAAAAGTACAGATTAAACTGTTTATTTTGTTGCGAAATGTTTATTTTGTTGCGAGCAAATTGAAATGTAAGTGATTTATGTCACCGATTTAAATCTTTCCCTTCAACATTAACACACACATTCCTGCTATCTGTCAGTGACAAATTCGCAAACAAAAGCACAAAGGTCTCTTTTTAAATACCCCAGAACTCCAAGCGGGATGATGCCCCCAGAATTATCGACGGATTGATTCCTCCAGAATTATGGAATGGATTGGTTTCCTCCTCCAGAATTGTATTTTTGCACAACTTGAAATTCCTACACCGACTGAGTTTGGTGCTATGCCATACATTTTTACAATGAGAGAATTAGGATGCTTCCCCTCCCCCGAAACTAAGATTTTGATTCTTGACAAAAACTTCCTTTTTTTCGGTGGCTTTACCACCTTTGTTTTTAACGACACCCACTTTACCACACATACTGTATATATTGTTATGGCTGTGGAAATTCACAGAGCACCATATAGGTCCTTAGATCAGTTATGTCGATAAGTCTGTGTTCAGATAGATTTCCCCAAAGATGTTTAACGGGAAATTATTCGTGTAACCGGGCTGTGATCTTTGAGTTAGCCGTTTTTCTTTTGCTATCGTTATTTTGGACCAACCGCTTCACAACAACCACCTCCACCACGAACATCGCTCTGACCAAACGCATCACAACAACCACCTCCACCACCAACATCGCTCTCATCAACCGCTTCAAAACAACCACCTCCACCACAAACAACTTATCCACAACCGCCTTCACAACTCCCGCCTCCTCCACAACCGCCTTCACACAACCACCTTCTGCATGACGCCAACCACAGCCACCATCTCCTAAACCACATCTCCCCCAAGAACCAACAACGAACACAACGCCTCACCTTCAACTCCGCAAATGCCACCATCTTTGCGCTGGCCACGGCGAGATCGCTGCAAACAGACGCGGGGGTTTCCTCGTTGTGCAGGGCCGGTGATCTCCACAACATCCGCTCTCCTTTGTGGGCGCCAGCGACGGTGATTTCAAGCACGTCCGCTCGCCCCGAGCTTTGCCTCGGAATTCGGATCAGGAGATCGAGGGGGGCGGAGCCAGTGGGGGTCAGAGGTCAGAGGTTCATTGTTCGTACAGTGGTGGTGTACCGAGAGGTTCTTCTTCTTCGTTTCCCTCTCCGAACGAGTCCCCGCCCAGCGCTCTGGGAGGGGGAGGAGTCTGTCAGCTTCATAAGGGGCGCGCCCCAAAAGAAAAAGGAAGAAGCATGTGTTATAATCTCCGAGGATAAACGTGTCCGGCTCCTCATAAGGAAAAAGCGCTCGACTGTCCGGGCCGGCGGTGTTAACCGCCCATCACCACAATTTGGGTCAGGAGGGGATTAACCTGGACCACCAGTACTGAGACATATATATATATATATATATATATATATATATATATATATATATATATATATATATATATATATATATATATATATATATTTATATATTAGGGTGTTTCATTTTTTCTGAAGTGCAATAATTTTATCAGCACAGGTTTGCCTTTGAACCTTTCCTATAAAAAGTGCTTCATGCAAAATGGGACCGTGTTGACAGGTCGCACACTTTTGAATAGTATGTTGACGTTTTTAGCAGCGTCTCGCGTAGCGAACGCTGCTCATAGAGAGCTCGGCTTGTTCATCTTCTTGTTCTTCTTTTTGTGAAGACAAAACCTTCATCTCTTGGTCTCAGCTCTTGTATAGACAAGATCCGGATCTCCTTAAATACTGAGCACATGTGCGGTGCCTTTTGAAAGCGTCTATTATTAACTTTTAAATATTGTTACGAATTTGGAATTCAATTGCACACAACATACAGGTTCCCTTAGTCAGCTATGTCGATAATTGCATATCGATATGTCGATAGCAATACCGATATGTCGATATGTCGATAACAGATACCGTTCTTTGGCTGCTGGACACGTATCAGATTGCTGGCAAGATCATTGGTCTCTCATTTGATAAAACTGCATCCAACAGTGGCATGGTTAGCAGAGCCTGCACCATAATTGAACATTCCCTTGGAAGACCTCTTCTTTGGCTGGCATGCCGACATCACATTCACGAGGTGGTACTGAAGAACACCTATGAACTCCTCTTCGGCTCTCCCCCAGGTCCCGACATTCCCCTCTTCAAACGATTCCGAGGAAAATGGGACGTCTTGGACAAGACATCTGCCGGTACCCTCAGCGACGAACAACCCCTGGATGAGTGGAGCAAATCACAAAGGCTGAAGATGATAGACTTCCTCAGGAGAGTCATCCATGATGCAGCCCACCCAACAGAGGACTATCTCGAACTCCTTCAGCTCTCTCTTCTCTACCTCGGAGGATGGAGCGGAGATCTGCCTCGATTTAGGGCTCCTGGAGTCAACCATCAGGCGAGATGGATGGCAAAGGCTATTTATATCCTGAAGATTGCCCTGGTTTTGCAACAACTGGAGCTGACGAGTTCGGAAAAACGCGGAGTCCGACGACTGGCCCGTTTCGTCAGTCTCATTTATGTCAGATTCTGGCATGAGGCAGCTGTCCCAAACTGTGCACCGAAGAATGACCTGGAGTTCTTGGCGATTCTCCAGGTGTTTGTGGATAGAGAACTCGGGTCAACGGCAGAGAAGGCCCTCCAAAGGCACCTCTGGTACCTCTCAGAGCAAGGAGTGGCCCTAGCCTTCTTCGATGAACGAGTGTCTCCCGATGACCGGGCGGCCATCGTCAAGAACCTAAGCCGTCCATCAACCTCGAAAGCACTCAAGAGACTTGAAAAGAAGAACTTCACTCTCCCTGACGGTCTTTCCAAATTGGTAACAGGGCGAACACTAGAGGCCATTGGGATCTTTGCTGGGAGGATGGTCACTACCCATAACGTGGAAGATGTTTTGCAAGATCCATGAATTCGAGCCACCGTCCGAGGCCTGCAGGTCACCAATGATGCAGCAGAGAGAGGAGTGGCACTGATACAAAAACTCCAAGCCCGAACCGAAGACGAGCAGCAGAAGCAGTTCCTCCTCAAAGTTGTTCATCATAACCGCAAGACCGTCAAGAGAACAAAGGCTGGAGTGACTGCTAAGTTCCCTCCTGCTCCTTGAGCTCAACGATTTGATTGCCCTGCTGCACTTGCATAACTGTTCTACATTTCTTTTTCATACATTTTTTTGTTAATTTTCAGTTCAATAAACGTTCGTTGCAATTTTTTGTCTTCTCCTCCATTTGATTTTTTCGAAGTTTCACTTGAAATGTGGAATCTTGTCCAACTGTGGGACCAGTAAATATTGACGAATCAAACCAAATATTTGCCTAAAATATTTATGGGTTATAAGAAACAAGGGGACACCCCTTTTGACAATTTTCAACAAATTTCATTTTTTTTACCACCATGAGTGAAACACCCTAATATATATATAGTTATGGCTGTGGAAATTTGCAATACACCATAAAGGGTCCTCAGGTGAGATATATCGATAAGTTCATGTGTAGTTAGCCCACACCCGTTGTTTAGAGGGAATATGTGTGATTCATTCGGGCTGCGACGCTTTAGTTTGCTGTTTTTCTTTATCTATCGTTATTCTGAGCCACCATTGCCGCAAACTTCCACGCAAACAACCGCCACCAACTACGCCACAACGCCCACCATGCTCACACCACCACCACAACAATCACCACCATCTTCACCACTACGCCCGCTTATGAACGCCATCCTCCGCGGACCAGGGTAAGACAGTTTCCGCACCACGGAAACCGTCTGAAAAAGATTGGCAGAACAAAAGCACTTGTGAAGCCTGTGGGGTTTTTTCCCGCCATTTTTTCCCGCACTTGGTGTGAAGGGGAGGGGTGGGGCAGCTCGCTCCCGATTGGTGGATGCGAGGTGTGACGCGATCAGGGAGGAGGAATGCCCCCTGTCGAGACTTTTCTCGAAACACCTCGAAGAGGGGTGGAGCGAAGAATGGGGCGGAGCGACAGGGCGGAGCCCCGCGCTACAAAAGGGGGCGGACGAGGAGAGTTCAGCGCGCGCTTGATCCCTTTGTACATGACGGGGTGGTGAGAGAGAGAGAGGAAGCTCCTGCTCGAGAGTTCCTGGTCGGAGGGTCAGTCGGAGTCGGTGCAGTCCTGAGAGTCCGCTGGTGGGACAGAGCGCGCTTGATCCCTTTGTACATGACGGTGTGGTGAGAGAGAGAGAGAGAGAGAGAGAGAGAGAGAGAGAGAGAGAGAGAGAGAGAGAGAGAGAGAGAGAGAGAGAGAGAGAGAGAGAGAGAGAGAGAGAGAGAGAGAGAGAGAGAGAGAGAGAGAGAGAGAGAGAGAGAGAGAGAGAGAGAGAGAGAGAGAGAGAGAGAGAGAGAGAGAGAGAGAGAGAGAGAGAGAGAGAGAAGAAGCTCCTGCTCGAGAGTTCCTGGTCGGAGGGTCAGTCGGAGTCGGTGCGGTCCCGAGACCCCGCTGGTGGGACGGAGCATCTGCCATTCCCTTCTCTTGGCCCCAAGTATCGACGGTTTCTTCCCCCCCGTCCACACCAAGATAGCGCCGGAAAACCCCGTTCGCCCCCAAAACCCCGTCCGTGGCATCGAGCGACCAACACGTGCCGGCGCGAAGCACGAGCTCACCGACCACGCCGGAGGAGCTGAAAGCTGAGGGCGCAGGAGAAGGACTCGGTGCGCAAAAAGGGAAGTCGCCACTTTTGTTTAAATGTGTGTGTGTGGCGCCAGTCCGTCAAGTTTAGACCTGCATCAATGCCAGTGTGATTATTATATCCGGTTGTAGCTCTGCGTTTCGTTCTTGCTTTTGTTCTTGCCTCTGTATACGTGCCTGATTAATTGTTGCTGACTGGAAATACGTGCTTCCGTGTGTCGCGCATTAAATGTGCTTGTCCAATGGTTCCCCCGTTTCGCTTCGTCCTTTCCTTTGTTGAATCTCCATGTTGCATCACGTAACGGATTGATAGTGGGTTTAAAACACCCGGTAACTAATCTGAACCGTCAAGGTCGACGATAACTCCGCTCGGTTATCCCTGTAGTACGGAACGAGCCGCTTAAGCGGTTCGTGGCCGGAGTCGACCTGTGGCGTGGTACAACCCCTCGGTAGGTTACCCGTGCGGTTATTAGGTATATCGACTTTCGGCGATTCACCCTATTTCGCGCGGGTAGAATGCGGACTGGGTTGTGGTGAGGTTAAACCCCTACCCGTGACTAGCTCCTTGGCGATAGTTCCAAGAGGGTCACGACTGAATTGTCCGTTCTGGTGGGCGACGCGGTCGCCATTCGAGTCAAGCGGCCGATCGCACGCCGGACGGGCCAGAATTCGTAACAATATATACGAGGTGTGTTCAAAAAGTATCCAACCTTAATTTTTCGTGCATAAACAAATGAAGCTCGGGAGGCGTGGTTTGGTGCACGTATGTAGGCGATCCTAATCGTATGCGTGAATATTTTCCCGCCTGCAGAAGCTGTCAGTCGCCGACAGACCGCCGATGAGTGAGGAAATGCAAGTGAGCGCCGTCGGATTTTGGTTTTTGACAAAATGGCGGAAAAACTTGAACAACGCTACTGCATCAAATTTTGTGTAAAGCTTGGCGATTCCCAAGTGGAAACGATCTGCAAGATTCAACAGGCCTTCGGGAATGAAACAATGGGAACCATACAGATAAAAGAGTGGTACAACCGCTTCAAAGATGGTCGCACATCAGTGGAAAGTGAAGCATGTTCTGGTGGGCCCTCAACATCCCAAAATGAGATAGTCATTGACCAAGTGAGGACCCTGCTGATGCAGGATCGTCGAATCACAATCAGAGAACTTGCAGACGAGGCGGGCATCAGCATTGGATCCGTTCATTCCATTGTGACTGAGGATTTGGGCTTCAGGAGAATCTCAGCGAAGTTCGTGCCAAAGCTGCTAACGATCGAGCAGAAGCAACTCCGTTTGGAGATCGCACAGGACATGCTGGAGACTGTGAACAGCGATCCCAACTTCTTCAACACAGTGATCACTGGCGATGAGACCTGGGTTTATGGGTACGACCCAGAAACCAAGTTCCAGTCATCACAATGGAAGCATCCAACATCCCCGAAGCCAAAAAAAGCAAGGAAGGTCCGCAGCAATGTCAAAGTCATGCTGACCGTCTTCTTTGACTCCAGTGGCGTGGTTCATTACGAGTATGCACCACACGGCACAACAATCACCAAAGAGTACTACCAAGAGGTACTGCGTCGCCTTCGTGACGCTGTGCGACGCAAACGGCCGGACCTGTGGGCAGCGGTTAATTGGCAGCTCCATCACGATAATGCACCCGCCCATTCTTCACATTTGATACAGAGTTTCCTGGCCAAACACAACACACCTGTGCTTCGTCAGGCTCCCTACTCTCCCGACATGGTTCCGTGTGACTTCTGGCTTTTCACCAAGCTGAAAATGCCCCTGAAAGGGACCAGATTTCAGTCCAGAGAAGACATCATGCAGAATGCGACGGACCAGCTGCGCGCCATCCCAAAAGAGGCGTTCCAGCGCTGCTTCCGACAGTGGCAGAACCGTTGGGAGAAGTGTGTGGCAGCCCAAGGGGACTACTTTGAAGGAGATTAGTGTAAGTTTGTTGTATCTGGATACGAGTATTTTTTATGAACAAAGGTCGGATACTTTTTGAACACACCTCCTATATATGAATGTGTGTGTGTGTGTGTGTGTGTGTGTGTGTGTGTGTGTGTGTGTGTGTGTGTGTGTGTGTGTGTGTGTGTGTGTACTAACGGGGATAACCCGGTGATGCCCTGGAGAAGGGGGGGGAGGGAATGGAGTTACCCTGGCACTGACCAGCTGGGTGAGCTTTTCCCGGCGGTGTTTCGGGACGTGTTGGACATTTAAAAGCTTTGGAGTTATTGGCCTCACGGTGGTTACCTTTTGCTTTCCGCAGCACTGCCTGACTCACATCCCAAAATACACTTTATCCTGGTGTTTGCTGGCCTCAATATGGGTGTCAAGGCCAACGAGTGGAAGCTTTAAATCTTGCCCAGATTCTGGTGAACCTACATCCAAATTTTTGGGCCTCCAGATGTTACGGTTCGTCCTGAAAGAATAATATACTAACCCGGACACGGCTCCCGAAATGGCAGGCCCAATAAAGTAATCTCCTTTAAATGCTCATGGTGCGTTATTTCTGAATACATGTTGTTTCGGGTTTGTCTGGTCAGGTAACGAGGGGCTTCTCAGACCCACTTCACCCCTTTGACCTTGAAACCAATGAGCAACAGATAACTCCGTGGCATGATGGCTTGCTAAGCAAACACAAACACCATCTGAGACAATACATTTAGGAAGGGTCCACACGTTCAATTCCTGGGTTACCTTCCTGGCAAATTAATCTCCACAGATAAGGAACTGTGCTCTCGATGACCCACTACAGTAAATTAAGAATGGCCAAGTGATACTGAAAGTGGGATATCAGTTAGTCACTGGTCGTAGCCAAACAGCGGGGCAGAACTCCCATCCACTATTTACACAATAGTGTCTAACCAATGGAGAAAAGGATGATTGGGCAATTTGGAAAATTTATGAAGACTTAGCATAGGACATGTATTTACAGGAAAAACGGGTATTTACAGAGCAAAAAAAAAAATCTTGCCCTGAAACACACAAGCCCCTTCATCAGTCAACTTAACCTGAATCTACAGACACAGCCACCTCAGTCACTCTGGGGAAACTAGACAAGCAAGAGGGATAGCCAGAGAGAGATAAATCACCCGACGTGAGCCTGCGGACTTACATCGGTTCCAACGTGAAAAAGGAGAGGGGGAGAAAGAAGATGGGGGGTGATGATGTGATGCGCCATGTGGGGAGAGATATGGGTGAATGCATCTTAATGCGTGAGAGGAAATCGTGAATGCGAGTCAGTCACCCAGCCTTGAATGGGTCGAGGGTGAAATTGTTGTTTGCTCTCGTGTGTTCCAATTGAATGATTGGAAATGGGGATAGAAAGAGAAAGAAAGTGCGAGTCAGTATGTCGCCGACGAATCCAGGAAAAAAAAACTCTGTGGCTTGTCAGCTCTTACTCCACAGCCACAGTCCATTTGGTTCCACTGTGGCTTCCTCTCGCAAATGATCGCTCTTGGCAGAGTTAGCCTGACTTGTTGATGTTCCCTGGACACGTAAACCAGCTTCAATGTTCCCTGATCCTCAGGTTTATAAAGTCCTTGGGAGAGGCGTCATCTATGGACTGACTGGCACAAAGTACAGCTTGGTGTTCACGGTGCCACCTTCCCAATGGTGCGTGTCTGTTGCCATGCAGCTCCCAATGGTCGAGCTCCTGACTCAGCGATGCTGGGATTGGCATCCCCGCCCATATGTGGTCCTTGGTTGGGCTGCTCCGTTGTGCGCTTTATATTATCCTGGACTACCTGGTTATGTTCCTTTGGTTTTGTAATGTGTGTGGTGTTGATGGGGCTCACATGGATGTGCTGCAGAGATTAGGAGAGATTAAGAGAGAGAGAGAGAGAGAGAGAGAGAGAGAGAGAGAGAGAGAGAGAGAGAGAGAGAGAGAGAGAGAGAGAGAGAGAGAGAGAGAGAGAGAAAGGGAGATAAGAAGAGAAGGAAAGAGAGAGGGTTTAGCTGGAGGGGAATCACAGAGGGGTTCGAATCTGCTTCACATACACAACACATTTCGCTGTCCACTGATACAAGTGGAGAGGTAATCTGGCAACCACATGGCTACCATAACGAGGCTTAAAATAAGCAAAAAATATACACCAGGATTAAATATTTCCAGTTAAAAAAACACAAGAACATTGAAATGGCAATTTGTGCGAATCAAGCAGGTACAAGCCAAAATATGTTAAATAAAGCCGTGAATCAGCGTGTGTGTACCAGTACACATTGGGTGAGAATAATTACCTCCATAAACTTCACACTCTGAGAAAGTCCTGTGGAGGAGGATGAATTAAAAGGAAGAATAAAAAGCATCAGCTTTTATTTATAATGAAGAAATACTCAAAATATTTACTTCTCACAAATACAAATCAAGCAACAAAAGTTCTGAGACTTGTATTGGTATTTTTGATGGTACTGTATGTTCAAAACTGTTCCCATCCTGGTTGAAACACATCAGTATGGTACTTTGATCTGACACTTCACAAATAAACATGATATCAGTGGATGCTAATGTTCATTGCTATTGCAAAATCAACATGGCTTTCTGAAACGAAAGTACAAATTGGTTGTCCCAAGTGAAAACTTGTGCAAGTCTTGTTATCAACCAAATCAGATGACATCGGGCCAGGCAGAATGGCAGCTACAGGTATGCACACTTATCTCTGAGCCATCTAGCCTGGGTTTGAATCTCAATCCAGCTAAAACTGTCATCCTGATGTCTCGCATGCAGGGTGACGTATCAATGTGTGTGCCATCCCTCGGATGGACATTAAACTGGGCATTCCGACTGCCTGCATTAGTTGGTGGAAGTAAAAGATCCCACGGCATCCTTCGCGAAGAATAGACGAGCTATCGCACGCACCCTGGCCGAATTCCAAATTCTTGACCTGGCCAACAGGGGATACGGCATCAGAAGCACAGCCGTGCCACCCTCAGCCAATAATGCTACTCACAGTAATATGCTGCATACGAAAGAAGATGACGACGACTGAGCTGTCACTTTGAGATGTTGTGCAATTCCTTGACTCTGGGGTAAATTCCAGTTAATGAGACTGTGTATGGACTTGGCCACCACAAATACACCTCCCTGTAATGAATGAAGTATATGTGGTGGCCAAGTCCATACACAGTCTCATGAACTGGAATTGACCCCAGAGTCAAGGAATTGCACAACATCTCAAAGTGACAGCTTGGTCGTCGTCATCTTCTTTCGTATGCAGCATATTACACTGAGTAGCATTATTGGCTGAGGGTGGCATGGCTGTGCTTCTGATGCCATATCCCCTGTTGGCCAGGTCAGGAATTTGGAATTCAAGAGTTCATTCAGGGAAGTCCATCCGAGTAATGTTTTGTTCCTGTGGTGCTGCATTGATGGCATGCGCATGATGTGGATGGGCATTGCCATTGATAAAGATGAGGTCGGGACTTTGCCATTGTGCAAGAAGGAATGAACACAGGTGTAATGAAGTCGTCTGCGTATCCGACACCAGTCGTAGCACCCCTCAGAATGATGACAAGATCAGTTATTTGGCCAAATTGAATGCCCGTCCAAACAATGAGGACTGCCCCCACTAAACCGATTGCTCCCCACCTCACCCAGCTACTCTTTCACATCCATCATTAAAGTCGAGGATGAATCTAGATGTGCCAGTGAAAAGAACATAGCACCAACGATTCACCCTCCATTTGTAATGTTGCGTCGCCCATTGCATGTACTACTGTAGATGTGTTTGAGGTAGACAACAGTGGTCTTCTGGACCTCATACCATTTGCCTGAAGCTCCTTTCGAATTGCTTGGATCTAAATTGTATGGTGACTGTTCCTTGCGTTTCATTCTGGAGTGATAATATTATTGAAAAGTGGTTCCTTCTGCAAGAATGACAAGATAGCGATCCTCATGATGGGTTGCACGCACCCCTTTGGTGACCTGAACAAGGTCTCGCTGTGAACTGTCCAGTCTGACAGTACCTTATCAGTACAATAACAAGCTTCTAAATAACTTGCACCAGAAACTTTAACATTTTCACGCTCACGCTCACGCTGACGCTCACGCTGGGGGTATCGCTATAGCTCTCTGTTCTTCGAACAGGCAAGCTAAAAAGGACACTGTGGCGAACATTCTTCTGGGAAGCGATGGCTGATTGAGGAACCCCTTCCCCCACTTCCACCATTCTTTTAATCAGGTCTAGCCATTTATAAAAGCACTTGGAAAACATTGATGCATAATTTGAAGAGAGCATTGACTTGGGCCATGTACATACTTTATTCAGATTCTGTATGAGAGGTGATTTGAACATGAGATTTTTTATAAAAAAAAATTCGCTCATTTCAGGTACGATGAATATAACATTACCTGTTAATATTGCATGTCCACTTTCCTGTTTGGGTTTCTTTCCTCAAGAGCCGTGGCTTGCATAAACATGACTCAGAAATTTCTGAACTGTGAATCTATAGTTTATTTCAAAGTTTTAAAAGTTGTTGCATAATAATTATTTGTGAGGAGTATATGTCGCTGCGTCCACTTTCCGCCGGTACTCCAGGGGCCTCCGTCTGGCCATCCCCCAGGCAGATGCCAGGCCCATCCCCATCTCCTTGAGATGATGGTCAACCTGCTGCAACCATGAGGCACGTGGTCGGCCCACTGGCCTCCTCCACTCATGAGACTCCCTCGCTGAGAGAATCTGGTGAGCAGGATCAGCGTCAGGAAAACGAGCCACATGTCCATACAGCCGCAGCTGACGCTCACGGACCATGCAGGTAACAAATCTCATCCGAGTCTCTCTCAGCAACCGCTCGTTGGACACAAAATCCGACCAGCGATAGCCAAGGATTCTCCGAAGAGACCTGGTACCAAAGGAATTAAGTCTCCGTCTCAGATCCTTGGTCAAAGTCCAAGTCTCGCACCCATAGAGCAAGACTGGAAGTACCAAGGACCTGAAGACTCGGACTTTCGTCCTCCCGCACAGGTACCGGCAGCGCCACACCCCATGATCCAGTGAATCCATGACTCCCCAGGCCCGACCCAGACGTCTATTGACCTCCGGCTCACAACCTGCGGAGACATGAATATCACTGCCAAGGTAAGTGAATCTATCCACGACCTCAACATCCTCACCACAAACAGACACAGACAGGACAGCAGCATCCAAGATGGCACATGCTCCCATACCTGACCTGAGTATATGTGCTCAGATGAAATAAATAAATATAGCACTTAAACGTCTAAGCAACTTGTGATAACGGATGCAAGTGTAGAGAAACTTGTCACCTGCACTTTAATTTTGTTATTTGGTTTATAATCAAGCACAAAAAACGCGAGAGTGGCATGATGGTCGAATAGGTCAAGGGCCTTCCTGGTTTGGGTTTAACTCTTATGCTCAAAATGACAGTTCCAGTCACATCAACTCTTCTTTACAGAGAGGTGACCTGCCCAGGGTTGGTTCTCAGCCACAGAAATGTTAACAACTTGTCACGATCATAAGAATGACCCACTAAGGGTATGGCTTGTCAACCTACTCACCGACCAAGCTGTGATTATTAGTGATACACTGATTAGTAATTACTGCACACATTTTGTGTGCACATTACATTTTAAACATGATGCTATTACTACACACAAAAGAATGCTCACACCATCAATGGCAGGATGTCTGCCACATGTCTGTAGGCCACAAACACACACTGGTGAGAGTCAACATAGGAAATGAGATTTCCACCTAGCTCTGTATCTCTCTCTTGGTGTCATGCTTGTTTACTTCATTTTCTGTTCTGGCCCCAATAGCTTTTTCATCTGTTTTGTCCAAGTAAAATTCTTCATGAAAACATACAGAAAGGTTTACGAAGAAAGATCCATAAATGCACTGGAACACCAAGTTGTTTTTTTTTCGATTCAAAAACATAATTTTTGTTTTGTGTCTGACATGGGGCAAGACACAAGCTTTAAGTACTGATATACGACACATATTGTCGTGTCGTCATGGTATATATATATATATATATATATATATATATATATATATATATATATATATATATATATATATATATATATATATATGATACGAATTTGGAATTCAATTGCACACAACATACAGGTTCCCTTAGTCAGCTATGTCGAAAAGTGCATGTTCCCGAGATAGCTCACCTTCCATTGTTTAAATGTTCAGAGATCGATTAGATGCGCTGTGGATCGATTTAATAGTTAGGGAACGAAACAATGGAGACGTCCCTCCCCCTCTTCTGCAAAGAGGAAGAAGAACCCTGCCATCCCATGACGTCAACAACTCCCTCCCACCCGTGGTTGAGCGGGGGGTGGATCACGAGGGCATGAGTCACGCCGGGTGCGGGGGAGGGGGTGCAAAGGATAAAGAGGACATCTTGTCTTTGTTCAAAAAGAGTTTGTGGGAGTCCGTGAAAAGAGTCCCGTGGGAGTCCCGTGGTAGGGCTGAGTTCGTGGGCTGAGTTCATGGGAGTCCCGTGGCAGAGTTCATGAAGAGTCCCGTTCTGAGTCCCGTGTGCAGAGTTCGTGTGCTGAGTCCCGTGGGAGGAGTAAGCTTTTTTACTTCGGAGAGAGCAGTCGTTCAGCCATCGGGTCCTGCTTGGCTTGAGGCCTTCGGAAGCTTTTTGCTTCGGCTGGCTCAGTGAGCTTCGGCTGCTGCTTTGTTTTGGAAGGAACTTGAGCCGGTTGTTCGGCTCGAGCTGTGAGTGGAGGCTTCTTCCTCTTCCTCTTGGTTCGTGGAGCTTGTCGTTCTCCATTTTGTTTCCCGGCTTGGTGCGATGCGTCGGTCTCTTCTTGGAGTTGGATCCTTGGGGAAGCGACGATCGACAGGAAGGATCGGCGCCTCATCTCACCGGCACATGTTGAGAAGCACGGGAGGATTCGCGGGAGCTCGGGAAGGATCACGGCGATTTGGATCCAGCTCGCTCTCGCTGGAGCCGGGGTTCGGACAAGGTGAAGACCACACGAGGTGGAAAGGTTCGAGTCAAGCTCTGAGTTTCAGCTCACCTGTCCTCCGAGCTGGAGCTCGTGATTAAAGGCCTTTGCCACCATTTCTGTGTGTGTGTGTGTGTGTGTGTGTGTGTGTGTGTGTGTGTGTGTGTGTGTGTGTGTGTGTGTGTGTGTGTGTGTGTGTGTGTGTCCGTGGGCCCGTCTAATAAGTAGGAACTGCTGTTAAGTGTAAATGACTGTACATAATAAGTAGACGGTTGTAGTTCTTTTGGTGCTTGTATAATTGCATACGTGTTTTGCCTAATTTAATTGCATACGTGTTTTATTATAATAAATGTCCTTGTGTGAATGTAAACCTGCTCGTTTTGTTCATTCCCTCATTGACTGAACATTTCGTGTGTTGGGAGTGAGAAAGCCGTTGGTTTGCCGTAATAGGGGACATTTGGACCGACGGTTCTCGGCGATTACGCCGCTCGGAATCGCGCACGGACAGGCTCGCCTCGGCGGTTTGTTCCGTACGAGATCCGTCGAGGGTGGAATACCCCGGAAGTTGGATCACGTGGGTATTTAGGTACATTGAAGATTGGCAATCGACCCCACCCCACGTGATCTGCCGATTGGCGAATTTCGGTTCTTGTACAAGGACCCGTCGCTCGGAGTTCTCCGGGCGACAATCTATATTCCGGGCGATCGGTCAGGCCGACTCGACTTGCAGCTCCATTCAGAGCGGTCGGTTGGCGGCTGACCCCCAGCCTGTAACAATATATATATATATATATATATATATATATATATATATATATATATATATATATATATATATATACATATATATACATATATATATATATATATACATATATATATATATATATATACATATATACATATATATATACATATATATACATATATATACATATATATATATATATATATATATATATATACATATATATACATATATATATATACATATATATACATATATATACATATATATATATGCATATATATACATATATATACATATATATATACATATATATACATATATATATATATATACATATATATACATATATATATACATATATATACATATATATACATATATATATACATATATATATATATATATATATATATATATATATATATATATTGTTGTAGATTTCCCGCCCGTTGGCGTGCAAATGACCGCGTCTAACCAATAGCAGCCGGTTCGCCCACCGAACGGACAATCCAGTCGTGACTTTCTGGAACAACGCCATAAACCAGTCACGGGTGGGTTTTTAATCCCACCACTGCCCAGTCCGTATTCAACCCGCACGAAATAGGGTCAATCGCCGAATATCGATATACCTAAGTACCCGCGCGGGTAACCTACCGAGGGACCGTACCTCGGCGAAGGCCTGCTTGGACACGAACCGCTTAAGCGGTCCGTTCCGTTCTGGGATAACCGAGCAGATATTATCGCCAGACCTCGCCGGACCAGATCACTTTACCGGCTATTTAAAAACCAACTATATTCCGAGTGCAAGATGGGGCAGTTCAATGAGGGAATGGACGCAACAAACAGGTTTACATTCACACAAGGACATTTATTATAATAAAGCATGTGTGCAATTAAACAAGGCAAAACACGTATGTAATTATACAAGCAACAAAAGCACGACAAAAGAACTACAACCGTCTACTTATTATGTACAGTCACTTGCACTTAACAGCAGTTCCTACTTATTAGACAGGCCCACGGACACACGTACGCACACACACACACACACACAAGAAATGGTGGCAGAGGCCTTTAATAACGAGCTCCAGCTCGGAGGACAGACGAGCTGAAACCCAGAGCCTATCTCGAACCTCTCCACCTCGTGTGGTCTTCAAGTTTTTCGGACCCGGGCTCCAGCGAGAGCGAGCTGGATCCAATCGCTGAGCCGCGATCCTTCCCGAGCTCCCGCGAATCCTCCTGCGCTTCTCAACACGTGCTGGTGAGACGAGGCGCTGATCCCTCCCGTCGATGCGTCGCTTCCCCGAGGAACCACCTCCAAGAAGAGGCCAATGAGTCGCACCAAGCTGGGAACCAAAATGGAGAACAAAAAGCTCCACGAACCAAGAAGAAGAAGAAGCCACCACTCGCAGCTCGAGCCGAGCGTCCAGCTCAACTTCCTTCCAAGCAAAGCAGCTCGAAGCAAAAAGCTCTCCCGAGCCAAACAGAAGCCGAAGCTCACGGAACCATAAAAGCAAAAAGCCTCCTATCGAGCCAGGCCGCAGCCGAAGCTCACTGAGCCAGCCGAAGCAAAAAGCTTCCGAAGGCCTCAACCCAAACCCAAGCCAAACAGGACCTGAAGGTCTGCTGAACGGCTACTCTCGACTCCCTTCTCCAACTCTGCCCACGAACAAAAGAAAAAGATCTCCTCTTATCCTTCTCCACCACCCCTCCTCCACGCCCGGCGTGACTCATGCCCTCGTGATCCATCCCCCCGCTCAACCACGGGTGGGAGGGAGTTGTTGACATCATGAGTCACGGGACGGCAGGGTTCTTCCTCTTCGCAGAAGAGGGGGAGGGATGTCTCGATTGTTCGTTCCCGAACTATTAAATCGATCCGCAGCGCATCTAATCGATTTCTGAACATTTAAACAATGAAAGATGAGCTATCTCGGGAACAAGCACTTATCGACATAGCTGACTAAAGGAACGTGTATGTTGTGTGCAATCGAATTCCAAATTCGTAACAATATATATATATATATATATATATATATATATATATATATATATATATATATATATATATATCACTCAAACCCTCAATCATCCCAGCAAGTCGGCAATCTTCATCCCGACTCTCTGGAAAATCCTCTATATCTGTTTGCTGATGACTCCACCCTCTGCCGTACCATCTGTCATCCCTCAGACCGGCAAGCAGCAGCTTCTTCTTCACTCACTGCAGATCTGGATAAAATCACAAACTGGTCCAACACGTGGAACATGTTTTACAATCCGGACAAATCTCACACTCTCACTATGTCTCGTCCAAAGGACCGTTTAGAAAACCCCCCCATCCACTTTCTCAACAATCCTCTGGAAGAAGTCCTTTCTTTCAAGCTTCTGGGTCTCACTATCTGCCATGACCTTTACTGGGAAAGTCACATTTCAAACCTCGCCTCCAAAGCCAGTCGCCGACTGGGAATCCTCCATCGTGCAAAGTCCTTCCTCGACCCACCTGAGCTCCTGACCACTTACAAAACTTTTGTCCGAAGCCTGATGGAGTACTGCTCTCCCCTCTGGGCTGGTGCTCCTGCCTCCCACCTTTCTCGGCTTCATGCTGTGGAAACCAAGGCATTTCGGATCATTGGCATCTCCCGCAATGAGGCTGAGTCTTTGGGCCTCTCACTCAATCACCGCAGGTTGGTCGGTGGTCTTACTGTCTTCTACCGTCTCCTCTCCAGCCTCCCCCCCCCCACAGCGCTCTCTGCGATTTGTCCCCACCACATTTCCGCAGGGCGCTCAAGGTCCGCCAACAACCCCCTTCTGGTAAAACTACCAAAATCACGAATCACTGCTCACCTTCACTCTTTCATTCCTCTTTTTTCCCACCTTTGGAATAAACTCCCTCACTCTATTCATTCCCATTCTTCCCTCCAGGCCTTCAAAACAGCTGTTCACCACCACCTCTTATCATCCCCCATCCAAATCCTCGATCTTTTCTACCCCCGATAATCCACCCAAGCCCACCTCCTTCAAATTCCTTGCTTTCCTTCCTGAAAGTCCCTGTAATGTCCATTTTCTATGCCCCATGTTCCCCATCCCATCCCTCTCCCTTCCACAGATGTCCTAATGTCTCTGTTCAGCACTGTTTTGTCCTTCCCACTCCCTCCTCTCTTGTCTCATGTCCCCCATGATGTGCATTGTGTGTTCGCTCTCATACGAGCCTCGACAAGGTATACAAAAAAAAGAAAAGAAAAAAAAGCTGCCATTCATTTTCCCAACCTTGGAAGGATGACAGGCTGAGTCAAACCCACCTGATATTAATTCAATGGCAAAGCGGGATTTGAATTCAGGAACCTAGGATCCCAAGCCCACCTCCCTAACCATTAAGCGAACACCAGGCATATATATTTATTTATTGACTCCTCCCATGCTCTTCTCACCAAAGAAGCTGCATAAAGCAATGATGAAACCCTTCCAGAGTTCCTCCACAGCTGCAAAGACATTCACAAATAGGCACACACTGCATAGGGGGGAGGGGGAGAGAATCTTTCACAGGGAAGGATAGAGGTAGGGGTGAGTGGGGAAGGGGGTGGGGGAGAGGATATTGCACAGGGGAGAGGAGGAAGGTAGGGAGTCAGGGTTGGGAAAGGCTGTGGAGAGACTTACTTCTGCCTTGACGTGATTGACTTTGGAGGATTGACTTGATTTGAGAGGGGGAGGGGGGAAGAGAGGAGATCGTGCACAAGAGAGATGGGGGAGGTAGAGGGTGAGGTGTGGGAGAGGGTGTGGAGTGACTTACTTCTGCCTTGAATCAATTGACTTGATTGACTTGACTTGACTTGAGAGGGGGGGTGGAGGAGAACCTGCCTTGACTGACTTACTTTGGTCATTCATTTTAAACTTGAAAACATTGATTATAACACTTCACTTCACAAATGAGCCTGGCATTGGCTTAGCTATTAGGGTGGTGGCTTGGGATCCTCAGGTCCTGAGTTCGAGCCCCCGTCGGCCGCTGAATCAACACCAGGGTGTTGACTCAGCCTGCCATCCTTCTGAGGTTGGTGAAATGAGCACCAGTGTACTCGTATTAGGGGCACAGCATCAGCGGCATCGCCGCACCCTAACCAATGATGCAACCAGCAGCCAAAAAGGCTGTACACGATCGGTACTTCACAAATTAAAAATTACTTCAAACCAAACGTTAGAGATGGCAAGTGACCCGCATTTCACGGGTTTGACCCGTTTTGGTTCTGAAAACCCGCAGACATGTTTTAGTATCATCAAAACCCATAATGGATGGAAAGTACGATCAATTTTAAAAATATAATGTTTCCCTTCCATTGCACTCACAAGGATTGACATTGACTGAAAGACCTGTAGTGACCTCGAGCCAATATGTAAGGTATCAATCCGGTTTCCAGTTTTTCATTATTTTCGTTCATTTGTTCTCTTAACACCCCCAAATCATTTGGGGGTATCAGACAATATGCAAGGCTGTCTGATATCAGGAGCTTTCCCTCACTGAGGGACACGTCACAGACCTCCAGGATTCTGCACGCAGTCACTTCACTTCTGATCACATGCAATAAATAATAAATCAATAAAAGAAAAACCCATTTTCGATTCCTACCAACGTGGTTTTCGTCACCTCCAATCTGCCACGTATGCTGTTATTAATCAATGCCAGGTGGGGAATGCTCGGGCCTTACTAGTTTGAGAATTATAACAGCAGGACGGTGATCAATGGTGAACACTAACCAAGCTGCATACAGCTGGTGACACCGTCACTTTCCTGCGGCAGCTCTTCAGAAACCGCCTTTTGTCTTGGGTACCAATCATGACTGGGCACCCCATAGCCATGACTTCAACCCTCTGGACTGCTGGTTCTGGGAGGCTGCCAAGGGCTCTGTCTATGTGAACCGCCCTGCCACACTGGATGATCTGAAGCAGGTGTCAGACTACCTCCAAGCAATGCCACATGAGACCGACAGGAAATTTGGACAGAACTTTGGAGTCAGGATCAATGCCTGTCTGAACCGTGGAGGGGCACAACATCGAGAACATCAATTTCAAGGATTTTGTGTAAATGCCAATTTCAGACCTTGGGCTCTCACTAACTCTAACAATGACTTATTGTAATAGCAATCAGTGATAGAAAATACCATGTCATAAGATTTCAAGAAATGTTTGTTTCTTTGTATATAAACATTAAAGTTACATCACTCTTTCTGAAAGTATATATATATATATATATATATATATATATATATATATATATATATATATATATATATATATATATATATATATATATATATATACATATATATATATATATATATATATATATATATATATATATATATATATACATACATATACATATATACATATGTACATACATACATATATATATATATATATATATATATACATAAATATATATATATACATATGTACATACATACATATATACATATATACATATATATATATATATATATATATATATATATATATATATATATATATATATATAGTTACGAATTACGCGGTTCCGACGGCCACGCACGACTGCTTCAGCCAAAACGCAGTTGCGCGCCCGCCGAAAGCCGGAATTCAGTCGTAGCCTTCCGGATAACCCCCAAAAACCTGCTATGGGTGCCTTAACACACCATAAACTTGTCAATATCCTGTCCGCATGGTACAGGGTCAATCGCCGAATCTCGATATACCTAATTTTCCACGCAGACAGAAATACCGAGAATTTATACCTCGACGGAGACTTGTACGGAATGAGCCGCTAAGCGCGCTCGTCCCGTGTGCGTTTTGCCGAGCGGTTTTAAATCGCCAAGTTCTGTCGGATCAAATTGTCACGTTTATCGGCCTTAAGAGCCTGCTAATTCCCAGAACGCGTCGTGGCAGTCAATGGTGGGAAAGTGACACAACGAGCAGATGCATTCAAACAATGGGGCATTTATTTTATACAGCAGGCAAGCAATCGATGGGGGAATAGGGATAAGACACGAGCAAAAGCCAACAGCCGAAGTATTCAATAATGTACAGTCATGCACTTAATCAGTTCTACTTAAGAGAGACAAGGCGCCACAGACTTTCGTACAAAACCCAAGGAAAAGAATATGGCTCGTGAGCCTTTAATGGTACTCAGAGCCGGGATGACCGAAGGGCTCCGAGAGACCGGGCTGGTTACCTGGTCGCCCCTGGTGGGGACTCGAGGGTCTTCGGGTCGGCGACCCGTGTCTCTGTTCCACCTGGGACGTCGCAAAACGCGCCAGTCGCTTGAGCGGCTTGAGCAGCTTCACGGCAGCTCTACTTGGTCGCTTGGCCTTCCCCGTGGCCTGGTCGATCGGGCCTTGCCGACGACGCTTCAGAGGAGCGAACGGGCCTTGCTTTCTGAGAGTTGATGCTCTTTCAGAACCCGCTCACCCCTCAGCATCACTCGATGCCCTCAAGACCGTCTGCTCAGACCGCCGAGCTCCGATGCGCCTCTCTCTTCAGCGACTCCAAACTCCGTCCTTCCAGCCTCCACCAGCCTCATCTCTCCCCTCCGACTGTTTCAATGTGCCTTCCTCTCTCCCGTCTCCCGACTTCCTCTGGCAATTCGACTTTGCCCTTTTTATAGCCGGGGGGGGGGGGTAAGCCACTCTCGGTTTCTTCACCCAAGGCTGGTGCCACTTTCACCTCTGCCCTTTCACCCCTGGTGGGAAACCCCATCTCTTACGTCACAGGGTGATTTCAGGGGAAGACGTCTTTTTGATCCGAATATGCAAATCAGCCGCGTTGCGGCTGTTTGCACACGGACAGTGTGATGTGGCTTTACTGTTGTGCTGCTGGTTCGCAACCAACGGCATTTTGCGGATGTCGAGGAGGAGGTGATGGTTTTATGATGTTTGTTTGAAGATGATGGCGTTCCTGTTGTTCGGGGATGATCGGGTTTTTGTAGATGTTGTTAAAATAAAAGATAGAAAAGAATAACGCTACCTGAAGATTCACAGCCCGGCACACGGATAATTCCCTTTACACATTGGTGGGGGAATCCTAACCTGAAACACTTACTTATTGAAATAACTGATCTTCAGGGAACCTGAATGGTGTTTTGTGAATTTCCAAAACTGCAACAATATATATACATATATAAGAGGACTGTCTGTGCTCCAAACCAAGCAACAAAATGAGTAATGGTTTGTCTTGACCTTAGAGGTCGACTCCAAAAGTGGAAAATGATTATATTCCAAGATGTTTTCCACAAGACTTGGGGCTGGAAACATTGCTCGTCACAGAAAGTACTTCTCGCAATCTCTATTGACTGACCACGAGGAAAATGTCTGACGTCTTTGGAGAGGAAATTGCTTCTGTTCGGAATGTCAGGATCATCAAACCGATGTAGTATTTTCATCGAAACAATCATAGAAATCATGTGAAAATGAGAACATACAAACAAACCTATGGAAAACCATCATTAATATACAAATGTCAAACGATTTCTTCAAACGATCAAAAGCTATATTCCCAGGGACGTTATCCTCCCCACGAGACTACTTAATAAATTTGTTGCAATATGGGGAAGTTTGGAGTCTTGAGCCGTGGAACATAGTCTTTTCGAGAAATGCTCATATGTGGTTCCGATGGGACACTCTGCATGTGGTGAATGCACAACGAGAATAACCATAAACCCAAAGCTAAGCCGAACTCGTGTGATAAGATTATCGAGCACGTTCGCTGTATTTGTGGTTTCATCTGCATAGCTGCCGCAAAGGTGGTGGTTCATGCACCCGATGGTGGCATGGAGTTCAGCGTGCCCCGGAAGGAGGGGGTGGTGCCATGTGCTGGTGCAGGCATGACAGGAACTGCTTGCAGCCAGCAAAAGGGATAGCACAGGGAGGAAGTTGGCAGCAGTTTCTGAGAAAGGTAATGCGGCTTCAACTCTGTGACCTGTGTGGTGATCCTTGAGCCCACAACGAGTTGAAAGAATTGTGTTAAGAGAGGTGCAGCTGCTGTGCTGCATTACAATATGCCATTTGTTTTGAGCAGCCAATTCCTTTTTGACAAGATGAAACTCGTGAAATTGGAATGATTGTTTAAGCATTCAATTAAAAATAAACTTCAACACATATTCTGCATCGTGACTTTTTCACACTCCAAAGCATATATATATATATATATATATATATATATATATATATATATATATATATATATGTATATATATATATATATATATATACAGTGTATATGTTTATGTGTGCTTGATTGTTGCTGATATGTTTCCAAACCTCTGGGCCAATTTCTAATAAATTTGCTGCTGGCCTTGCCACATTAATTTCACATATGTGGAAGTGTCACAATGAGAACTTTGAATTCTAAATCAAATTGATATAAAAACATGAAAGATGGCGCTTTTGGCAAATCGACTATCACACATCACATGACCTCAGTGGGAAGAGAGGCAGAGCTTGGATTGCGCCTGCCTGTTCAAAGATCAATGCTCTGTCTGGAATCTAACCTATTACATGAAAAAATTTTTTCCAAAAGCAGAATGGAAATTAATATACAAGGGCTCATCGACTCCGAATGACTACATCGAGGATATCGATTAGTCACACGATATAGTATGACCTTAATCAAGGAAATGAGAAGGCCATGAGCCATCACTGCCATGTTGCACTTCTTGGTAAATTTTTGCTGCAGGTGTAAAACATCCATTTTTGAGTTCACACTTTATTTTCTGGATGTTTCCCCTCCCCCACCCACCCCTCACATGTTCTTCCTTCAAAATGTCCCTCTGATATGCCCCTCTACCCTGCTGTTGGTATGTTTCCCTCCTTTCCACTGTGTTCATATATTTATAAATTTGCTTTTTTATGACTTCATTTGAGCAAACAACAATCTTCTTAATGCTTTAATAAAGTTATTTGAAACATATGATCGAGTGGTTTAGTCTTGCATTTTACACATTTTCGAATAGACGCATTTTATACATTTTCGAATAGATGCAATTTCCAAATATACACATACAAGCCAACTTGTATTTGGAAATTTATTAATATGTGCTTACAAATTACTAGAGATCATTAGTAGTAATATGCCTGGTGTTGGCTTAATGGTTAGGGTGGTGGGCTTTGGATCCTAGCGTCCTGAGTTCAATTGCCGTTCAGCTGTTGAATTAATACCAGGTGGGGTTAACTTGGCCTGTAATCCTTCTGAGCTCGGCAAAATGAGTGCCAGCATGCTGGTATACTGTGTCGGAGTGGCGACCCGTCCAGGATTGTGCCCAAGAGCCAAGGAGACTGTTTCAGCAGCACCAACGCTCTGCCCAGAGTGTGGTCCCAATCTCCTCCTCCTCTAAAACCTGTAAAAATCTCTGGAACGACTGCACAAATTGAGGGGAAACTTCACAAAAATGTTACCCAAACCTTAAGGATACCAAGGTATTCACAAATAATTGATAGGTTACATGGTCTGACAGCCATATTGGTTTGAGCAAAAACATATTTAAAAAAAAAAATTATCTTGAACGGCTTTATCGATCAACAAGAAATTTCACATTTATGATTAAGTCATGATGGGGAATAAATGTTTTAAATTTCAAGCTGATTGGACACATGGTCTGGCAGCCAGTCATTAAAATTTTTTTGATGTGGGTTCTTTTTGTCTTGCATTTAATTTGAACAAGGATTATTTGTCTGTGCCTGGATGGGTTGAGGGTAGAGGAGTCCCAGCTGAAATGTGAATCCTATCCAGGTTCCTCATGATGACTTAATGTTTGCTTTTTGCTTGTTCGGGTTCCTTCTGATGATTCCAAAGCAGGACGGAACCGATTTGGTCATCCATTTGATTTTAATTTAATATATTTTAATCCCATTCTAAATTCAATTGAGTAATAATAAAAAAAAACCGTCATGGGTCAGGGTCAGGTGTCCGATCAAAGCGGAGTTGCATCAAAGCGGGACATCTTGGTACCCAGTCATCACTGCCAGCAGTTAGAAAGTGGCAGTTCCAGTTATGTCTTATTAATTATGTAACACATCAGGAAACAAACACCACACAAAACTCCACAAAACAAGTCCTGGCGAGGGTCGACAATCTTTGATTGCTCTTTTTCTTATCGTCATTTTCCTCTTCATATAGGGGTGTGTGTCTGTCTGTCTGTCTGTCTGTCTGTCTGTCTCTCTCTGCTGCAACCACAATTTGTTTGGGGAAGTTGTTGGCAAAGATGATCAAGTAAAACTGAAAACTACATCCAGACAGCATTTCTTTGAGTCCCACGACAGCACGATTTACAGTGAGAACTGCCATGAAGTTAAGCGGTGCCAAGCACTCCGTTCCGTTGGAATGCTTGCTTGAGCGTTTTTCGTCAAACAAGCCGCTTGCTAATGGAACGCATGCCCACGTGTTGCTGTGACGCAGGCAGCACGAGCCGAACAGCCTCCTCGTGACCGAACATCCAGAACAAACTCCTCGCCGGTTCGTTGTACCGACTCTGTCGGCCATCTCCACACAAAGCCTGAGCGAGATATTAAATCAACGAAATGAGTTTTTAAAAGGGAAATTGTAGTTTTGATTCTTCGTAAAATCATTAAGGAATCGTTCTTCCTGATGATAAAAAAAATTATACACCGCCCATTCTCGGGGTCGGACATCCGGGAACTTCGCCGACCCATAATGCAATGTCCACATAGCAACGCTGGCGAAGGGGAAAACAAAGTACCTCGTTCGCTCGGATCGCCCTGCTATGTGTTGCAGCGGTGTATGTAGCGCTAGCGCTATCGCTATCGCACGGCACTCGACTCGTACCTGTTACAAGTTTGTTTTTTTCGTAGCCTTTATTACACATTATTATTTGCAACAATGCTGAAAAGTTGCTGCATTTTCAGTTGTACTAATAACAAGGCAAAAAAATTCAGAACTCTCCTTTTATCTCATACCAAGTCAGACCCAAGGATGGTGAGGTTCTTTGGTCACTCTCCATGATGGCTTGACGTCAGCTCTGAAAAGGACATGGTTACCTCCAAAATTTTTGTGTAGCACAGTCTGCACCCAACCAGAGACAAAAAATTTGTGGGCTTCCAGTGATCGGTAGTTTTTATTGCCTCATGTGTAAACACTCCTGAGATTAAAAATAAAAATATATTCTGTGGTTAGTTGTTAAAATAGTACCAGGGCAATTAAGCAATGGTACATCACGCAAAAACATTAATGCCTTGGCCCTTGATTGACATTAATAGGACTAGTGCGGGCCCGTAGGTGCGTGCCCGTAGGTGCGTGCCCGTAGGTGCGTGCCAGTATGTGCAGCTTCGTTCCTTCGCTCTCGTAAACGACGACTGGATTGGGGTATTGTTTCAATGAGATCGGACCAACCGTATCATAAATGGCCATAACTTGGGAAACAACTGGGAAACATGCTCAGGTCCCCAGCATCAATTGTGACGTCATATCAAACGAAGAAGAATTGTGACGCCCCTCTCTCTCTCTCCCCTCTCTTGGCCCCGCTCTCTCCCCCCTAGTCTCACCCCTCCTCTCTCCCCTCTCTCACCCCCCCTCTCCCGTCCCCCTCCTCTCGCCCCCTCTCTTGAATTGTGACGCCCCCTCTCTCTCCCCCCTCTCTTTGTCTCTTTGTTTTGCCCCCCCCTTTTCATACACAAAGTCATACACATAATTAAAATCAGGGATAACACAGAATTTATACAACATGAACGTGAGCAATATTTTAATCATTCATTGACATTCTTGCTGGGTCAGTGATTGAACCACAACTAGCACAGATGACTCACCGTCACACAGTGCAGACAAGGCAGGTCAATTAAAACTATTACTAACTAACCACGTCAGCTCGGGAGTTCATAAATAATTGAAATAATATATTAACACTCCAGTACAGTAATATTTGATAATACACAGTTAAAACTTGGTTTACAATTGAATTACATACCTGGTGTCTTGACTCGATACGTGTGTATCCGTCCGGGTATCGCACGTTCGGCCATTCCTTCGGGTTGTCGATCCACGAATCACCGGGGAACTGGTAGGGCCAAGAATCAAGACCAATTAACTGTATTTTGGCTCCATATCTGTGGCCAACGCATCACCTCACAAATGTTCTCTATATTGATATGACATTGAAAACACTTGGGTGAACACGATGTATCAACAATTCATCTGAAATACATCGACAGAAAAAAAACAAATCACTCGGCTTTGCGGGCAAGTAAACCCACGATGTGCGTGCGATCTGCGACCGGTGCTGCGTTTGTTTTCCCCTTTGCCAACATGGCGGTCGCGTGACCAAGCGAAGTCACGTGACTGTGACGTATGTCCGACCTCAGGAATCAGATACGAAGTGTGAAATGAAACCGATACTGGGAATATGTAAACATCACAAACCAGGATAGCTCCAAGCACGGTGTGGTGATTAGTCCTCTCAACGTGCTGGTTGAAATGAAAGCGAGAGAAGAACCTTCAGAGTGTCGGCTTTATTCCATTTGATTAAAGCCGCTTCTACGGGCACATCAGGGAATACAGGTGCAGCTAGGAGTACATAAGCAGCAATGTATACATGTGCAATTGATCACCGCAAAATAAATCAGCATAAGCACGGAGTCCGATATACTCTCAATTCTCACCATTCAACGAGCACCAAGTGAACCGCCGCCGTAAATGACAATGCCCTGGGACAATCACCCCGTCCGTGCGGAGACTTGGCTTTATCTATCCCGTGTGCGCGTCGCGCGACATGTGATCACGCGTCACGACCTTCAATTCACCACATTCTCCCCGTCTTTAAAATGTAACTAGAGGTCCAACTAACGCACCATGATTACTTCAGCACTATAGGAGTATACATTTCAAGCAACGCGAACTATTTAAACCACAGAAGCATACATTCCAAGCAGTGAGGATTATTTTGAGTTGTAGGAGCATGGTAATGAGCATCGATATATGATATAATGAGCATATAGGAGCATGAGCATCGAGGATGCCGATAATCCCCTTTACAAATCGAGTCGGCGAGGGGGTTTTATCCGTCGACCTCTCCGGGAGTAAATGGCGGTTTCACTTGAGGGAGGCTTCCGATCCTCTTGGTGAGCCTCGACTCGTGCCGGGGATGACTCCTCGATCGCTCTCGGGTGGAATGCGGTATCTCCGTCGCCACCGTTCCCGGGTGGAGTTCCTGGGGGGGGAACACCTGGGGAGGGGATGTCAGAGGGAAGAGTGCCAGATGGTGGTGTACCTGCGGGAGGAGTACCTGAGGGAGCCAAATGGCGAACCGACACAGTGGTCTCCCTGCCATCCGGGAGTCTGACATGAGCATACTCTGGATTAGTATCGATGAGTTCGACCCCCTCCACCATGGGTTCATACTTGCTTTGTCGTACCGGGCGTTTCATGAACACTGTTCCGGGATGGCTTAGCCAGTTGGGCACCGTTTGGCTGTCAACATAACGTCACTGATGAGTAAACATTCGTTCGTGAGGAGTTGCATTGGTGGACGTGCAGAGCAAAGAGCGTATGGAATTCAGAGCGTCGAGAAGGGTAACCTCCCATTGCCCGGGGCCCAGTCCTCTTGATTTCAGCGCCAGAGTTACGGCTTTCCAAATGACTCTGTTATACCGTTCCACCTGCCCATTACCCTGTGGGTTGTAACCCGTCGTTCGACTAGTTGTTATGCCATGCTCTAATAGGAACTGTTTTAGCCCGGCCGACATGAAACACGGCCCTCTGTCTGAATGTATATACGAAGGTTTCCCAAACAAAGCGAAGAGGTCAGAGAGACATTTCACGACAGTGCCCCGAGGTCATATCCGAGCACGGAAATGCGAAAGGGAACCTTGAGTATTCATCAACAACAGTGAATATGTATCTGTTGTCTGTCTCGGTCGGCAGGGGCCCTTTGAAGTCGATATTTAGTCTCTCGAAGGGAGAAGTGGCCTTGATCAACCTGCCAGATGCCGCGCCATAGAATCTGGGTTTTAGTTCAGCACATACAGGGCATGAAGCATTCATTTGTTTAATATCTTCGATAGAATAGGGAAGGTTTTGTCTGCGCACGAAATGTGCCATTCTGGTTACCCCTGGGTGGCAAAGAGACACATGGAGGTCTTGCAAAGCCTGACTGATTGTCGCCGAACAATAGACCCGAGAGAAGGTATCTGCAGCAGGGTTTTCCCTCCCGGGCCGGTAAACAATGTCGTAACTATAGCAAGCTAGGTCTATCCGCCATCTCATAATTTTTTCATTCTTAATTTTCCCGTTATTTTTCCCATCAAACATGAATGCAACGGATCGCTGGTCCGTGACGAGTGTGAAGTGGTTTCCCAGTAAATAATGTCTCCATTTACGTAGGGCTTCGACAATAGCGTACGCTTCCTTCTCTATTTCTGAGTGTCTCTGCTCGCTTCCAGAGAGAGTTCTCGAGAAGAACGCGACGGGTCGCCCAGACTGATTGAGCGACGCGGCGATCGCGTGATCAGAAGCATCCGTTTCCACCACGAAGGGCACCGAGCTGTCGATCGATAATACCACGGAATTACTGATATCATTTTTGAGGCTGTGGAAAGCTTTTACAACAGCGGCATCTGGTGGGAAGTTTTTGCAATGCACTCGGGGATGTATTTTCTCGGAGTATTGGGAGATCCATCTCGCGTAGTAAGCGAACATGCCTATCACCCGGCGCATTGTCTGCAGGTCCTGAGGTGGGGGTAGCTCACGAAGTGGGCGCAATCGTTCAGGATCGGGCTTAATCGTGCCGTCGGCTATTGTGTCGCCGAGAAGGTCGATTGACCTTGCGGAGAATACGCATTTCTCGTAGTTGAGGGTCAGATTATATTTCCTAGCAATGCTCAAGAATCTGTCCAGATTCATATCATGTTCCCCCCGATCCTTACCGCACACCGTGACATTGTCCACGTAAACAAAAGTGTCTTTGAGGTTTTCATCTGAGATGTCGTCCATAACTCGTTGGAAGCAAGCTACTCCATTCGTGACACCGAACGGAATCCTCCTGAATTGGTAGAGGCGTCTACCTGCCTGGAACGCGGTGTAAGGTTTGTCTTCCTCTCGGATGGGAATTTGATGATAGGCGCTTCACAAATCGATGGTGCTGAATATTTTATAATTGGCCACGCGTTCGACCATCTTGTCTATGCGCGAAACGATTGACCGTTTGAGAGTAATCGACAACCATTCGTTTCTTATGGTTCTGGTTGGTGGTGACCAACACCTGCGCGCGCCATGGCGAATCGCTCGGTTCTATAATCCCTTCTTCCAGTAATCGCTTGGTCTCTGAAGTGATGAAGTTCATATCGGCGGTGGTATATCGTCGCGATTTGATCGCTATCGGTTTACAGTCCGGCGACAAGTTAGCAAACAGCAGGGGGGACGATACCTCTGCGGTGGTCAGAGCATTTAAAATTAGACGAGGTTTGCTTCCTCCAAAGGGTATTTCGACGCTCGTGTGCTGCTTGAGGACATTATGACCCAGAATTTCGTCTGCGCATAAATCATGAAGCACCAGTACCCTTACATCCCGATGCGTGTACCCTTTTACATCCAATTCAACATTGCAGTACCCTCGTACGCGGGACTGTTGTGATGTGGCGGCCATGCAAACCGTATTGTCTGTCGGGTGGATCTTCCATTTCCTGCCCTTCGCTAGTGAGCTGTTGACGAAACTCTCAGAGCTACCGGTATCAATCAGAGCTTCAGCCATATGCCCGTTAATTCGTACGTTGATGATAGCCTTGGATAGATTCCCCGGTGAGGCTGCAGTTAGTTTCTTTTGTGAGTAGAGAGCCGCAGAAGTGGGTTTATTTCTCCTTAGAGTAGATTTACATACCCTGGCATAATGCCCTTTCTTGTCACAATTCATGCATGTGGCATCTCTGGCGGGGCATTTGTGTCGGAGGTGTCTTTTGTACCCACAAAAGAAGCATTTACCAACCGAAGTAGTTGCTGAGGAGCTTGACGAGGTCTGGGTATCCGATTCCTCGGGTTTTTCTCCATCCTCTCTGTCAGGGGTGCCCTGTGGGGTTCCTTGAGTTTCCACCGTAGCGGCGTTCATGAGCAGCATCGGTGTCCCATATGACTCAGATTGCTGCTGAGCCGTATCCATTGCTCGAGCCTGGTCAGCTACCTTTTCAAGAGTGGGTTGCGCTTTCTCCAGTAAGCGTTGCCGTATGTGGGCTGACCTGAGCCCTTGGATGAACGCCTCTCTGGTCGCTTCATCTCGGTGTTCCTCGGCGGTTACGGCCCGGAAACTGCAGTCTTTTCCCAACTGCCTCAGAGCTTGCAGGAACTGATCGATTGTCTCACCGGCTGCTTGCTTGCGTGTGTTGAGAAAATGTCGTATGTACACCTCGTTCTTGCGCTTCACGTAGAGCGCCCGCAGCTCGTCGATCGCTGCATCGTAGGTGTCGCACTCCGAGAAGAGCCTGAATACACTGGGCGAGACATGATTATATTTCCTAGCAATGCTCAAGAATCTGTCCAGATTCTTTTCACAAGGGCGGCCAATTTGTCGGCTCCCTCTTCGATGATGGTCAGATAGTGTGAGAAGGAACGGAACCAATGCGACCATTTCATTTCCGAGTCAGTCGCGTTTGGGTCTGCGTCGAACCTCTCTGGTTTGTAGATCTTGTCCATCGTTGGTTGAGAGAGCCGAGAAAACCAAATGGAATAAATTGAAATGAAAGCGAGAGAAGAACCTTCAGAGTGTAGGCTTTATTCCATTTGATTGAAGCCGCTTCTACGGGCACACCAGGGAATACAGGTGCAGCTAGGAGTACATAAGCAGCAATGTATACATGTGCAATTGATCACCGCAAAATAAATCAGCATAAGCACGGAGTCCGATATACTCTCAATTCTCACCATTCAACGAGCACCAAGTGGACCGCCGCCGGAAATGACAATGCCCCTGGGACAATCCCCCCGACCGCGCGGAGACTTGGCTTTATCTATCCCGTGTGCGAGCCGCGCGACATGTGATCACGCGTCACGACCTTCAATTCACCACACTCGTTATGACGATGGTGTTTAAACCAGAACAAAAGGAATCTCACTCACATTTAAACACACAATGACGTGTTGTTAATGACGACCACGTGATGATTACTCCTCCATCGTCTCTCCAGCGGTTGGTGAAGGAAGGAATTTTTTTTTGTGGTGTTTCAGCCGCAGCGGCTTTAAAATGGCGTCGAAGAAAGTAATCAGGAGACGTTGGTTGTGGTCGTGGTTGTTTAACCAAACAAACAAAATCCAGTTCACTCAATTACAATAATCTTGGTAATGTCGAACCAAAGTTAAATATTGACGTGTTGAATGCCTGATGAATGAGGATGACAAAATGGTGGGAAGTGAAATGGCGCGAGCTTCACACGTGACGTGATGACGAGTTTCCGGTTGGACTGGTCGATTTGTATAACCCGTGTCATGAGTTTCACACTTGACGTGATGACGAGTTTCCGGTTGGACTGGCCGACGCGAGCTTCACACGTGACGTGATGACGAGTTTCCGGTTGGACTGGCCGACGCGAGCTTCACACGTGACGTGATGACGAGTTTCCGGTTGGACTGGCCGACGCGAGCTTCACACGTGACGTGATGACGAGTTTCCGGTTGGACTGGTCGATTTGTATAACCCGTGTCGATTGGCTCTTTCTGGAAGGACGCACCTGATTGGCTACTCGAGTTGACACGTTCACTCCGTCACAAATATTCACAAAATATAAGTAAATAAGTAAATAATTAAGGAGTCATGACACTGAAGTGAATGCGAGAGAAAAACCTTCGGAGTATAAGGCTTTATTTCACTTGATCGAAGCCGTCTCTACAGACGCAAAAGGAATACATGTGCAGTCAATCACCGCAAAATATATCAGCAATTAGCCAGCATTAGCACGGAGTCCGGTATACTCTCAATTCTCACCATTCAACGAACACCAAGTGAACCACCGCAGTTAATGACAATGCCCCAGGAACAATCCCACCGACCGCGCGGCATCTCGGTTTTATCTGTCCCGTGTGCGAGCCGCGCGACACGTGATCGCGCGTCACTTCATCCTTTATTTCATCACATTCTCCTCATCTTTAAAATGTAACTAGAGGTTCAACTAACGCACTATGATTACTTCAAAGCTATAGGAGCATACATTTCAAGCAGTGTGAACTATTTAAACTACAGAAGCATACATTTCAAGCAGTGAGGATTATTTTGAGTTTTAGAAGCATGGTAAGGTGCCATCTAGGGATGCCGATAATCCCCTTTACAGATCGAGTCGGCGAGGGGGTTTTATCTGTCGACCTCTCCGGGAGTAAATGGCGGTTTCACTTGAGGGAGGCTTCCGATCCTCTTGGGGAGCCTCGACTCATGCCGGGGATGACTCCTCGGTCGCTCTCGGGCGGAATGCAGTAGCTCCGTCTACATCAACCCCGACGCCACCATTCTCGGGTGGTGGAGTTCCTGAGGGGGAAACACCTGGGGAGGGAATGTCAGAGGGAGGAGTACCAGAGGGAGGTGTACCTGCGGGAGGCGTACCCTCTCTCTGTTTGTTTGTTACCCTCGCCAAAGGAGAGGGTGTTGCATTTGGGTCTCTTTGTTTGTTTATGTTCGTTTGTTTGTTTGTTTGTTATCCTTTCCGAAGGAGATGGTGTTGCATTTGGGTCTGTTTGTTTGTCCGCAAATAACTTTCATGTTTTTCTCTGCAACCGCTTGTCAGATTGCGATGAAATTTTCACCACCAGTGTGACAACTCATGTAGAATGTTTTAATGATAATTATGATATCATAGGTCACATGGTGTTGCAGCCTTGTTGGGAAAACGGGAAAAATTTAGACCTCTGTATCTTTGAAACTGCACCAAGGAAAAAATTAAAACTTGGCACAAAGCAAGTACTCTACATGGGGAATGAGTGATTTTTTTTATTACATCACAGTTGCCTTCGTTATGACATCATAATTGCATATGTAGAACACCATATCCGATCAGTATGAAAATTTTTGAGGGTCATCTCGGGATAAAGTGGTCCACAAATTTTTTGATGGTCATTGGTCACGTGATTCGGCAGCCATATTGTATTTTTTCAAAAAAAAAAACCTTCAAAATCTCTGAAATGGCTGAACAGATTGAGGCGAAACTTGACACATATGATCACCTATCCATGAGAAACGAAAGGGTCACACATATGTCAAACGCCAAATGGTTTGGCTGCCATATTGGATTTACCATAAACCTATAAAAAATACACCACTAAAAAGAAGTGCTGGCGAGGGTCTGCAATCCCTGGTTGCTCTTTTTCTTGTTTGTTTGTCCGCACAGAACTTTCGTGTTTTTCTCCGCAACCACTTGGCGGATTGAGACAAAATTTTCACCCTTGATTCAACTACTCATGTAAATGTACTATTTTTATTCATGACATCATGGGTCACGTGGTATGGCAGTCAGGTTGGAAATAACGGAAAAACTTTTTTGACCTCTGTTGCTTTGAAACCGCACAAAGGAAAAAATGGAAACTTGGCACATAGTACTCCTCATGGCAAATGAGCGATTTTTTATTACGTCATTGGTGCCTTCATTATGACGTCATTATTGCATACTAGTGTGGGCCCATAGGTGCGTGCCAGTATGTGCAGCTTCGTTCCTTCGCTCTCGTAAACGACGACTGGATTGGGGCATTGTTTCAATTAGGTCGGACCAACCGTATCATAAATGGCCATAACTTGGGAAACACACTCAGGTCCCCAGCATCAATTGTGACGTCATATCAAACGAAGAAGAAGAAGAATTGTGATGCCCCTCTCTCTTGCCCCTCCCTCTCTCCCCCCCTCCTCTCTCCCCCCTAGGCTCGCCCCTCTCTCTTGTCCCCACTCTTGCATCCCCCTCCTCTCTCCCCCTCTCTTGAATTGTGACACCCCTCTCTCTCACCCCTCTCTCCCTCCCCTCTCTCACTCCACTCTCTTGCCCCCCTCTCTCTCTCTCTCCCTCTCTTGAATTGTGACGCCCCCTCTCTCTCACCCCCCTCTCTCGCCCCCTCTCTTGAATTGTGATGCTCCTCTCTTTCACCCACCCTCTCTCCCTCCTCTCTCTCCCTCCCCCTCCTCTCGCCACTCTCTGTAAATGTATTCACAAATGTCCACCAAACAACAATTAATTCAAACCTTGGGGAAAAACAGCTTTCATACCCTTGGGAAACAGCTCTTTCCCTTGGGAAAATTCAAACCTTGGGATTAATTCATAATTTGAACAATTAATTCAAACCTTGGGAAAAAACAGCTTTCAAACCTTGGGAAACATCTGAAATGGATGAAGAACGATATCAAACCTTGAAAAGGCACATACTCAGGTCCCCAGCGTCGATTGTGACATCATACCAAACGAAGAAGAAGAAGAATTGTGACGTCAATCGTGCAAAAAAAAAAACACATTAATTGTGACGTCATTCGTGATGTCATAGCACCGTGTCCTGTCATTGGTTGACAGATAAATGGCCGTAACTTGGGAACCGCTTGTCCGATTAATGTCAAACCTTGAAAAGGCACATACTCAGGTCCCCAGCGTCGATTGTGACATTATACCAAACGAAGAAGAAGAAGAATTGTGACGTCAATCATGCAAAAAATAAAGAAGTAAATAAACATTAATTGTGACGTCATTCATGATGTCATAGCACTGTCTTGTCATTGGTTGACAGATAAATGGCCGTAACTTGAGAACTGCTTGTCTGATTGATATCAAACCTTGAAAAGGCACATCATCAGGTCACCGGCAATATTCCTGGCAAGTTTCAATCAGATCGGACCGGCAGTCGTTGAGAAACGGCGGTCGCAGACAGACAGACAGACAGACACACACAGAGATTGCTGGAATTATCGATACCTGTAGATGTAGAACGCCACATCCGATCAGTATGAAAAATTTTGAGGGTCATCTCGGGACATAATGGTCCACAAAAATAAAAATTGATGATGTCATCGCTCACATTATTCGGCAGCCATTTTGTTTAAAAAACAAAACAAAAAAACCCTCAAAAATCTTCTCTGAAATGGCTGAACAGATCGGGGTGAAACTTTACACATATGACCACCTATCCATGAGAAACAAAAGGTTGACCATATGATTGCATAGGTCACATGGTTTTGGCAGGCATATTGGATTTAACCTAAAACATATTAAAATGTTCTTCTCCAGAACAGCTCGACAAATCGAGGGGGAAACTTCAAATAAATGTTCCCCAAGGTATGCTTGTGCGTGGTTGTTAAGGAATAATTGATGTCACACGGTTTGGCAGCCATATTGGATTTAAGAAATTTTTAAAAATGTTTTCTCTGGATATGCTTAATCAATTGATGTGAAACCACAATTGTGATCTTGTAGTTATGTGGAATACATGTTTTAAATTTCGACTTGATTGGACACATGGTATGGCAGCCAGAATTATTTAATTTTTTGATGGGGTTTTTTTTTTAATGAGGCTCACTTGGCTGTGCCTCGATGGGTTTGAGCATAGAGGAGTTGCAGTTGAAATACGAATCCTATCCACGTTGCATCTGATGACTTCATCTTTTCTTTTTGCTTGTTTGGGTTTCTTCTGATTACTCCAATGCAAGCCTGGTATTGGCTTCACAGTTTGGGTGGTGGCTTGGGATCCTCAGGTCCTGAGTTTGAGCCCTGTCGACCACTGAGTTAACACCAGGGGATTGATTCAGCCTGTTATCCTTCCAAGGTCAGTGAAATGAGCACCAGAATACTAGTAGTAGGGGCACTGCATCAGCGGCTTAGCCATGCTCCTAAGCAATGATGGAACGAGCAGCCAAAAGGCTGGACACGAACAGTACTCCAATGCAGGACTGTATCTATTTTGTCTTGCATTTGATCTGAATTGATTTGTTTTAATCCCATTATGAATTCAATTGAATAACAATTATAAAAAAGTCATGGGTCAGGATCAGGTGTCCAATCAAAGCGGGGTTGCATCAAGCGGGATGTCTTGGTACCTGGTCATCACTGCCAGAAATTATAAAGCGGCAGTTCAAATAATATCTTTTATTAATTACGTAATACACCAGTACAGAAACGTCACACAAGATACACCACACAAAACTACACAAGCACCACACAACACACCACACAAAATAGGTCCTGGCGAGGGTCTGCAATCGCTGATTGCTCTTTCTTGTTTTCTCTGTGGACCTTCACAGTTCCTAGCTCTCATCCCATTTCTGTACGAATTTCAAGAAAGAAAATGGGAGTGTTTCCTCATGGAACACACCCCTGGTAACTAGTTCTAATGTGATTACCTAAGTGAGCAAGTCTGAGAACTCCCCAACTATTTCATTCCCGACTAACATGTGCCGATACTAGCATGTTGGCCCCGATTCCAACCGAGCTTCACTTCGTCATAGGCTCCAACTAGGATATTCTTATGGAGTCCAAACTCCATTGGATGAGTGCAAGTGGATAATTACATTATGGCCCTTGAGTTGAATTGGTTGAAGGTGTGATCGACCTTCTCCAGAAGAGGATCGATGTACATGGAATAGTCTTGGCCTCGTTTTTACGAGACTCCCCTTCTCCCTGTATCTCTGCAGGAGGTTCAGGAATGGTCCCCACTGGTGAGCATCATGATCGCCATTTTTCTGGCACTGATTTTGAAGTTGACATCTTGTCGCTTTAAGATTATACAATTTAACATTGCGGCAATGCATTCTATAATAGGAAACTGATGGGCGTCAGAAATCTTGTTCACAGGAATCAGAGTGAACGGAGAAATTGAAGAAGTGGAAATGGCAGATTTGAGTAGATGGACAAGGAAAGGGAAACACATCAGGTTGGTGCAGCAAAGGATAGGGAAATAGGGCATGCAAGTTCGTATCGCAAAGGTCAAGCCTGGTGTTGGCTTCGTGGTTAAGGTGGCTGGCTTTGGATCTTAGGGTGCTGAGTTTGAGCCAGGTTGGCTACTGAATTAACATCAGGTGGGGTCCACTTAGCCTGTCATCCTTCCGAGGTTAGCAAAATGAGTACCAGTGTCCTGGAAGCACAGCATCAGCGGCACAGCTGCACTCCAAGAAATGATAGCTACCTGGCAGCCAAGCTGCCAGAAGTAAGAACAGACATAGCAAAGGAGGGAAACGGTGCGTGCCGATTAGTGCAGTAAAGGATGGAGAAACAGGGCGTGCCGGTTAGTGTAGCAAAGGAGAGGGAAACAGGGCGTGCCGGTTAGTGTAGTAAAGGAGAGGGAAACAGGGCATGCCGGTTAGTGTAGTAAAGGATGGAGAAACAGGGCGTGCCGGTTAGTGTAGTAAATGATGGGAAAACAGGGCATGCCGGTTAGTGTAGTAAAGGATGGAGAAACAGGGCATGCCGGTTAGTGTAGTAAAGGATGGAGAAACAGGGCGTGCCGGTTAGTGTAGTAAAGGATGGGAAAACAGGGCATGCCGGTTAGTGTAGTAAAGGATGGAGAAACAGGGCATGCCGGTTAGTGTAGTAAAGGATGGAGAAACAGGGCATGCCGGTTGGTGTAGTAAAGGATTGAGAAACAGGGCATGCTGGTTCGTGTAGTAAAGGATGGGGAAACAGGGCGTGCCTGTTATTGTAGTAAAGGATGGAGAAACAGGGCGTGCCGGTTAGTGTAGCAAAGGAGAGGGAAACAGGGCGTGCTGGTTCGTGTAGTAAAGGATGGGGAAACAGGGCGTGCCGGTTAGTGTAGCAAAGGATGGAGAAACAGGGCATGCCAGTTAGTGTAGCAAAGGAGAGGGAAACAGGGCGTGCTGGTTCGTGTAGTAAAGGATGGGGAAACAGGGCATGCCGGTTAGTGTAGCAAAGGAGAGGGAAACAGGGCATGCCGGTTAGTGTAGTAAAGGATGGAGAAACAGGGCATGCCGGTTAGTGTAGTAAAGGATGGAGAAACAGGGCGTGCCGGTTAGTGTAGTAAAGGAGAGGGAAACAGGGCGTGCCTGTTAGTGTAGCAAAGGAGAGGGAAACAGGGCGTGCCGGTTAGTGTAGTAAAGGAGAGGGAAACAGGGCATGCCGGTTAGTGTAGTAAAGGAGAGGGAAACAGGGCATGCCGGTTAGTGTAGCAAAGGAGAGGGAAACAGGGCGTGCCGGTTAGTGTCGTAAAGGATGGAGAAACAGGGCGTGCTGGTTCGTGTAGTAAAGGATGGGGAAACAGGGCATGCCGGTTAGTGTAGCAAAGGAGAGGGAAACAGGGCATGCCGGTTAGTGTAGTAAAGGATGGAGAAACAGGGCGTGCTGGTTTGTGTAGTAAAGGATGGGGAAACAGGGCGTGCCGGTTAGTGGAGCAAAGGAGAGGGAAACAGGGCGTGCCGGTTAGTGTAGCAAAGGAGAGGGAAACAGGGCATGCCGGTTAGTGTAGTAAAGGATGGAGAAACAGGGCATGCCGGTTAGTGTAGTAAAGGATGGAGAAACAGGGCGTGCCGGTTAGTGTAGTAAAGGATGGAGAAACAGGGCGTGCCGGTTAGTGTAGTAAAGGATGGAGAAACAGGGCGTGCCGGTTAGTGTAGCAAAGGAGAGGGAAACAGGGCATGCCAGTTAGTGTAGTAAAGGATGGAGAAACAGGGCATGCCGGTTAGTGTAGTAAAGGATGGAGAAATAGGGCGTGCCTGTTATTGTAGTAAAGGATGGAGAAACATGGCGTGCCGGTTAGTGTAGCAAAGGAGAGGGAAACAGGGCATGCCAGTTAGTGTAGTAAAGGATGGAGAAACAGGGCATGCCGGTTAGTGTAGTAAAGGATGGAGAAATAGTTGTGCCGGTTAGTGTAGTAAAGGATGGAGAAACAGGGAATGCCAGTTGGTGTAGTGAAGGATGGAGAAACAGGGCATGCCGGTTCGTGTAGTAAAGGAGAAGGAAACAGCGCATGCCGGTTAGTAGAGTAAAGGATAGGGAAACGGTGCATGCCGGTTGGTGTAGTAAAGGAGAGGGAAAGAGGGTACGCAGGTTAGTATAGGAAAGGATAGGGAAAGAGGGTACGCAGGTTAGTATAGCAAAGGATAGGGAAAGATGGTACGCAGGTTAGTATAGCAAAGGATAGGGAAAGAGCTTACGCAGGTTAGCATAGCAAAGGATAGGGAAAGACGGTATGCAGGTTAGCATAGCAAAGAATAGGGAAAGAGGGTACGCAGGTTAGTATAGCAAAGGATGGGGAAAGAGGGTACACAGGTTCGTAGAGCAAAGGATAGGGAAAGAGGGGACGCAGGTTAGTATAGCAAAGGATAGGGAAAGAGGGTACGCAGGTTAGTATAGCAAAGGATAGGGAAGGAGGGTACGCAGGTTCGTATAGCAAAGGATAGGGAAAGAGGGTACGCAGGTTAGCATAGCAAAGGATAGGGAAAGAGGATACGCAGGTTAGTATAGCAAAGGATAGGGAAAGAAGGTATGCAGATTAGTACAGCAAAAGATAGTAAAACAATGCATTCACGTTAGTATAGCAAAGGATAGGGAAACAGAACATGCAGTTAGTTCGTACAGCAAAGAATAGTAAAACAAGGCATTCACGTTTGTATAGCAAAGGATAGAGAAAGAGGGTATGCAGATTAGTATAGCAAAGGATAGGGAAAGAAGGTATGCAGATTAGTATAGCAAAGGATAGGGAAAGAAGGTATGCAGGTTCGTAAAGCAAAGGATAGGGAAAGAGGGTACGCAGGTTAGTATAGCAAAGGATAGGGAAACAGAACATGCAGTCAGTTAGTACAGCAAAGAATAGTAAAACAAGGCATTCACATTAGTGTAGCAAAGGATAGAGAAACAGAACATGCAGTTAGTTAGTACAGCAAAAGATCATAAAACAAGGCATTCACGTTAGTATAGCAAAGGATAGGCGAAGAGGGTATGCAGGTTAGTATAGCAAAGGATATGGAAAGAAGGTATGCAGGTTAGTATAGCAAAGGATATGGAAAGAAGGTATGCAGGTTCGTAAAGCAAAGGATAGGGAAAGAGGGTACGCAGGTTAGTATAGCAAAGGATAGGGAAAGAGGGTATGCAGGTTCGTATAGCAAAGGATAGGGAAACAGAACATGCAGTTAGTTAGTACAGCAAAGGATAGTAAAACAAGGCATTCACGTTTGTATAGCAAAGGATAGTGAAAGGGGGTATGAAGGTTAGTATGGCAAAGGATAGGGAAAGAAGGTATGCACGTTACTTTAGCAAAAGTTAGGGAAAGAGGGTACGCAGGTTAGTATAGAAAAGGATAGGGAAAGAGGGTATGCAGTTTAGTATAGCAAACGAGAGGGTAACACAGCATGCAGGTTAGTATAGCAAAGGATAGGGAAAGAGGGTACGCAGGTTAGGATTGCAAAGGAGAGTAAAACAAGGCATTCATGTTGGTATAGCAAAGGATAGGGAAACAGAACATGCAGTTAGTTAGTTCAGCAAAGGATAGTAAAACAAGGCATTCACGTTAGTATAGCAAAGGATAGGGAAACAGAACATGCAGTTAGTTAGTACAGCCAAGGATAGTAAAACAAGGTATGCAGGTTAGTATAGCAAAGGATAGGGAAACAGAACATGCAGTTAGTTAGTACAGCCAAGGATAGTAAAACAAGGCATTCACGTTAGTAAAGCAAAGGATAGGGAAACAGAACATGCAGTTAGTTAGTACAGCCAAGGATAGTAAAACAAGGCATGCAGGTTAGTATAGCAAAGGATAGGGAAACAGAACATGCAGTTAGTTAGTACAGCAAAGGATAGTAAAACAAGGCATTCACGTTAGTATAGCAAAGGATAGGGAAACAGAACATGCAGTTAGTTAGTACAGCAAAGGATAGTAAAACAAGGCATTCACGTTAGTATAGCAAAGGATAGGGAAACAGAACATGCAGTTAGTTAGTACAGCAAAGGATAGTAAAACAAGGCATGCAGGTTAGTATAGCAAAGGATAGGGAAACAGAACATGCAGTTAGTTAGTACAGCCAAGGATAGTAAAACAAGGCATGCAGGTTAGTATAGCAAAGGATAGGGAAACAGAACATGCAGTTAGTTAGTACAGCCAAGGATAGTAAAACAAGGCATTCACGTTAGTATAGCAAAGGATAGGGAAACAGAACATGCAGTTAGTTAGTACAGCCAAGGATAGTAAAACAAGGCATGCAGGTTAGTATAGCAAAGGATAGGGAAACAGAACATGCAGTTAGTTAGTACAGCAAAGGATAGTAAAACAAGGCATTCACGTTAGTATAGCAAAGGATAGGGAAACAGAACATGCAGTTAGTTAGTACAGCAAAGGATAGTAAAACAAGGCATGCAGGTTAGTATAGCAAAGGATAGGGAAACAGAACATGCAGTTAGTTAGTACAGCCAAGGATAGTAAAACAAGGTATGCAGGTTAGTATAGCAAAGGATAGGGAAACACAGCATGCAGGTTAGTTTCGGAAACGATAGGGAAACAAGGCATGCAGCGTCATATAGCAAAGGATAGGGGAACAGGGTGGCCGGTTAAGCCGCTGTCACACCTTGACGATTTAGCCAGCGTATGCCGATTTATGAAGAAATTGTCGAAAACGCTGGCACACGTCGAATACGTTCTGGGTACGTTTTGTATACGTTAAGACCATGCTGAAAACACTGCCATAAGTCATAGTAGGCTGGCTTTAAACGTTGTACTTTTGGGTTGTCCTCAAATTTTTGTATGCTTGAAATTTTACGACGTATGCCGGCGTATGACTCACACGTTCCGCTACGCTGGCCATAAGTTGTAAGCACGTTATGCGATCGTTGACACACGTCGACACAGGTTACTTGTAAGTTACTCATTCGTCGAAACACGTCGAGGTAATGTTTACCGTACCCGAAACTTATTTCTAACCTATGAGTAACGTTTTGTAAGCAAGCTACACAAACGTTGTTCACACTTCGCAACACGTTACTTGAAAAAGACGTAGACGAATTTGACGTCTTCAGGATGACAACAGAAGTTAATGAACGCGTTTCTAACGTAGAGATACCGTACAATGGCGTATTGGCAGCGATTAGGGGAATTGGTATATAAAAAGGGCTTCGCATGAGGAACCCGTCTTTTTTTTAGACTTCGTGGTGAGTACATGTCGATTTCATTCCGAGAGATGGAGGATACGGCAACGCTGAGAGGACAATACCTACCTGTCCTCGAACATCAACATGACCTCATCGAGTTGACACTGCACCAGTTGCGTGCCAATAGAGCCGGGAGAAGAAGACGTGAACAGAGGAGAAGGAACTGGGTGACACCATGGATCGGGAGGCAACGCCATTACGGCATATATGACCAGCTCATGGTGGAACTCCGGAACGAGGACCATGCATCCTTCATCAACTTCCTGCGAATGCCTCCAGCGATGTTCGACGAGCTGCTAGCCAGAGTGGGTCCAAGGATAACAAAGCATTATTATTAAATCATTTCAATAGTCCAGTGGAAGCGATTTAACTCGTTCAATGAAAACGATTTCAATTGCCAAGCACCAGCGTCCAAAAACAATAGGCGAGTGACAGCCATTTATTAAAATTGAAGTTGCAGCCTATGAATAGAAAACCTCACGTGATCGTCGACGATACGCTGCCACGCTATGAATACGTTAGACTATCGTTGGGCATAGGTTGTGGACGCCTAAAACACGCAAATCAATCGTTGGTATAACTTATGTATAAGTTATCGAAGCGTTCTGTGTTCATTACTAGTATATTATGCATTTGTTCAAGTTGTTTTGAATACTTTTAAAACTGAAACAAAAAAAATAGTTCATCGTGGGAATGAGAAAAAAAAATTAGCCGAAAAGAACGTCAAACAATGGTGCAAAGTAGTCTCCTATTCGTGGACGCAACGAGGATCCATCATCACCCACACCCTCACCTACTACTACTGACATTGACATACTACTACCAATACTCCTCCTACTACTACTACTACTACTACTACTACTACTACTACTACTACTACTACTAACATTGACATCTACTCAACATGGAGTCTGGAACACTGACGGGTTCCTCTTGTGAAGCCCATTTGTATATACCAGGTCAGGTCAGGTATGGGAGCATGTGCCAGAACAGCACGTCGCTGCATCCACTTTCCGCCGGTACTCCATGGGTCTTTGTCTGGCCATCCCCCAGGCAGATGCCAGGCCCATCCCCATCTCCTTGAGATGATGGTCAACCTGTTGCAACCATGAGGCACGTGGTCGACACACTGGCCTCCTCCACTCATGAGACTCCCTCGCTGAGAGAATCTGGTGAGCAGGATCAGAGTCAGGAAAACGAGCCACATGTCCATACAGCCGCAACTGACGCTCACGGACTATGCAGGTAACAAATCTCATCCGAGTCTCTCTCAGCAACCGCTCGTTGGACACAAAATCCGACCAGCGATAGCCAAGGATTCTCCGAAGAGACCTGGTACCAAAGGAATTAAGTCTCCGTCTCAGATCCTTGGTCAGAGTCCAAGTCTCGCACCCATAGAGCAAGACTGGAAGTACCAAGGACCTGAAGACTCGGACTTTTGTCCTCCCGCACAGGTACCGGCAGCGCCACACCCCATGATCCAGTGAATCCATGACTCCCCAGGCCCGACCCAGACGTCTATTGACATCTGACTCGCATCCAGCAGAGACATGAATATCACTGCCAAGGTAAGTGAATCTCTCCACGACCTCAACATCCTCACCACAAACAGACACAGACAGGACAGCAGCATCCAAGATGTCACCGAAAGCCTGGATCTTAGTTTTGACCCAAGTTTTGACCCAAGTTTGACACTGCTCATCTTCACTCTTTCATTCCTCTTTTTTCCCGCCTTTGGAATAAACTTCCTCACTCTATTCTTTCCCATTCTTCCCTCCAGGCTTTCAAAACAGCTGTTCACCACCACCTCTTATCTTCCCCCATCCAAATCCTCGATCTTTTCTACCCCCGATAATCCACCCAAGCCCACTTCCTTCAATTCTCCTGCTTTCCTTCCTGAAAGTCCCTGTAATGTCCATCTTCTCTTCGCCATGTTCCCCGTCCCATCCCCATCCCTCTCCCTTCCACAGTTCACCTAATGTGTCTGTTCCCCACTGTTTTGTCCCTTCCACTCCCGCCCCTCTTGTCTCATGCCTCCTTGCTGTGAGTTGTGTGTTAGCTCTCATACGAGCCTCGACCAAGGTATACAAAAAAAAAAAAAAAGAAACCCGTAATCGCAATGGCTCCGACTCCTCATTCAGCACCTCGAGGGCCCCCAAGAGGATGTCTAAAGTCTCCGCAAAGATGACTGCATCATCTGCAAAGTCAAGGTCCGAGATCTTGACATTCCCAAATGACGCACCGCAACTTGATCTCTCCGACATCCTCCCTAGAATCCAGTCCATACAAGTGCTGAAAAGTGTGGGGGCAAGTACACATCCCTGACGAACTCCAGTAACAACTGGAAATAAGTCAGAGATGGTACCACCACACTTCACAGCACTCTCAGTACCAGAGTAGAGTTCAGACATCAGATCGATCAGTTTTGGTGGCACCCCACGAAGACCAAGAATCCTCCAGAGGACATCCCGATTCACTGAATCGAACGCTTTACAGAGATCAACATAGGCTGCAAGCAGCCCCTGCCGAAACTCTCGTCTGCGTTCGGTGAGGACACGAAGTGCAAGGATACGGTCAATCGTTGACCTCTTTGGTGTAAAGCCTGACTGCTCTGGACGCTGGTGCTCAAGCAGATGGTGGCGAACCCTATCGAGAATTATCCGAGCAAAGACCTTGCCCGGCACTGAGAGCAGCGTCACCCCTCGGTAGTTGTTGCAGTCTTGGCGATCACCCTTCCCTTTCCAGAGAGGGACAACAATGCCCCTCTTCCAGTCAGTTGGGATGATGCCCGTGTTCCAGGCAGAGCACAAAACTGCATGCAACGACACGAGTGCAGCATTTCCACCAGCCTTGAGAAGTTCGGCATGGATGCCACAGATCCCTGGAGCTTTGCCCCGTTTCAACTGGTTCACCGCAGCCCGTGTTTCCACAAGCGTAGGTGGACCACAGTTGATTCGAGGGTCAGCAACAGGGATTGTAACACCCTTGACGTCCAACTCGACAGTTGGGGGATCAGCCTGGTACAACCGCTCAAAGTAACCGGCCCAGCGGGCCTTCACTTCAGACTCCTCTGTCAAGAGCCTACCACTCTCTGCTCGAACTGCAGTGCTCCGAGGGATGGGCTTGGATGAACGTAATGCGCGAATTTCCCTGTAAGCGGGACGAGAATCACCTGTCCACAGGTGATGCTCTACCCCCTCACAGATTCCTCGCATATAGGCCTCCTTGTCCACCCTCAATGCACGTACAGTTTTACCCCTCAGTGCACGTACAGTTTTACGCCTCAGCTCCCTGAACAGCTCAGCTCTGCCATTCAGCCTGGCCCTGCGACTCTGGTCAATGGTATCCAGTGTCCCTTGAGAGACAAAATTCTTCTTTGCCCTGCGGTGAGCTCCAAGGCATCCACCGGCAACATCAAGGACGGTGGTCTTGAAGGCGCTCCACAACTCTTCAGGACCCCCCAAAGCACCCAGACCCCCCAAGTGTCCACTCAGCCTGTTTGCAAACTCCTCAGCTACTCTCTCATCCCTGAGCTTGGCAACATCCAGCCTCAGCTGGGATGGTACCATTCTCCAGGATTTAAGGTGCAGCTTTAGAGTTGCTACAACAAGCCTGTGGTCAGTATTGAGGAACTGAGCACTCCGGTAGACCCTGCAGTTCTGGATCATCCTCCAACGACCGTCAATGAGGACATGGTCAATCTCCTTTGCCACACCGCCAGCGTTGGAATACCAAGTCCAGCGATGAGCTTGTGGGCGCTGAAACCATGAACCAGCCACCCTAAGTCCATGACTTCTTGCAAAGTCAAGGAACTTAGTGCTATTCTGGTTCATAGTCCCTGACCCATGGGGACCAATACACACCTCATAACCGTCCCTATCAGTTCCAGTCGATGCATTGAAATCCCCTAAGACTAGAAGTGTATCTCGTCTGGGGCACTGATCAACCACAGACTCGAGTGTGGCGTAGAATGCATCCTTCACGGTGAGATCACTCGCCTCAGTCGGAGCATAAACAGAGACCAGGGAAATGACACCTAAGGAGTGACGAATCCTTAATCTCATAATACGCTCGTTGACCGGTGTTACCTCAATTATCATTGGGGTCAGCTTATTGGACACAGCTACAGCAACTCCTTGGGTATGGTAACCATCAGAGCGACCAGACCAATAGTAGGTGTAACCACCCACCATTATCTCGCCGCAATCCGGTCTCCGAACCTCAGAGAGAGCTGCAATCCCGATGTCCAAAAGCTTGAGCTCAGATGATAACAGAGACAGGTGATCATCCTCTCTTAGGGATAGGACATTCCAGGCACCCACCCGAAGGGACCGCCTCAGGTTAACCCAAGGAGACCGCCGTCTGGTGGACGACACCTCAGCACCACTCCGACACACTCTCCCGCAATCTGACCCAGGGATGTTACCCCGTGGTTTCCCTCCTATCAAAGATTGGGGGTCCCGAAGGCTTTGCCCCAATCCCGTCATCCGGTGAGCTGCCCTGCGAAGGGAAGCTGCACAGGAGGTACTCCCACGGAGTGGGTTTTCAGATTTTTTTGCGTTTTTGCGTTTTGCGGAATGAAGGGTTTTACGGTGGCCGGAGTGCAAATCCTGCCACCAACCTCCTTATAAAAAGTGACCCAACTGCAGGAGGACGTCCGCAGACACAGTTGGGCACTAGATATGGATGGCCGTTGGCTCACAAGGAGCTCCTCCGCCCTTTGATATATATATATATATATATATATATATATATATATATATATATATATATATATATATATATATATATATATATATACCAATATACCAATTTGTATATACCAATTCCCCTAAACGCTGCCAAATCGCCATTACACAGTAGATGTAAGTTAGAAACACGTTCAGTAAGTTCTGTGGTCGTCCGGAAGACGTCAATCAAATTCGTCTACATACAACAATGTGCGTTTGAGATACGTTACACATAGGTTCAAAGCACGCTACTCATAGGTTAAAAATTAAGTTTCGGGTATGCTACATATTACCTCAATGTGTTTCGACTAATGAGTAACTTACAAGTTCCGTGTGTCCGACGTGTGTCAACGATCGCGGAGCGTGCAGAGAACTTATGCCAGCGTATGCGGAACTTGTGAGCCATACATCGAGTATGTCGTAAAATTTTCAGCATGCTTGAAATTTGACGACGTACTGGACGTACCACGAAATATGAAAGCGTAGTTCCTCGTTTTTCAGCGTGCTCCTAACGTATATACAACTTGCCCATACCGTATTCGACGTGTGACAGCGTTTTACACACATTTTTCATAGGTCGGCATACGCTGGCTAAATCGTCAAGGTGTGACTGCGATGTTGACACTTGCAATTTTAAGGCGGTTATGATTTAAATCGGCGAGCGGCAGGTTTTTAACAGGTTACACCACGTGATCGTCGGCGATACGTGCAGCGCGCTATGCCTAAATTAAACTATCGTTGGGCATAGGTTGTGAACGCCGACAACAGGCTAAGCATTCGTTGGTATAAGTTATCTATAACACAACGAAACGTTCTGTGCCCGTTACTAATATGTTATGCATACGACCAACATGTTATGAATACGACCAAAACTTTTTTTAAAAAACCTCAAAACTTCAGCGTACGCCAACGTTTTACATACATTTTTATACGTTGCCATTGCTGGTTAAAACGTCAAGGTGTGACAGCGCCTTTCGTAAAGCAAAGGATAGGGGAACAGAGCATGCAGTTCGTCCAATAAAGGATAGCATAATGGGGCAGGGTAGAGCACTGCAAGTGCAATATAGCAAGAGAGCCAAAATGAGTGTCTCACCTGCTCTGTCCCTCTGTGGATGGTGAAACAGATCAGGGTGTGGCAGTGTGCCATGGACGATGACATTATAGGACCCATGACACTCAAAACTTTCTGATTATTTATATATTAACTTGACCTTCCGAGTGAAGAAATCACCCATGTTTCTTTTTTAAAATAAAAAATGGGATAATTAGACCAATATTTCGAACATTTTTAGTGCTTTTCACAACTTGCTATGCCCCGACCCTCAAAAAAGTTGACTTCAGCGAACCGCAGGTCACGTGGCCGTTCACGTCATCTCCAGAACGCGACTCGCTCAGAGTGGATTGATTAGACGTCGCGTGCCAAATAAAGTACGTACAAATGCATTGTGCACGTGTTTGCTATCTCACTGATCGTCTTAATTCCTGTGATTGTTTCGCGGAAAAGAAATTCTACTTCTGAGCCGTGTATGCACAACAATCACGAGGCAATTATTTATCCCTTTACTACCTTGTCGTAGTCGTGTACAAATCCAATACATGTATGCACAATAAAGGGCTATACGATGTCCACAAAATATTAAATGTGACTGTTGAACCTTTCCATTAAAAAAGAAACTTACAAGGACATACAAGTGAAATACCAAAGATTAATATTGCATGCAACATTTCAAGGCGCAAGGAGATAATTTTAAAATTAAACAATGTGAAAAACCTGCACCCACATTTTGCAGCTTATTGAATTTTTCGTTGAAACCAGCCTGCTGGGATAGGTACGATTCCACATACATGCAAGCCAGGTATGGCTGCACTCGACATACATGGGTTTATTCTAAAGTGAAGGTACTGCTTCCATTGGCTTGCTATTCATTAACAATTAGCCAAAATGCTGTAATAAATGAACAGGGAAAAATATGTTGGCACAACTATGAAAGACAAATTTATCTGTCCTATTACACGTCCTCATAGCCTCGGGACTCTTACGCATTGACTTATACATTGTGTGCATGCTAATACAAGTTACTTGTCAACTCAAGAGTCGAGACGAGGCCGATAAAACCGTCGTCCGTCCGACTAGTCCGATAAATCTGACGTGCTGTAGCTTTCTTTTATTATTCTCTTTTCTTCATTGTTTTCTACTGGCGCTACATGAAGACAGTAGGAATAAAATAAACAAGCAGTCAGAGACTGGTACTTACGAAATTGTCACCTTGACATCTGACCTTGTCCAATAAAAGCTGTCTCTCGAGAAGGTAGCGACGCAAACCAGAAGTTTCTACGATGATTCTGTACCAAACCATCAAAAATCGAATGTTTTCGATGTTTGACCACACTGTGACCTTGACCTTTGACCGATTTTGACCAAAATCTAATCAGCGCTAACCATCACCCTCCTGAATCACGTGGTGTAATTTGACATTGGTAGTTTCTTCCGCTCTTGAATTATCATGTTTTGTATGTTTGACCTCACTGTGACCTTGACCTTTGACCAATTTTGACCAAAATCTAATCAGCACTGGCCATCACCCTACTGAATCACGTGGTGTAATTTGACATTGGTAGCTTCTTCCGTTCTTGAGTTATCGTGCCTACAAACAAACAAACAAACAAACAGAAACGGAAGTCATCAATATACTTACGAAATCTTTAGATTTCGTAAGTAATAAAAATGCAACAGAACATCAGATTTATCAGACTACTCTAGACAATTGTGTCACAAGGTGTGTTCTGCACACAAGTTTTCATCGTATCCGGACAGCGAGATTGCTTCGTTTTATGCGCGGAGAGACACGGCCGATGACATGGGCTGGCCTTGTTTGCGATTCATTCGCCGCGGCGCAACATGTGCGCTGCGCTGCGCTGTGCTGTGCTGGTCACGTCACCTCATTAAAATATTTCTGATATCGAGCAGTATGCAAGTCGAATTTACATTATTGAATGATGAATAGGATTTAGTCTAACCAGTTGTTATTGCCAAGTCTTCCTTCGATGTCCTCCCAATCATCATGAACGCCGGGAATTTCATCGCCATTTTCCTCTGCTTATCCTGTTTCGGGCTCGAACTGGTAAGGCCGTATTTCATTTCCAGCTGCCTGAACTTCACCTCCCGTGACTACGTTATCCGACAATTCTCCATCTGATTCAGACCAAAATCCTTCATTTCTCTCACACTCACTGTCGTTACCAGACAAATCAAAGTCCATGTCATCCATTATTCAAAACCAAATGTTTGATTTTTTTTAAAGCAGAAATGAACGAAGCGTTTGAGTCGATCAATCGAATGTGGAAACACACAGAAAGCCAATACAATCACGTAGACCACCAACCCGAGTAAATTACGTGCAGCCTTTGTCGTTCTGGAGATGAGGTCATGTGGGTTATGCCCCTTTCAATTGATTTCGGCAGAATTTTTCGGGGCGTTCCCGAAGAGGTTTTTTTTTTTAATTTTACATTTTACAGAACGAGTATTGTGAAAAAATTGTCAGATCTGAAATCACGATGAAAAACTCCTATAGGACAATATATATATATACATGCATGCAATTTCAGTACTTTTGGGTGTCATGGGACCTTTAAGCATAGCACGCTGTGGTTAGTAGTGAACTTGAGACAATGCACTCAGGGAGACAGCTCAACAGTTCGATATCTTGTCCATGATTGAGTCAAGCTGCTGGAATTATTAAATCTACAAGAGTAAATGTTAGTGTGTGTGTATGTGTGTCTCCTCCATATCTTCAAAATCATGAAACCTCGTGGCCTGAAACTTTGCATGTACGCTAAAGAACTCCAAGGAAGTGCATGGATGAAAACTGGGTATTTGGGTAAATTTAAACACCCCTTTTGAATCTAATTAATGGGCTAATTAAATTTAAAACAAAAACTGGCATATCCTTGGTCATCCCTCAATCGCATATGGGTCTTCATCCATAATTTTGTTTCGGTCTACTCAAAATGCTTTAGCGATTTTCCACGATGACCTCTCACGGACTCATTAGCTCACGCTCTCGAAATGAAAAGAGTGGTTAAGTGATCGGGTCCGTACGTGTGTACATACGTGTCTGCATTTTGTTTATCACTTTTCTCTGGAACCGCTTTTCGGATCGAGCCTAAATTTTCAAAATAGGAGAGACTACTCATGTAGACTGTTCTAATGATAATTAAGACGTCATAGGGCTGGTGGTATGGCAACCATGTTGGAAAAAAGGAAAAACTTTGGACTTCCACCTCCAAAACCACGCCAAGGAAAAAACTGAAACTTAGCACATGGCAAGTCCTCCGCATGGGGAATAAGTGTGATAATTTTTAATGATGTCAGAGTAGCCTTCGTTATGACATCATAATTGCATACAAATATCGCTACATCCGATCAGTATGAAACTTTTTGAGGGTCATCTCGGGATAAATTGGTCAACGGGAAATTTTTTTTTAATGACGTCATGAGTCACGTGGTTCGGCAGCCATATTGGTGGGTTTTTTGGGGGTTTTTTTTAAACCTTGGAAAATCCTCTTCTCTGAAACGGCTGAACATATCGAGGCAAAACTTTACAAGTATGACCGCCTATCTCTGAGGAAGAAAATGTTCACCCATATAATATCATAGGTCATATAGTTTGGCAGCCATATTGGATGTACCCTGAAACCTATAAAAAATCTTCTCCAAAATAGCTGGACAGATTGAGGGGAATCTTCACACAAATGTTCTCCAAGCCTTGGGGATACCAGGGAATTCATGAATCGTTGACAGATCACATGGTCTGGCACCCATATTGGATTGAGCATGAATCTTAAAAAAATTTATTTATCTTGAACCGCTTCATCGATCGACGTGAAACTTCACAATTATGATTTAGTCGTGATTAGGGGTGGGGGGGGGGCGGTGTATTAATTCCAGCAATCTCTGTGTGTCTGTCTGTCTGTGACTGCTGTTTCTCAACAACCGCTGGTCCGATCTAATTGAAACTTGCCAGGTATATTGCTGGGGCCCTGTGGATGTGCCTTTTCAAGGTTTGATATTAATCGTTCAAGTGGTTCCCAAGTTATGGCCATTTATTTACCAAACCAATGACAGGACGTGGTGCTATGACGTCACGATTGACGTCACAGTTCTTCTTTTTTTTTGCACATACGGGCACGCACTAGCATTTTAAATTTCATCCTGATTGGATGCATGATCTGGCAGCCTGAATTATTTAATTTTTTGAATCTCGGCTCTTTGTGACTTTTTGTTTTGGTGAATAATGCTCACTTAGCCATGCCTGGATGGGTTTGAGGGTGGAGGAGTAGGAGCTGAAACCCGAATCCTATCCAGGGACCTCCTGATGACATCATCTTTGCTTTTTGCTTGTTTGTGTTCCTTCTGCTGACTCCAATGCATGACTGTACCTATTTGGTTTTCCATTTGATTTGAATTCAATATATTTCAATCCCAATCTGAATTAAAGTGAATAATAATAATAATAATAATAATAATAATAATAATAATAATAAACATCATGGGTTGGGGTCAGGTGTCCAATCAAAGTGGGGTTGCATCAAAGTGGGACATCTTGGTACCCGGTCAGCACTGCCAGCACTTATAAAGTGGTAGTTCTAATTTGGTTTATTATTGACTATGTAACACACCAGTACACAAACGCCACACAAAAGTCCTGACGAGGGTCTGCAATCTTTGATTGCTCTTTTTCTTGTTTAGTTTTATTGAAGTGAAGGAGGAGAAACGACTTCGCATAGAAATCGGGAAACAGGTTGTCTTGTTATTGGCTAAATACAAGCCTACATTATGTGCTGAAAGTACTTTTTAGTTCTCCAAAGGACTGTGAAGATACTTATAAAAGCACCCTTCAAGAAGAGTACCTTGCACCTTACTGTGCTTACCATCCTCTAATCTCGATTTAAACAGAATCTTCTATATTAATTCCATCTTGATTCGAATCCCTTTCTCTCGATACAAATTTTCTTTTACCAACATTGCAACACCTATTTTCTCTTTCCTATCAAACCGATGCATCTTGTAGCCTTCTAATCCCTTCCTCCAATTTATCTCTTCATTAAGCCATGTCTCGGTATTGTAAATATATCGTACTTCTTGGTTTGACAGGAGAGCCGACAGGAATGTGCACTCCCCTCTGAGCTGTCTACCTTCACTTCTATATTCGACCCAGCAATAAACTCTCATCCTGATGTTTTGCATGGAGGGTGAGGCATCATTGTTTGTGACATCCATCGATGGACGTTGTACTGGGCGCCCTGTCTGCCGCCATTAGTTGTGGACATTAAATATTCCACGTGTCCTTCGCGAAGAGTAGGCAAGGTCTTGTGGCACCCTGACAAAATTACAAATTCCTGCTTTCCCCGACAATGGGGCACTGCATCACCGGCACAGCCATGCTCCCAGCAATGATGCACTGCAGCAACCGCGTGTAGCACAACACAAAGCATGCAATTTACTTTCACTTCAACCTCCTCCATATTAACTCCTCACATTGGTATTTTTAGGTAATCTCTACCGAGATGACCTAATAAAGCCAGACCAAATGTCCTTCCATCAACAATTTTTCTTTCCGATCTTGATGAAACTTAGTTGTGGGTAGAGGTCGATGAGTGTTGCACAACGATATAACTTTTGTCCGGGTTCAAGATCAGGGTCAAGGTCACGAGGTCACGTAAGTTATAAAAATCGCCATTTTTAAAACCTATCTAGTCTGCCATTCTACAAGATATTCGGCAACTGTTTATTGATTATGATAGTAAAAAATATTATCTTGTATCTCACCAGACAGATTTTTGAATTTCCGTCCCGTTTGGCCACCACGTAACTTGGAAGATGGTCAAAAACACCTCCCGGTACAAAGAAAACTTTTTACTTCCGATCTTGATGAAATTTGGTATGTGGGTTGAGGTCGATGCGTGATACCCAACGACATATTTTTTCCCGGATTCGAGGTCATGGTCAAGGTCACGAGGTCACGAAAGTTGTGAAAGTCGCCATTTTCAAAACCTATCTAGTCTGTCATTTTAGTTGATATCTGGCAACGGTTCATCGATTATGATAGTAAAAAAAAACATTATCTTGAATTTATCCGGACAGATTTTTGAATTTCCTTCCCGTTTGATCGTCACGTGATCTGGAAGATGGCCAAAAACGCCGATGCGATTCGCAAAGAAGGAAGGAAGGATTTCGACCAATCGTCTCTCAGACTGGTATCCGACTCCAATTTTTCTTTTTTGTAACGTTGAATGTTTTTTCATACCTGACATGTTACTTTGATCAGTGTCACGAAACTTCTGTGGAATTAATAATTAATGAATTTATAATTAATGTATTAATAATTAATGAATCTGGCATACAAAATGTTTTTTTCATACCTGACATGTTACTTTGTGCATTGTCATGAAACTTCTGTGTCAGTGCATCTCTAACAGTGGCGTCACATACTCTAGTAACTTCGAATGAATGATTACTATATTAATATATTAATAAATCTTTTTTATATATTTGCAGGGCTCCAGTCGTGTGACCGCTGTTCTCGTCGCCTCGGTGAATATCACCGACCAGTGAAAACAATCCAATCTAGTGTAACCAGACAGGAAAGCCCATATTCATCCGTCAGTTCTGGTACAAGAGATTTCTGTGACCGCTGTTCTCGTCGCCTGTCGGTGAATATCTGTGAAAACAATCCTATCTAGTGTAACCAGACAGGAAAGCCCATATTCATCTGTCAGTTCTGGTACAGAGATTTCTGTAAAACGAATACGCAGATTGGACTATAGTGCAGAAGAGGTTAAAGGTTATGGTACCCTAAAAGCCGGAGGAGAGGTTACGGTACCCTAAAAGCCGGAGGAGAGGTTGTACTTACCCTAAAGGTACATGTGAACTTGACGAAAACTCACTTTGATAGACCTTAAACCTTGAGCAATTCTTTTGGGAGCTTTATGACTATATTATTATAAATCTGTATATCAGTGTATCAGTGTCTGTACATTGTCAGTGACTGTTGCTCGTACTATTTTCTCACTGCTGGACTCTGTTAATCCTATATATCCACTGCCTCAACTTGCACAACATTCTTATGTCGAATTTCAACAAACAATTGATGATCTTCTGCTATATTGTGAAATACTAATTGTCTAACTTGAGTAATATTTTGTATCGAATCTCAACTTCAGGCGAACGTGACGTGTTAGTTTCGCTAAATCGTCGCATCACACGTCAATCATCGATATTGTAAATTTTACATATCATATTATATTCGATATTGTTGAGTCGATATTGTAAATATTAAAAGTGTTCAACCTATATTTTACAAATTCTCGAAATTCTTGTTATCGCTCATTTTCGTGATTCCAATTAGTCGGGTCTCATCAAGATTCAATTCGATCTATTCGTTAGCTATATCTTGGCTCCTCATCAAGACCTCGTTCGAATCTATCATTAGCTGTTCTTAGTCACACAGACCCAAGGCCTAGAATTTCGTAGCCGTATTAGTTGAGTTGTCTTTACCTCGGAATTTATTAGTTGACCGTTCCTCGGCTCCCCAACGCCAATTGTTGCAAAATGCCCAAATTATGTCGAAGCAGAAAAGGTTTTGTCGCGAATCTGAGACAATACGATTCTTTGGCGAAGACTTCCCACACTAGTACTAGTAGTGATGCCAAAACACTGGAGGGTACAGATTTGGAGGTAACTGCGATCACGAACACGAATACAAATCGGTTCGTTCCTCCAAACCTGAACTGGCAGCGTCGTACATGTATGAAGTTATACATTCCCTTCGAGTCTGCAGTACCGTATGGTGTAAGGAATATCCTTTTATCCCAGCCCGCTTCACTGAAGCGTATTCAAGGAGATGGTAATTGCCGGTATCGTTCGATATCCTTCGCCTTAACCGGCTCTGAAAAACATCATTCACGGCTCCGGCAAGCACTTATGTACTACTACATGTACACTCTCGAAGTGGAGAAAGCTAGCAATCATCTCCCGCTGAACGAGACGTACGAAGGGCATTACCGAACAGTTGGAACCAATGGATCATGGGGAACTGATATAGATATATTAGCATTCGCCTCTTACCTGAAAATCAACATTCATGTCTATCGACCTCAAGGTATCGCCGGCGGAGTGTGTTGGCACACGTACAAATCTGGTGAATTTGGTAGCTCGGTAAGTGATTACGAATGTGGTCTGTACATTCAGTACACGAATGGCAACCATTATGATGCAGCCACATCCATTGGCTTCGCCACTGATGAACCCAACAGCATCAGTATATTCATACCGACAGATGGAAAATGGCAGAGACAGGTTTGTGATCAACTCTGCATAGAATACGTTCGAAATATCGGTTATATTAACATTGGTTCAACTTTGGTATCCGAGTTTACCTGCTATGATGAACAGGTGGAATTCTACTCTGCTCTGACACTAACCATAACCGGTTCCACCGTAGGCTCGAATATAGTAGAAACCAGAGTTGATGAATTCGTGAGAACACACGAAAAACGCGTTCAATATCTCTGAGAAAGCGAATCTTCTGACCGCCACGAACCTTCCTGTCCAGATTGAATTGAAGTTCTTGCCGCGGCTTCTCTGCTGCAGACGGACATAATGATTCGCGATAGCAATTCCCAGCAGGGCTCACTCTTGTCGTGGCAGATGCACGAGGCTGGAGAATTACTTGGTAATTACGATGGAAGCGACCATGTATTTATGTGTTGAAAGTTGGGGACCAATATACCTTGATTTTGCAGATGCTCTCAGTGCCACAGATAGACTTCAGTGGTGTCAACATTCCCGATTTGCTTACCGCACGAGCGAAAAAGCATTCTCGTATTGATATTGTGAAAAATGAAATCCTCATAGACGATGAGGAGGATGAACGTTTTGATTGCTCTAAGAATCGGAAGGAGTAGTGGCGAAAATGTCAACTGAACGCTCGTGCGAATTCTGTCAAAGGATCTCGTCTCCGAGACAAGTCGAAAGAGCTCAAACGCAAGGCGCGTGCCGATCCTCTGAAATGACCAGACCTGGCAGAGAAATCAAAACAATCGAGGTCTCGGGCGCGTGCCGATCCTCTGAAATGACCAGACCTGGCAGAGAAATCAAAACGATCGAGGTCTCGGGCGCGTGCCGATCCTGTGAGAGGAGCAGACCTGGCAGAGAAATCAAAACAATCGAAGTCTGAGGTGCGTGCCGATCCTGTGAAAGGACCAGACATGGCAGAAAAATCAAAACGATCGAAGTCTGAGGCGCGTGCCGATCCTGTGAAAGGACCAGACATGGCAGAAAAATCAAAACGATCGAAGTCTGAGGTGCGTGCCGATCCTGTGAGAGGAGCAGACCTGGCAGAGAAATCAAAACGATCGAAGTCTGAGGCGCGTGCCGATCCTGTGAAAGGACCAGACATGGCAGAGAAATCAAAACGATCGAGGTCTCGGGCGCGTGCCGATCCTGTGAGAGGACCAGACATGGCAGAGAAATCAAAACGATCGAAGTCTGAGGCGCGTGCTGATCCTGTGAAAGGACCAGACCTTGCAGAGAAATCAAAACGATCGAAGTCTGAGGCACGTGCTGATCCTGTGAAAGGACCAGACCTTGCAGAGAAATCAAAACGATCGAAGTCTGAGGCGCATGCCGATCCTGTGAAAGGACCAGACATGGCAGAGAAATCAAAATGATCGAGGTCTCGGGCGCGTGCCGATCCTGTGAGAGGACCAGACATGGCAGAGAAATCAAAACGATCGAAGTCTGAGGTGCGTGCCGATCCTGTGAAAGGACCAGACATGGCAGAGAAATCAAAACGATGGAAGTCTGAGGCGTGTGCCAATCCTGTGAAAGGACCAGACCTGGCAGAGAAATCAAAACGATCGAGGTCTCGGGCGCGTGCCGATCCTGTGAGAGGACCAGACATGGCAGAGAAATCAAAACGATGGAAGTCTGAGGTGCGTGCCGATCCTGTGAAAGGACCAGACATGGCAGAGAAATCAAAACGATCGAAGTCTGAGGCGCATGCCGATCCTGTGAAAGGACCAGACATGGCAGAGAAATCAAAACGATCGAAGTCTGAGGTGCGTGCCGATCCTGTGAAAGGACCAGACATGGCAGAGAAATCAAAACGATGGAAGTCTGAGGCGCGTGCCGATCCTGTGAAAGGACCAGACATGGCAGAGAAATCAAAACGATGGAAGTCTGAGGCGCGTGCCGATCCTGTGAGAGGACCAGACATGGCAGAGAAATCAAAACGATCGAAGTCTGAGGTGCGTGCCGATCCTGTGAAAGGACCAGACATGGCAGAGAAATCAAAACGATGGAAGTCTGAGGCGCGTGCCGATCCTGTGAGAGGACCAGACATGGCAGAGAAATCAAAACGATCGAAGTCTGAGGCGCGTGCCGATCCTGTGAAAGGACCAGACCTGGCAGAGAAATTAAAACGATCGAAGTCTGAGGCGCGTGCGTGCCGATCCTGTGAAAGGACCAGACCTGGCAGAGAAATCAAAACGATCGAAGTCTGAGGTGCGTGCCGATCCTGTGAAAGGACCAGACCTGGCAGAGAAATCAAAACGATCGAAGTCTTAGGTGCGTGCCGATCCTGTGAAAGGACCAGACATGGCAGAGAAATCAAAACGATCGAAGTCTGAGGCGCGTGCCGATCCTGTGAAAGGACCAGACATGGCAGAGAAATCAAAACGATCAAAGTCTGAGGCGCGTGCCGATCCTGTGAAAGGACCAGACATGGCAGAGAAATCAAAACGATCGAAGTCTGATGCGCGTGCCGATCCTGTGAAAGGACCAGACGTGGCAGAGAAATCAAAACGATGGAAGTCTGAGGCGCGTGCCGATCCTGTGAAAGGACCAGACATGGCAGAGAAATCAAAACGATCGAAGTCTGATGCGCGTGCCGATCCTGTGAAAGGACCAGACATGGCAGAGAAATCAAAACGATCGAAGTCTGATGCGCGTGCCGATCCTGTGAAAGGACCAGACATGGCAGAGAAATCAAAACGATGGAAGTCTGAGGCGTGTGCCAATCCTGTGAAAGGACCAGACATGGCAGAGAAATCAAAACGATGGAAGTCTGAGGCGCGTGCCGATCCTGTGAAAGGACCTATACTTCGTGCATATGATAAAGCTTGTAAGCAAGAATACTATCGAGCTGAGTGCAATCTCAAAAATAAGCAGGAATCCGACCATAAACGCAAACTGATGGCTAGATCTTCACCTGCGTATTCTCAAAGCGAGAGAGAATCAAACTGAACATAAGAGGAAGAAACGTCATGAACACAAGCATATTGCCAAAAAGTGCTTGAAATTCGAAGACGCCGGTTTGTCAAATATTGTACAAAAATCTTCTACTTTACGCTTTCGTGCAGCTACGCCGTTGGCTGTGACTCTGTTTGTACAGTGTGTCATCAGACGTGGTTCAAGAGATCGGTTAGCGAAGTTACAAATAGTCTTCGTACCCTTGATCTGGCACATACCTCGTGTATGACTGGTGAGCTATCGGTGGATGTTAAGGAATGTTAAGCATGTTGTACATGTTCATCTGCTCTACTATCCAGACGAGTACCTACTCTCTCTGTCAAACAGAATGGCATGGCGTTCCCCGATGTACCACCCCTCGTGGCTGATCTCCGCCCTCTAGAAGAACGACTGGTATGTCCTCGGCAGGTTTTCATGACTATGCAAGAACTACCCCGTGGTGGTCAGATATCGGTAAGAGGTAATGTCCTGAACATCCCTGTTGATGTTGCTCCGACAATTCGCAAACTGCCCTCTGGGGTGGTGTTTCTGCTTCACACCTTGCTCGACTTCACGCTGTGGAAACCAAGGCTTTCAGGATCATTGGTATCTCCCACTATGAAGTTGAGTCTTTGGGTCTCTCACTCCCTCACCACAAGCAGGTCAGTGGTCTTTTTGTCTTCTACTGTCTCCTCTCCAGCCTTGCACCCCCCACTCCCGCTCTATCTGTGTCCCCCCAATATTTCCGCAGGGTGCTCAAGGTCCACTAAAAACCCCCTTCTGGTGAAACTACCAAAAATCAAGAATTACTGCTCACCTTCACTCTTTCATTCCTATTTTTCCCCATCTCTGGAACAAACTCACCCACTCTCTTCAATCCCACTCTTTCCTCCAGGTCTTCAAAACAGCTGTTCACCACCATCTCGTATCTTCCACATCCAAAATCTTTATCTTTTCTACCCCCATTAAGTCACCCCAATCCACCTCCTACAATTTTCCTGTTTACTAAGGCTAACCCAAGGGTAACTTTAGGTCACTAAAAACTCACAAGAGTGTGTTCATTCGTTTTTTTTGGAAGCTTTCACAACGGCACCGCTGCTCCCTGCTTTCCTTCCTGAAAGTCCCTCTCGTGTAAGGACCCGAAAGTCCCTCTAGTGTCCATCTTATTTACCCTGTGTACCCCGCCCCATCCCTCACCTTTCTACAGATCTCTTAATGTCTGTTCCCCACTGTTTTGTGCTTCCCTCTCCCGCCCCTCTTGTCTCCTGCTCCCCTCTGTGTTCGCTCTTATACTAGCCTCGACATTGTGTAGGATAAACAAAAATAAAAACAGACCACATTTGTGGGTGCTCACAATCTTTGAAGGGCTCTGAAGCTGGAGGTGTTTGTTTGGTTCATTTTATAACATAAATTGTGAGAATGCACAGGGTGTTTTTGCTGAAATGCCCTGATTTTACACATTTATTATTAACAAACTTGATGATGCAAACATAAAACTGAGACCACGATACAAAAGAAAGTCAAGTTTTGTTTCATGCATGATTCCATGCTCCATCTCCAAACAAGGAGTGATGGGACCCTTCTGTGTTGATCGTTATGTCGATATGAATGGCTACTTGGAAATGCTACAGACATTCTTCTTTATGGAAGTGCGACGTTAATGTTTTTAGATGAAGCGCCAATGGTTTCACTAGGATGAAGTGTGCTCACACACCATAGATTACCTCCATTCCCGACTCAATAGCAGGGGCATCTCAAAACATTTATCTGCATGCTTTGATGAAAGCCTCCCCTGGCCACCAACAATCCTGTATATTAATGTGTGACTTCTTATTGTGGTTGCTTAGTGAGCCAAGTCTACAAGATGGCCCCCAAGACTGCTGACAACCTGAAAACAGCAATCCAGGATTGCACACATGGTATTAGCTGAAACACTTTGAGGAAAAGTTTTGGACAACTTTTGCAAACAGATATAAACTATGCTTAATCGGAATGGTGGTGATATTGAACATTCCTTTTGATGAAACAAATCTACATAATTTCCTCAATATAGTTGTACATTTTTTATGTTTGTGTCGTTAATAGTCAATGAATAGTAAGTGTGTCAACTGAATCGTATGGCGTTTCATCTGAAACATTGTATTAGTGCTGAATTTATCTTTGTTTCATATCTGTGATTGCTGGTTGGAAGAAAATTATAGTTCTCATGAATTTGATTAGAATCAATTCCCTGAGCCATCCACAAAGTAGTACAAGGTCTCTTGTGAAATAATTTGCACTCGTTGACCATTGTTAAATGTCTTGAGTGTAAGTGTAAGAAAATTTACGAGTGTAAATTACATGTCAAGTGTTAGTAACTCCCGAGATGTGATATAACGAGCAACTTAATTGTGCCATATGGTTTCCTTAACTTAAAATAAAAATACTCACAGGTTTAAACATTCTGAAATCTTAAACATATCATATTTTTGTACAATTTGTTGAATTTGATGCAATATGAATGGCTATAATAAACAAAAAAAACCCTCCATTTAATCATTTTGTTGTTCGTATCCTACTGGTTTCACCAGAGGGGACTATAAGTTTGCTCTCCATCGGTCTGTCCATCCTACCTGTGGTTTTTCAGACTTTTTTTTGACCCATACCCTTTAATATATTGTCATGTTAGTGGGTTAGATGGCGGAACTTCATAATAAAGGTAGGATTGTATCAAATAGCATGGCCCGTGGACGTGTAGGAGACATCTCGATGTAAATTAAGTAGGGAAACTGTGAGCTTAAGTGTTACGTGTCACCACACGGGGGGGGGGGGGGGGAGGGTACTGTGTTAAGTTAGGTAGGGATGAAGGCTAATTTCTCCCAGTAGGTGATAGATTGCCCCCTGTGATCTTTTCCTATGTTTTTGCATTTCAAGACCAACAATAAAAAGGAATCATGTCCTCAGAACAGCAACAACCGAGCCAGACATTTCCAAGCAGGCGCAACCCCACCTCCAGGAATGACAACTAGCGAGACCACACACCTGGGGTGGATGATCGATGGGTTGCCGTCAGAGGGGAGAGACGAGGATCGAGGCAGGCAGGTTCTGATTGCCCAAGTTCATAAGAAATCACTTCTGGACCCGAAGCCAAGTGCCAGAATAAAAGGAGGGATTATTCTTTTATTTATTGTCCCCTTGTCTGTATTAAAGTCTGTGTGGAGGCACCTCAAATAGGAATTTAGTTCACCTCACGTTTCATTATTATCCGGTTTTGATTTATCTCCATTATAAATATCTGATTTATGTCATTAAACCCTTATTTATCACGATTGCTTGTGTCTGTCTATTTGTTGTGGGTTCGAGTATAAACCCTCGTGCTTCCGTTTGCTAAACGTCCTTCCCACCCACCGTCTCGCATGCACCATAATCTCATAAGAACTCGGCTATTCACTTCCAAGGGAGAAGTGTTCAGTTATTCATCCAGGTCGGTCTAAACCCCCCTGGACACGACAATATTCAACTGAAACTTAGAAAATGGCGTTACTATGATAACTTCGAAACTAAGTTCATGTTTCAGGGCGTTTCATCTCCTTTTCACAGACTTATTCCCTATTTAAAATTAATACTTGGGTCAGTGTTCAGCTGTCCTGACACCACCCCACTGCTTTACACTCATTGGCTTGACAGCTGGCCTGACTCCACCCCAACAACATCATGTGATACCATTGCATAAAGCAGCACTGATCGGCAGGCTTCAGGCCTTAGGCCTGGGTGTTAGTCCATGGCCCAGTGCAATTGGAATGATCGCAGGTATAGAACCACAATGTATTATATGTGCACGTAAGTTGTATGCACGTTTTTGCTTCATGTATGTACAGGTCGGTGGTGATATTGGATCAGTGGAAAGGATGAAGGTTGCTTCCAACATACGTAAATGAAACGAGCTCCGACCTCGGCTCAATATCCTGAACATATCCGCATTATACTGCTCTGCACAGATAGGGTTGGCAACCAGGAGCTGTGCAATGGCAGAGGAAGCAGGTACAGTGGCCAGTGGTTGCAGGATATTTCTACATGCTCGCACTGGTTGTGTTCTCACCCTCACAATATTTCTTCGAATCGCCAAGGGCATGTGTTGTTTGATCCGATCAGCCAATCTTAGTGTTGTGTGGCCCACGTACTGAGCTTCACATCGGCACTTAAACTCATAAATAACATTGCTGGTTTGTGAGGTGGGTAGCACATCCTTGTTGACTGACGTCAGCAAACGGCGAGAGGTAAAGATTACTCGGAGTTGCACAGCCAGAAACGTGTTGGACACAATATGTTTGATTTGTACTTCAAACCTTTGCGATGATTGCCCTTTCAAAGGCATCCTGATATAGACTGGACATTTATCCGGACCAATCTTCCGATCTTTTGTCGTGTTTAGAAACTTGTGCACGTATCTCTTCACTCTCTGCTCAGGATAACCATTCTCACCGAGATAACCATTCTCCAATATTATGTCGTCAAAAGGAATTTGTATGATCTCTGTATCTCTTTCAGCATGGAAAGATCAAGGGAAGTACGGTAACAAATGGTGAATGGACCTTAGGGGAAACCCATCCCCCCTCTCTCCAGGATGCGGTTGCAAACGTCAATCATCGACGAACTCTGCTCCAGCCAATGGGAGCTTGAGGTGAAGATGATGAGCTGACCAATGGGCGTTCGGATTAACCAATCAGTGTCTACCTTATTGAGACCTGCGTATAAAGCACGCGCCTTCACTTCCTCCATCATTTGCTGTGATTTTTACCCTGAAGAGTGCAGCACGAAAAGCTTCGGTCACTATTATATCGTGTTTGTTTGTATCCATATTCAATTAAAACTAATTACTTTTTAATGTGTTATCATGATTGCGGTTGAATACAGTACATATTGCTTGTGGCAGGCTGTCCAGTTGAGGCTGAAGGCTCAGAAGATGAAATGGAGACTGATTTGCTTGGGATTTTTTTGAAGAACTTCATTATGGAGACTTGAGTGGCTGCCTTCCTTTTCTGTTCGTAGACCTCTTTGTAACATTTGAGGACATTCTCCATCTTCCACACCCTGCACCTTCTCATGCAGTTGGGATCGTGCTCAGCAAGAATGGCTCGCTCAGCATGACGTAGCGTGGTTGTTGTTGTTGTTGAATTCAATCCATGCTGTCGTGAAAACGCATTATGAGAACAAGCGTTATACGAGGGCCACCTGTACATCGGGTTATTTTAATTGGAAATAGGCAAAGCCTCGAAACAAATGAAACGTGGGTGAGAAAGGTTATTCTTCTTCTTCATTTTGTCTCCGGTATTGGCTCGAGCGTACGTTAAAACAAACTAATTTTTATCTATGATTTGTTATCCTGGTTGCCTTTATTGGTTCCCCGTCTACAAAAGATGTGAGTAAATGGAAATTGCTTTTCCTTTTATTTTGCCAAATATACCCAAACATGGTTGGTGACAGGGTTTTTTCTTCTTCATTGGGACCAGTCCGGGTCATGTATTGCAAAGCAATTCTCACTCGTGTTGTCAACTGCTATGCATTTATTTTGTACACTGTGCAGTGTACATGATCTACTGCTTGCGCAGTGGAGCTGACACACACACACACACACACACACACACACACACACACACACACACACACACACACACACACACACACACACACACACACACACACACACACACACACACACACACGACTGTTAGACAAGACAAGCAGCCACTGAGATTGGGGGAAGTGCCAGCACTTCCCAGGGTACCAGTGACATCACAACAATGGCGCCGCTTTTCTAACTACACGCAGCAGGACATTTCTCAAGGAGAAATTTCCTCTTCCCCATGGATGCCAAGCTATCAGGGTTGTCCATGTTCTTAACTTTTCAAATGCTGAACGCCAAGCAAGGAAGCAACATGTGCCATTTTTAGTCTTTGGTGTGACTCGGCTGGGATTTAAACTGCTGACCTCTCAGACTTGGAGCGAACGCTCCAACCATTATTTTGTATAAAATGCACACAAGTCTAATTACCTCCGCCACCGAAGGTGAAGGAGATGATGTTTTCACCCCTTTCTGTCTGTTTGTTTGTTTGTTTGTTTGTGTGCAGGATATCTCAAAAAGTTGTGGGAAGGATCCGGATGAAATATTGTGGACCGGTTCGGTGTGTGACAATGACAAACCGATTCGATTTTGCTGGAAATCCGAATTGAGATCGAGATCTGATAATTCTTAACTGATTCTTCACCATTGAGAGATAAGGCTAAACTAATATATCGCACGATATCAAAAAGTTGGAGACAGATTCGGATGAAACTTGGTGGACAGGTTGGGTGTGTGACAACGACGAATTGATTCAAATTTGGTGAAGATCCGAATCCGACTACTAGAATTTTTAAAGTGATTCTTCACCATTGAGAGATAGGGCTCAAAAATGATATATAGCGTGATATTTCAAAAAACTTATTGGGCCAGATATGTTCTGGATCAGGCATTATGTAGCAGAGGTATGCGCTCTCCCGGGTGCCCTTCTCGTTTTAGTTGGATCTTTCGTTTTTCCAAGTTCATAAACATCGCCATAATGCTGAAATGTTTCCTCAAGAATGACATTTATTTCATGTATGTTGAGTTCATTCAACAAGGTGAAAGTAGCATTCAACAAGCTAAGAGCAAGTGGCATAAAGAGAGTCCGACTGGGCAGGTATAAAACTGCTTCAAAGGCAGGACATAAAGTTCATCAATCTTGAGGAAACCTCGTAACGTTCTAGTGATATTTATGAATTAGAGAATGCAGGAGATGCTTCAAAAGTAGGACATAGAGTTCATCAATCTTGAGGAAACCTCGTAACGTTATAGTGATATTTATGAATTAGAGAATGCAGGAGATGCTTCAAAAGTAGGACATAGAGTTCATCAATCTTGAGGAAACCTAGTAACGTTATAGTGATATTTATGAATTAGAGAATGCAGGAGATGCTTCAAAAGTAGGACATAGAGTTCATCAATCTTGAGGAAACCTAGTAACGTTATAGTGATATTTATGAATTAGAGAATGCAGGAGATGCTTCAAAAGCAGGACATATAGTTCATCAATCTTGAGGAAACCTGGTAACGTTATAGTGATATTTATGAATTAGAGAATCCAGGAGATACTTCAAAAGTAGGACATAGAGTTCATAAATCTTGAGGAAACCTAGTAACGTTATAGTGATATTTATGAATTAGAGAATGCAGGAGATGCTTCAAAAGTAGGAAGCACGGGGCCGGATTTAGGCATGGGCAAGCTGGGCAGTTGCCCAGGGGCCTCCACAACCAGGGGGCCTCCACATATTTCATGAAAAAAATATTGTAAGGAAAAATGTATTTGTGAGTGCCTGAATGGTCGTTGGTAGTTAGTGGAACAGATATAAGATATTTATCTCTAACAGATATGATATTCATCTAATCTCATTCTCTATTTTATATAGAATTTCAGATTCTTTGTTCTTGAAAAATATACTTTATGGATGACTGTAAATATGTCTTGTCACCTTTTTAGTATTCTAAGGTAGGGTGGGCCACTGGGCCTCCACCACTGAAGTCTGCCCAGGGGCCACCACATGTCTAAATCCGGCCCTGAGGAAGCAACTCGAGAGTTCATAGAACACCTTATACCATGCTCAGTTTTGAGAAACAACGACATGAGCTGGGTCTGTGAGCGGCAAATTTGACTGGTCGTGATGACGTAAAATGCTGTAATGTTGTCGTGTCCAGGCTGATTCACACCGACGCTGGGCAGATTGACCGAGTTGGCTTTAACTCTTTCAGACTGCGTTCAATTAATGGCGGGTTTGTGCATGCGAGAACTGAGGAGACGCACGAGAAGCTGAAAGCTTTTTATAAAACCAACGGGTTTATTTCCCGAACCAAATCACAAAATAACCAGAAGATGATGGTCGTGATGGTGGAGACAACGGCAGGTTGAGGTGAGGAAGAAAGGGAATGCAATAATTAATTAATTAATTACATACAGTGAGGTAAAGTAAATTGAAAGAAATCTAAGGCGCCTCACTCTGAACTCAATCAGACGGGGAAAGGGAATAATAACCGGGTGGCTTATCTCTGGTAGTGGTAAACGAACAGGTTATGAGGCGAGCAGGCAATGAGGAGATGATGAGGACCACGAAGGAGGCAGCAATCGGATGAACAGGCATGGGGTAGAGGCAGGCAGGCAGGGTGATATCCTTCATGAGCTCCTTTAGTTCGAGTTAGCTCCCCTCAAACCAAGCTCTCCTCAGAGCCTCGATCCTTCTCCCTAAGACCAGTTCCTCAGCCTAAGCTCTCTTCCAGCCTGGTGTTGGCTTTGTCGTTTGGGTGGTTGGCTTGGGATATTCGGGTCCTGAGTTTGAGCCCCGTTGGCCACTGAATTACCACCAGGTGACGTTGACACAGCCCGTCATTCTTCCGAGGTCAGCGAAATGAGTCCCAGTGTACTGCTATAGGGGCACAGCATCAGTGTTATAGTCGTGCCCCAACAAAATGATAGCTACCTGGCAGCCAAGCTGCCATATGCAAGAAGAAGAAGCTCTCTTCCGACTCACGATCCTTCTCAGAGTCAATTGTCCTCACAACACTTTTCACAGGCCCCTCTCAGACCACGATCCTCCCAAACGCCCCGCACCTGTCCGATTTAGGCTTCTCCCCTTGCTCTCTCTGGACTCACTCTGGCTCTCGTAGTGTTCATAGCTCCGCCCCCGATGGTTCTTCGCTCCGTCCCCTCTCTTTCTTCCCTGGCAGAGCCCCGAGACCACCCAATTCTACCCGGTGGGACATTACGAAGGGGTTATACATACAATTCCTCAACCATAATCCCGAATTAATAAAAAATTGCACACCATCCCCTGAATGGTGCACATTCAAACAAGACAATCCTTGAGCTGATGTGCCCCTACTTATTACATCGAGACTGGCTAACTACTCGTACATGGACCATGCTATTCTATACATTTCTATCTGTTCTAAATAAATGTCTAACCACCCCCCACAAATGTAACAATATATTTGGAAGTATAGTACAGTACTGCTAAACAGAAGGGTTTTGAAAGTGTGATAAAGGCGATTTGTGTTCTATAGGTTCAAGTGTACAATTAAATTGAAATAAAATTAAGATATTAAAGATTGTAGTAAAAAAAGAATTCATAAGTTTACTGCCATTGATGCAGCATCTTTTACACCACCTTATTTACACATGTTATGTTAGTTCTTCATGCCAGTTGTATGTGGCCTTTATGGAGTCCTTGAAAAAAACAGTAAGTCTCCTGTTTGGAATGATTTTCAATTTTGTTTTGTTGCCAGGCAAGCAGACAGAGTAAAAATATTATCACACTTCTCTCTGTGCATGTGCGATTGGGACAAATTCAGAGCCAAAGAACTCTAAAATGGCAGGTTTGTTTTCTGATTCATGTTCTGATGCCTGATTCATGCTCAAAATATACCATTCAATTGAAATTAAGTTATTCCTCGATCATAAACTGATGTTTGTAGATAGACAGGCAGACAGACAGATAGATAGATAGATAGATAGACCGACAAAGTGAACTAATTGCTTCACCCTGCTTTTCGCTTCGCAGCGTAATAAACTGCTTCAAAAGCACCAAATGGGAATATGCCATTGTCAATGTATTATCAGCAGCCTGTTTTCAGTCCATTGCAGGATGAAGGCTTCTCTCAACTCATGTTAGGGGGTATTGGGAAACTTGCCACACTTTTGAAGCATGGGTTGGTGAGAGAGTTTGGGCAGGAAATATCTAGGGCGCTGGTGATAACTCACATAGTCGCCACAAAAGACACTGAGATCATTAACATCCACCAACAAATGGTGCTGGCAGATGAGTACTCCAGCTTAATTTCCATTTGATTAATGGCAAACACATCGATGTATCACCCTGCATGCAAAACACCAGGTTGACAGTTAATAACTGGGTGGAGGTTTGAACTCGGTTTCGACAGTTCAAAGACAAGGATGCATTCCAGGCAGTGTGACTGTGGAAGCCAATAACTACTCGGCATATTAAAGCCCAATTCAGATTGGTGTTTCTTCATTCATTCCTACACATACAGCACCGGTTGTGGGTTTTAATCATCCCCTGATGAAGGGAGGCAGCGATGCCATTCATACAGTAACCCCCATAGATTAGGACAGGGATTAAAAAAAAATTGTTTTGGTACTGATATACAAAGACCCTGTCTTTTCGAAAAATACCATGCAAATATTTAATGTATCTAACCCAAAATCAGATGGGATATCAGGCTTTGGATAACCATGTGAATGATGACATCATGTTCAGGATTCAGCAAGTGCTACGACCACTGCACTCGGAGAGCAGTTTTGGTCTCATTCGACTCCAGAGGAGAAGAAATCTACAAACAGCTCAGGGGTGAGTATACTAAAAACTGAGCTATCATACCAAATTTAAACCCACATTACTCTGCATTCCGTGAAGGTCTAACACCCAAATACTAACTGCTGAGCCTCCACAATCTAATGTGACTTATGCATTTAAAATGATGACAAAAACTTCGCCTTGTTACATTGTAGCTTTTTATTTTACGATTTCAGTAAGCTATTTTATGCACTCTGCTGCCAAATGGTTGTTTTCAATTAAAGAGTGAAGAAACGGATGACAGAAATGACTTGGTAAATATCCTCTTACATCGTGTGACCTCATTTGCTTGAATGTGATAATGCCAAACAAGCCATCATTTGTGGCCTCAAATAATGACTTTAGTATGAGACGCTAAGGGATATGTATATGTATATGTATATGTATATGTATATGTATATGTATATGTATATGTATATGTATATGTATATGTATATGTATATGTATATATATATATATATATATATATATATATATATATATATATATATATATATATATATATATATATATATATATATATATATATATATATATATATATATATTTATATATATATATACCTGGTGTTGGCTCAATGGTTAGGGTGGTGGCTTGGAATCCTCTGATCCTGAGTTCAAACCCCACTCCACTGTTGAATTCATACCAGGTGGGGTTGACTCTGCCTGTCATCCTTCCGAGGTCGGCAAAATGAGTGCCAGCATGCTGGTATACTGTGTCGGAGTGGCGACCCGTCCAGGATTGTGTCCAATAGCCAAGGAGACTGCTTAGGCAGCACCAACGCTCTGCATGGAGTATGGTCCCGATGGATATATATATATATATATATATATATATATATATATATATATATATATATATATATATATATATTATCCCTGTGTCGTAAGAGGCGACCAGGGTTGCGTCAGGAAGGGCATCCGGCGTAAAACATGTGCCAAATCACTATGCGGATCATACGGATGATCCGCTGTGGCAACCCCTAACGGGAGCAGCCGAAAGAAGAAGAAGAAGAAGATATATATATATATATATATATATATATATATATATATATATATATATATATATATATATATATATATATATATATATATATTCAAAATATGTGGAGTGTGACGAGCACTCCCCCGATCTCCAATGGACATAAAGTCCTGAGGCCTCCGGATTAGATGAGAGGCTTTGGTGTGGGACTTTATGTCCATTGGAAATCGAGGGAGTGCTCACCACACTCCACATGCTTCGATTTAACTACCGATCACATCACGTGCCTTCTGGTTGAATGGTTTGCATTAGCGGGAACAATCGTCTGGGTGGCAGACGGACGGTTGTTCTTTGCGGTTTTACGGTGTGAGACAATCTGTGGTGATAACATAACAGCCAGGAGGTGCAATTGATTAATTATCATTTGTGTATAAGCCACACTTTTTTTTCCCAGAAAGAACTGACCAAAATATGGGGTGCATATTATATAAATGAGAACTAAAAGGAAAGCTCTGCTTATCCAGATTTCTCGCACTGCCACAAGACCAACCTTCGTTTATGGGTGATGCCATCTTAAAATGCATTGCATTGTGGGATATCTTATGGAACATTGGACTATATTTTTTGGTCTGAATAATTATTTTGATGGAAGAATTAAAATTGTTTAGTTATAATACTGTTATGTGTTCGGAGTGCATGCTGTCATTCGGGGAGGGGGGGGGGGCTCTCCAACCCGCCGCTTGACTTCTGACCCTGAAGCCATCAGTCCTGGATCACTCTGTAACACAATGGGTTGTTTACCAACTGTGGATGCAGGTTAAAGCCAACAAACCTAGCAGGGTCCTCACATCCAATTGAACCATGCTATCTACTGGTGGTTTGGTGACCTTCACTAAAAAACTGTGCTCTCAACTCCGCACCCTGTCTACTTAGTAATACGGCCGAGTGAAACGTGAGTGGGACTCGGCTATCACGGAATTAATTAGTGGAGCAGAACTTCCCATCTATCCACTATGAACACACGACGCCAGACCAATGAAGGAAAGGACAACCACGCAGATTTGAAAAATTATTATCAGACCCCAAACAGCAATCAGTCATTTACACAAGAAACAAATCAATAGACAGCACGAATTTACAATTAGATATTCACAAGGCACATATTGCAGAAACAAAAATTTCAAGGAATGTATTTATAGGCATATTCAATCAAGCACATACAATGATCAAAGGCATGGAAGAGCAGATTTAACCTCTTCCCATTCCTTGGATCCCTTGGATCAGAGGATTCCAAGCCACCACCCTAACCATTGAGCCAACACCAGGTATATGTTCCCGCCCCCCCCATCCCTATACAGACTTAATCACCTGGGGACGAACAAGACAGGCATGCCATATACTCAGAACAGGGAAAGCATGCAGGAAGACGAAGATTATAAACAGAGCCGAACGTGGTTATGGCCCCTGACTCACCCGACACAGACAGGTGGTGCTATGGTGATCCCAAGTGAAGGACAGAATGGGTGGCCTCGAAGAATGACTTTAGTATGGGACCAAGTGAGGGACAGAATGGGTGCTGGAAAGGGGAATATTAGGAGTGTCGGTGCGGTGTCAAATATTGTGCGTCCCATACAGGTAAATATGGTCGCAGCCCTCGTGGTCCAACCAGTCAACGGCGGAGGCTCGTGCAGTCCCGTGCAGTCCATTCAGGGTGCTGTCTGCAACAGGCCAGCTCCCCTCTGGCAACTCTCATGGTCCGGGTAGGCAGATGTCAGAAAGACAACTCGCAACAAAGGAGCGAGACTGGCAGATGATAGAAAGCATTTGCTCGCCACTCTGGCATTTTTACAATTACAGAGACTGGGCATGGGCATGGCTCTTGGCATTGCTCGTCGTCCCGGCAGTGTTGCCTCCTCATTGGCATTTGTATGGCCATAGCTTTGGAGGGACGATCCTCCAATCAAACTACAGCCCTCTGGTGAGCAGCAGTGATGTCCCCATCAATCAGTAGTAGCATGCCGCGTTAATCGACTTACAATGTGTTTTTAATTGTGGATTTTTTAGAAAGAGAAGGAAGGAATCTATTGAATTTGGACGGTTATATATGTTTCATATGCTGAAGGGTTTGTTCGCCATTCAAAGTTAACAGGGTGTTTCGGGAGGTAAGGGAGACAGTGACTCACAGATGAAAGAATGAAAGGTTTGGATATTGGATGAAGGGGGGAAGGTTTCTAAGGGGAGGACGGAAAAATAGAGGTTGGATAGTGAAATATGGATTGACGGATTGAAGGATTGAAAGACGGACTGCTGTATTGATGGATTGAAAGATGGACCGATAGATTAAAGGATTGAAAGAGGGACTGACGGATTAAAGGATTGAAAGATGGACCGATGGATTGATGGATTAAAGGATTGAAAGACAATAGAAAGGAGAGTATCACACTGGGGATAAAACATGCAAATCTCAACACATTTCCCTCTCATCCCCCACCACTCCCCAATTCCCTGTACATGGATCAGCGACCTATGTATGTACATGTACTAATGAAATAACTAACTTAGGGTTTCCCTCCATTTTCATGGATGCTCTCCCCAGGGTGCAGTCCCACAATGTAACAATACATTCGTTTGCTTTTAAAGCCTCTCATGTAAACTTTTATAATATACATTGCCACAGCAGAAAAAAAAATAAGCTTGGGGATTAACACGTGCATTGCAGCACAAAGGACTGCTTGAGAATTACCCCAAGAAAATTACTCAGTAAACACTTGAGAGATACTAATGAGCTCTTGTTTTGCTACTCTTATCGATGTCACATATCACTCAGTACAAGTTGTTACGCACATTCAACACGACATGTCGCTCATCATCTGTATTGTGTACGTTTCATACAAGTTAGAAGTCATGCATTGTCATGAATTAAACACAATCTAAAATGGCTCTCTCCATAGATAGGAGAAACACTGCTTTTCAGTTAATTATATTTCCAGTCCTGAGCTGGAGTTCATTTTTACTGTTGTTAATGTTTAGGGTGTGGGATATACACATAAACTGGTAATTTCCTGAGAATTTTATCTGAAAAGTGCCCTACATATTATACACAACAGTGGATTATACACGAGTGGTCCAGTATTCATTTATTTACTTTTGCCTTAAACACTTTAGTGCAACAGATTAAGTTTTATCAAACACTGACAGAACAAATAAGAACTAACAAAGCTTATTCCAAATCCAGAACAAAATTTAACAGCATCTGGCTGAAAAAAAACACCTCACAAAACACGTTTGCAATGGACTTCCGTGTTTGCCAACAAGATATATATTTTCAAAAGAACATTTATGCATCACTTCAATTCCTCAAATGTATCTTGCAAAACATGTTGGAAAGGCAAAAATGGACGGAAAATCTTATGGGAAAAAAAAATGTTTGAGAGTAGGATACCAGCTGGAGCATCTGTTGAAGCAGATAAACGATATGGTGAGACACAGAACGAGGCCACACCCCTCCATGCACCTGCTGGCTGTCGCCAGAAAACTGCCAGAATGTTGTAATGGATCACTTGACACAATACTTCTCATCTCTGTTCTATTACAATTCTTTCTAATGCTTAAACATTTCACAACCTGAATGTTTTATTATAATCTTTCATATATCACAGACATATTTATTGTATAATGAGGCTGTAAAAAGGTTATACTTGAGTTGAATATCATTTGAAATCGAATCGATCCGGCGCGCGCGCGCGCGCGCGCACACACACACACACACACACACACACACACACACACACACACACACACACACACACACACACACACACACACACACACACACACACACACACACACACACACACACACACACACACACACACACACACACACACATCATCATCATCATTTTTGGGAGGCACAAGCATGACACTGATGCAGTAGTCACCTTTAAATTTGGCCAAAGTGCTGGTGATGTTACCGATTTTTCATTGACAGATACCATGTGATCTTTAGTATTCACCAACTAATCCCAAGACAACTTTACTTTCATCAGAAGGATGTCTTAGTTTGTGATGCAATAACCTGCCGTTGAAGCACCAAAACTTCATAAAAGGGCCAATAATTAAACCCAGACAAAATAGCTCAAATGTAAGTGTGCAACTTCTTCATCGTCCTATCAGTGTTGGCATCGAGATGTCAGAGACCAATGCAAATTTAGTAAGAACAGTTAAAACTTAATTTATCTTCGACGAAGATGTAGGTCTTTTCCCAATAAACAATGATGGGACATGATGGAGCATTTTGCCAGTGATGCAATGTGCAAGATAACATTAATAATAACTTATATGTTCAGCAATTTATTAAAACGTTCCCAATCTCAGCTCATAATACTGGATTACTGGTTTCAAATACGAGTGTATTTTGTATTTATTTATCTAATATTTCCAAATGCTATAAAAATCAAGACAAAAGCATGCTGATGTCTCTTAATGTGTTTTTTTTCCTGTTGGTGGTATATGTACAAGCTTCTCCACGAGTCTCAAACCTTGTCAGAAGAAAAAGCTGGATATATGAGCAAAAATTCAACCAATTATCAATTTTAAAATGAATACATGCGAAAGATATCCAAAAAATGTGACCCTTTTCAGATTGTTTTTGAGTGATTACATTATCTGCATTTAACATCAATTGAGATTATCAGTGTTCACCAAGGTTAAATAAAGTGAATTTATATAAAAGCAAACTTCATATTGTACATTAAAGAAAACTTTATATTAGAGAAATCATACATCAAATAAAATGAATAGAAATTTAATTTACACTGAAAACGTATGCACACGTTTCAGAGGAACTAGAAAGTTCAAAAGTGGAAATAAAGCTTAATCTTTCTTGTTAATGACAATCAAGGGTGTGGCATCATACAAATTATGATGTCATACTTTGTCAAATGTTATACTGTGCAAGGATTTCCATTTTAGTCATTGTTGGGGCATGTTAAGAGCAAACTTGTTTTAACCCAGAAATATGAATCGATTCATTGATAACAAAACATTTACTCCAACATAACTCCATTGACATTATATATACAAGCAGTCCTTGGCTTACGAATGGGTTGCGTTCCAAACAATCGTTCTTAAGTTCATTGTTCTCAAGTCGGAACTCAATTTTCCATAGACTCTGTTATAAATGGTGGTTCAGTTCTACAACCAGGCCAAGATAGCCTATTTAACAGATAATTAAACTGAAATATGTTACATTTGCAATAAATGATAGTAAATGAAAACCCTTCACTCCCCCCAAATTGTCATAAATACAATTAATAAAACATATTGTAAAATTCTTGTCTTGTTCTTGATAATTGTTCCGATAGTCGAACATTTAAGGTGCAACGAATGATCGAGGGAGTTTCACCTTTATCAGAAATTTTTAAAATGTCCAGTTTTGTCTCCAATGTCAAGGTTTTGCTTTTATTAATTGCATGAATATCATTGCAACGTTTATCAGGCATGATTATAGTTAATTGTCACTAAAAATAGTAAAATACGTGTCACTACGAATGCAAAAATGTGCATGAAGAAAACAGCTGTGAACAGGACAGTACTGGATAATGAAGACCACGTGATGTTCAGACTCTTTGCATCTCGAGGGAAAAAGATTCACGTTCCGCGCAACCAACGAGTTGCTCTGCCCACGATCGGTTCGTAAGTATGAACTGACGTTCATATCTCGGACATTAAAAAAAAATCTGATGGGGGTTAGTTTGTAAATCCGGATGTTCGTAAGTCAGGCGTTCATAAGTCGGACACTCCCTGTATATTTACAACGATAAATTTGTTGCAAATTCTTTATTCCTATTTTTGGAAGTAAAAATGAACACAATGGTTCAGGGAAGGAAGTTCGTGCTGCTATCACAAAGAAAACAAAGATAAATAATATTTGCATGCTTTTTTAAAATTAGTATCTCCAGATACAGTCACTTCCAGAAAAAAAATGATCGTCTTATTCCAATTACTTCTGCAAAGCTTTGGCATTTTGACAGAGACAGCTGTCGAAGATCTACTTCCCATTTTCCACTTCTGCAGGCTGCTTGGTTTGTGTGAATTATTACAGCTCATTTTAGCATAATAGCATCTTAAAATACCTCCATCATCATTGGAGACCTTTTCTGGCCATTTCTATTTTGAGGTTGTTTCACTAGAGAATATGGTAGGAGTCTGATAAATGCCACTTGACTAATATGGCAGTGTTCTGTCCATGTTTTAGCCCAAACATATTGAAGAGAAGGTATCACAATGTGGAATAGTTGGGATATGGTCTGAATAACAGCTGAGCAATGGAATATGCAATGGCTAGCAGCTTCAGATTTGGTTGAGAAAGATATGAAGGCAGCTGTAATATTGGTGGGGGCTGAGAGGGAGATGGAATATTAAAAAAAAGACAAATGCTTGCAAATATTATTTGAAACTAAATTTTATCAGTAAACTTCAACAACAACTTAGGAAGTACCCCAAGGATTCCCATAAATGCCCCCTTGCCTAGCTTGGTTTAAGTGCAAGCAATGCAGTTCGGAATTGCACAGCCACACACAGCTGCTTCCCTGTTGTACAGGCAATGGATTTTTAAAACACGAGTGCATTAACATTTAATTAGAAAAACAACGTTTTCTCCTAGAACTTGCCATTTCTCCTGTGGTGAAAGAATTGGGAGCGTAGTTGTAAATTGCTCACTTGAATGCAATTAGTTCTGTGGGCCACCACATATTCAGGCAGCTGCAGAAGGAATATGGTAGAGCAGCATAATATTAAAGAAGTAACATACAGCTTGAACCAATGTTTCTTGGCCTGGGTTAGTCATATTGGTTAGTAGGAAAAATCTGTGGACGGAGAATAATCATTTGAGCAAAGCAAGGAACAAAAAACCTAAAAACTACTGATGAAAAAAAACAAAAAACATAAAATACACTTTTGGCAAAACAACATCTGGAGCTAATTATATTCAGTTAAACCTCCTGTCGAGGTGATTGAGATTCTAGAATCTACCTTTTTGCTTTCTTTTGAGCATGATGAACAAAGTTATTTTTCACTCTTTTGCAAATACTCAAGTAAATAACATTGTAAGTTGTGTTAAAAATGTGTCAAAATAATTATTTAATTTGAATTATAACTAGAAACACCTTTCCTGCAGGAGTGGTCAGAGAGGGGGTCATGTTATTATCCTTGTAATGATTGCCAATTGTTATTACTATTGTTGAAATGATTCCTAGTGGGTTAAATATGCTTAATTATAGCCTAGATAGTTCCATATATCTAGGGTGAGATGAATTAGATATATCTAGGTCCATATATCTAAGGTTAGACATAAAATGAATGTCCAGCATAAGCATAAAGTAATTAATGATATTAGATATGTTTTGCTTAAATCTGTATACAGACATCGTCCGCCTTCCCTATCATGTGTTTCTAAAATTATCAACTCATTTGACCCCATCTGTTGACGTTTTACCCTTTGGATTCTGTCATCTGTGTGTCTTTAAAGTACTTTGCTCGGTCTTGAGGCACTATCTTGGCAGGAAAACGATGCCTCGGATAACTCAAGACCAGTGGGGGAGGGACCACCCAGGTGACAATGAAGGATGATTCATCTGACCATATCACATTTCTCCATTGCTTGGTAGTCCATTGCCTGTTCTCTTTGCACCATTGGACTCACAAACGTGCATTGCCAGGTGTGATGAGCAGTTTGTGCACTGCAATCTGACTATGGTATCCCACTCTGTGGAGTTCTTGACAGATCATTTTTTGATGAAACTGACAGTTCGCACCCCAGGTTTAAATTTACAGTCAATTGATCTGCAGTTGCTCGACTGCTTTGTCTTGCACTTAAATTAATGCACGGATATCACAATCCTGGAGGATGTGCTTCCACCCACTGTTGTCCTTTGCTGATGAGGCTTTTCTCTCAAAGTTCCATGCTGACATCACCTTTGATACTGTTGCTCGTGAATCATCAGCAAGTTGAGCTGTCTTTGTCACTGAAGCTCCTGCCAAAAGCACCTCTCTTTCAAAGTCATTGAGGTCTCATCTTGCAGTCATGCAAGCCATAATTTTAGGCAACCAGGCCTGTGCAGCAATTTTATACATGACCTTAAGCAAGCTGGGAAGTTATTTGCTTAATTATCACATTGGCCACACCTGTGTGGAAGCCATTGCTTTCAATATACTTGTCTTTCATTTATTCAGGTGTTTCCATTTTTGTCTACTCGTTGTATGTTCCTCTGTATGTCTATGTGTGTGTGCGTGCATGTGTGTTGGGCAGCTCCACAAAGAGCCTGAGATTATGTTAAAACTATAAGGACATTTTGAAAAATTTTTTATTAAAATTTCATCATTATTCTGAACTTTAATAGGGCATGTTAAACCATTAAATAATTCTGGCTGCCAAACCATGCATCCGATCAGATTGAAATTTAAAAAATATATTCCCCATGACTACTAGATCATAATTTTGAAGTTCCATGTCAATTGATGAAGTGATTGAAGAGAATTGTTTTTAATATTTACGTTCAATCCAATATGGCAAGCAGACCATGTGACCGATTAATTATTGTTGAACACCCTGGTATCCACAAGGCTTTGGGAACATGTGGGTGAAGTTTACGAGACGTTCTGGAAAAGAAGATTTTTTAAAAGTTTTATTCTTCATAAAAATCATAACTGCCAAACCATGTGACCGATGATAACATAGGTGGAGAATGTTTTGTTTTGTTCCTCATGGATATGCAATCATACCTGTAAAGTTTTGCCTCGATCTGTTCAGCCATTTCGGAAAATATGATTTCTGAAGGTTTTTATGTGAAAAAATATGGCTGCTGAACCACGTGACCGATGACATCATCAATTTTTTTAACACATGCAATTTAGCCTCAGATGACCCTCAAAATTTTTCATTCTGATCAGATAAAGCATTCGACATATGCAATTATGTCATCAAAAACGTATGCAATTATGGCTTCATCATAACAAAGCCACATATGATGTCATCAAAAAATCACGCTTGTTTCCCATTGGGAGTACTTGACACTTGTCAAATTTAAATTTTTCCATGGAGCGGTTTCAAAGATACAGAGGGCCAGTTTTTCCTTTTTTTCAACATGGCTGCCACACCATATGACATATGATGTCATAATTATCATTAAAAAACATTCCACATGAGTAGTCGCACATATGGTGAAAATTTTGTGTCACCCGAATATACTGTTACGGTTCTCGGAACCGTATGCATACAACATACAGTTGTCCTGAGTCAGTTATTCCATTAATATACATGTAGTTAGGTCCCTTCCTTTTGTCTAGTGGGAAGACAAGGGAGTGTGTTGCGATGGGCTATTAGTTAGGTTATTAAATCATTTTCCCCTTTTATTTTATTCCCTCCTTTTACGATCTATGGTGCCTTCATCTCGCTTGCTACCCTCGTTTCGCTGGCCACAGCGTACCACTGTCTACCCGGACTCTCGCTTTCTGAGTAAAAATCCCGACGTTCGGCTGGACAAACGATGTAGCTGTACCACATCCACCTGCCAAAGGCCAGGCATGCGCGGCGTGGGCAGACCATACCGGAGTCTGGCTGAAACCCAGCCCAGAAAGACGGACTGCGTGAAGGGCCGGTCCAATCGGGATGCTCGGATCGGACGATGACGTCGGTTTCGAAATGGCTCCTCCCCAAATCCGGGCTCTATAAAGTATGGAGCAATCCTCAGAGAGTGGTCGAAGTTGGGTGGTCGAAGTTGGTTGGTCGAACTTGGTTGTCGAAGTTGGTTGGTCGAAGTTGGTTGGTCGAACTTGGTTGTCGAAGTTGGTTGGTTGAAGTGGTTGCGAAGGTCGTTGGGTTGGTTGGAAGGAGAATTGCAGATGAGAATTGAAGAGTGAAGGAATTGAAAGGGGTTTGGAGTAGTTGTGAGTGAGTGTTCCTGCTACTTGTCTCCGCCGACACGATGTCGAACCGCCCCTTGCTTCTCGATCAAGCCTCCTGTCTGGCCCCGCTTTCTGTTCCTTATCTCCAACCTCACGACCTCGACGAACGGCCTCTTGCCTGGTCCTGCCTGCTGTTCATCTCTCGCCCCCCTTTTGGACTCTGCTCTTCTCCACTCGAGCCCCTCCTGCAGACACGATTTCCACACGTACGGTTGTGGCCGAACAACTCAACCATTGTTTGGTGCCGCACCACGGAGCATCCCTCCCCCGAAATGCTCATGTACTGAGAAACTGTAACCTCAACTCCCTCCCTCCCTGGCTGCAAAAGTCCCTTTCACAATTGGGTTTACTTTGTTTGAGTGTGCGTCTGAGAGTGTTTGCGCGTGTCCGTTAAGTACGCCTGTACAAGATCTTTTATTGTTGTGATTATTGCTTTATTAATCTCACGTCAAGTCTGCACTGTGTCTGCTTTGTAAGTTGCTTGTAAAATTGCCGCACCCCACACCTCTCTCATCTTTCCCTGCGTTACATACTCAATAAACCTTTGTTGTGCCACATGCTTTTCCTCACTTATTGTAAATAAATAATTGTTGTAGAAATGTTCCCAGCTCGCCTTTGTCTTTTCCCTCATTGGTCCAGCATGGCTCGGATCCAGGTTTAGCCGGGTCTTTATTCCCAACGGTCCGTTCCTTCCAGCCAGTACGTCCTTGGCAGTGCCGCTCGGCTACATCCGATCCGGAAAGGTGATCCGATCCGGTAGAGTGATCCGGTTCGGACAAGGCATACCGAGGGCGTGGTTCCCTGGTGATTAAACCGCGTGGTTAATTAGGTAACCCGATTCCATAGGCGGGAGGACCCTAGGTCACGCGGTTGAGTTATTGGCGTCCACGGTCGGTTAAGTGACCCGCCGCATCACGGAATTATCCGTGAGCGACGGCTGACAATTCCGGGGAGTCTGGTGGGAATCGACGTAATCGACCCCCACCTAGTGGTCTTCTCACCCGATCCCGCCGGCCCGCAACAATACGGTTGCAGAGAAAACAGAAAAAAATTATCGTGGACGGACAGACAACCTGAAAACATAATGCCTCTGGTGACTTTGTCAGCGGAGGCAAAAAAATTGTTTCTCTGACCTGGACGAATGCCATGGTTCTTTTTAACACAAACAGCTGGAGGTGGCATTTGTCTTGGTAGACGCTGCTGGCACTCACCCTGCCATTCGGGTCATGTCGGTGTTAAAGGGCTAAAATGACCTGGCCTCTCTACTGAGGTTCTGGCTGCGAAGACAACAGTCTGAATTTGTACAAGGTGCATTTAAAATCTCCGATATACAGTATATGTTTCGAATCTCAAAAACTTTTTCTAACCACTGACTCACTGACTCACTCACTCACTCACTCACGAATTCACTGAATGTAAATGTTTAATACTTTCTTGGTGAGGAAGAAAGCTTAACTTTCACATGCTAATGCAACTTGAAGCCATTATCAATAATAATCTTTGGTGAGGGGAAAAAAATCAAAAAATATCACAAAAGCATTTCAAAAGGTCCATAAACAAAAATAACCATGAATAAAAGTCGGCTGATGCAGCCGTTTGATATATATATATATATATATATATATATATATATATATATATATATATATATATATATATATATATATATATATATATATATATATATATATATATATATATATATATATATATATGTGTGTGTGTGCATTTATATGTGCAGCCCCCTTAAATGATCTTTCGTCAACCTTTCCTTTAATTGTCCTCATTCTCTTGCTTCCCCCTTGTCTCTTGCTCCCCCCTTGTCTCTTGCCTTCCCCTTGTTGCTTCAAACCATCTCCTGCTCCTGCCCATTGGTGTTGGAAACACAAGGAAGCTCAAATGGCAGAAACTTTGACACAATTAGCTGCATGACATGACAAATGGCTCTTCTATTTTCCTCACAGGGCCTTGTTATGGGCTCAAACTGAGCATTCTCCAACCCAGACATCACAGAGGAGCTTTCTATTCGACCTCATAAAAAGCTTCTTGTAAAATCCAGTGAAACTGGTGAAACAAGAACAGCCACACCACAAATTCCTTGAAACTCAGGAGAAAGGCCACCTGGTCTGCACAGCAGCTTCAGTAGTCGACACTAAAATCTATTTGATTGGCTCTCTTGGGGAACAGATGGTACAATAAAGTCTCAGTTTGGCCTTTTCCAGATTGACTCTGCACTCCCGTCATCAAATTCCTGAATGAGGAGTTGAGCAACTTGTACGTGCAAATTATAAAAGTTATTCTATGACTATAATAAATGAGATGTGCGAGGAGGGCCACCCTTTGGCAATCGCACTGTAATATGACCTCTCCAAATCAATGTCCTGGACTCTCCTGGTATCCACTCAAGATTACATTTAATGAGACAATTCAAAGTAAACAGAAAAATAATATTCTTGACAAGAAGCAAATAATATTGTGACTATGCATCATCCATAACCTCAGATTAAGAATGAAATTCGAGTGAAGATGTTAACAGAATGACGATTTGTGTGCAGTCATGTCTTTTTGTACCTTGGTTTGGAGCAAACACTCCAACGACGCATGATCTGTGACCTATCCAACTAAGCCCAGCCGCTTTGCACAGCCTCGTTGTTGTGACCCCCAGCACGCTTGTACTTCATCACTGTCGCCGACGCCGCGCCGACAGAATGAGTGGCCCCAGGGCGACCTCTAACCTCTGACACGTAAATCACAGGCCACGCAGGGAAAGCCATGCCATGACAAACGGCTCCAACTGGCTGAAGACTGAGGAAAATGTAATTGTTTTGCCATTCAGGCACGTTTACAATGCACATATATTTCATATAAGTATAATCTGTCTCTGAGCCATCAATTTTCATGTCATCATCAGTTTTATTTATTCCAAATCGTTCTCTATCCTGTGCGTGCATATGCCATAGCAATATTTTTACTTCATTATTATGTGCAATGTTATGCAGCAATTTTAGATTTGAAAAGTTAGAGAGGCATTTTACGTTAATCTTAGAAAGTAATCAAAATATAATTTTTAGGTACATCTAAACTTTTTCAGTGATCTAAACATTTTTCACAATTTAGATCACCAAGAACTATATATATATATGTATATATATATTGAGCAATATATAAGAGTATATATATATATATATTGCAATAAGCACTATATGGTATTAATCGATTAATCGTGCGAATGACAAAAACCACCACGAGGATAAAGGTGGTACTTCAAAGATGCACAAACATGCAAACAATACCATTCAAATTTCAATACTATGAACACACCTGCAGAACCAAAAGGACAGCTAAGACTTAAAGGCCAGGAATAAGTTGAAACGACCATTCAATAGGCTCTCTGGGAACCACAGAGGAGCGTCTCACAAGATGAATGGTTTTTGTCCTGGAGATGGGAGACTGAGATGAGGAATGGCTGGTACAATCCATCATGGCCTTTTGGCCCTGTGGCGAAGAGCTTGTATAATCACCTCCCGACGCCTGACTGTCCGATCAGCCGACCAGAGACACACAACAGACAGGGATGTGCCCAAAGCTTAATCTCACAGGTGATTCAAAATAGGCGGCTATATATCACCAGTAATGGAAAGTGTTGATAAACCAACGTGAAAACATTATGATCAGTTGAGCGCAATTCACCGCAAAGTGGTTATTGGCAAAATGCCATCGAGGACAAATGTTACTGTTTGGTGTTATAATATAGCCAGAAGCATGTGCCAAGATATTTGCAGCATTCGAGAATGACTGAGAGAAGTTAGCTTTCAACAATTGACTGAAACTCATGTAAGGGGTTCAAAGCATGAAGATATATTGTAAGTCCACAACAATCATTTTGTCTCTCTTTGTCCAGTCTGTGGTTGGCTTTTTAAGCCAGCTCGGCAATGTGATCAATCTAAAAGGGGTCATGGTTGATAGTGAAGCCAATTACTTGGAGGGACTGAACTTTTTCCTGAGGTTTCCAGAGGACTGACTTCATTTGCATGACTTTGCATGACTCAACACATCATCAGTGATATCAGATTAGATTGACAATTCAACAATATGAGGATTGAGACCTACCTCAATTAAAATGTCATGTTTCAGCTTTTAGATTACCTTTTTCTTTTATTCTCTGCAGGTATGCCGTGATGAATGCAGCTGCTGCCAAGCTGTCATTGGAATGAGTATCTGATTGACATTGTGTAGAATTATCAGTAAAATGATAAATATGGCTTCTTCAGGAATCAGAGCGGTCATAATGAAAACAAAGAACATAAGTGTACCCAAAATGTGGTCTTTGAGCAAGGTGAGATTATGAGGAGATGCCATCAAGAGCTACATGCTGCTTGCATGCATACAGGAAGTTAGTCAGACATAAATAGAAGGGAAGCTGAATAATACAAGCAAAGACCTCGGTACATATGGCAGAATACCAGGTACTTGAAGACACTTAAAGGGGAACCCAGACAAAAATTTTTTTTCTAAAAAACATTGAAAAATCATTAATCAGAGTTTAATTTGAAGGGGAAAAAAATTGAACTTTTTTTTTGCCAATCACAAAGTGTTGGAAAAAGCCCTAAAGTGTCAATTTTCAATTTTCGCCAGTGACTTCACACCTGGAACTCACCTTGATCCTTATGGCAGCTTTACATAGAGAAACTGTATATTTTGAGCTCGGATTCTGATACTGATTCCACCGTCATTAACAAATCTGAAGGTTCTCAGCACGTTGAAAATGATCAGTGGGATTTTGAAGAAACTATTGGAGACAAAATTAGTGATGGAAACGCGTTCGGGGGGATTATGGAGCCGTATCATTTCAAGCCTTATGTGAGCGATTCAGAGGAAGATGGCGACAATGGAGAAGATGTTCGTGAAGATGAAAATGCCGGTTACATGTTCACTACAGATTGGTAGGTTTTGTTTTTCCGTTCAAGTGACGGTTTATAAGGGATTTTGTATTCATTACTAAATCAGTTATATTGTTATGAATCTGGCAGCCATTTGCACACAAACAGACAGCAGTCCCCGCAGTTCAGTTATTTCGATAAGTATGTGTTTTTGTCAGGGTGAGGTGAGGCCGAAATGGTGAGGCCGTTGGTGCCGTAAGTTGTCATTGGGTCCGGCGCGGCTTTGGTAGCTTCCGCTTGGTTACACCGGACCGTGGTCGCTGGAGTGACCCGGTTCGACAGAGTCCTTCGAGGGTGTGACTTCCCTGGTAATTTGACGATGTGGGTACTTAGGTATATTGAAATTTGGCTATTAACCCTATCCTACGCCGTCAGAGAATTGGCGAGCACGATCCTTAAGTGACCCGTGACCTTCGGAGTTGTCCGAGAGTCACGACCTAAAATCCGGGTGTTCGGTGGGAGACGGCTCTACTGCTCCACCTGGCGGCCGTTCCTCGCCACCGACCCCCGGCCCACAACAATATTACTCCAGGAGAAACATGGCATGGACACATCACCGACACGGCATGGACACCACGGACAAACTGGGCGATGAATCCTTTGTCCCACCATCGCAGGCTGACCAGGTGTATTGAATGTTACAGGATTGTCCCATTACATACTTTCCTGTGATGCCATTTGTGTCCGTGCCATGTCATGTTCGTGCTGTGGTCCTGCCCCAGTGGTGGTGGGGGGGGGTGGTGCTAGAGGGTAGGGGGGATGTGGGGTGGTGGTGGATATTGTGGTGGAGTGGTGAAGGGCAGGTTTGTATGTGGTGATGGTGGTGGCTGGGGGGGGTGGGAAGGGGAGTGCAGTGGTGGTGGGTATTGTGTGGTGACAGTGGAGAGGGGGGGGGTGCGGTTGTCATGGAAATTTTGGAGGGGGGTGTGGGGTGGTGTTGGATACTGTGGGGGTGATGGTTGATGGAGGATTATGGGGAGATGTGGAGGGGGGAGTGGTTGCCCATGTACATGTGCTGGTAGCTGGATTGAGATGGTGTTACAGTTTTGAGCGATGGCTGTTTCTTCCTCTTAATCATGGGGATGGCATCCTCTCTCAATCATGACAGATAACCTCAAGATCTAGCCATCTCCAACAATAACAATACTCTGTAAAATGTTCCGAGCACAAAAGTGAACATTTTGTAGGCCTGACCCACACTCGAGTATTTCGGGCAATTTCTGGCAAAGTTAGGGTCTTTCATCCTTTGGTGTGGCATGAAATCATCTCGGTTTGTATTACTGCAACCACAAAGGACGCATCAACTTGGCATATTTGTGGAAAATCGAAAATTATTCGCCGTTTCAGTTAAATCGTACCGTGATGTAACCTGTGCAGTACGAATAAGGTGGTCGACTCCTGGGTGCGATGTCATGGCTAATCGTGAAGACGAAGATGATTTTGTCTTTTAACTGCAAAATTACCTACTTTATAAATCACTAATCAGGAAAAGACATCATATTTCTTTTGCCGGATATCAAGGGATGCATTCGCAGAGGTGGTCTGAGCATTCGGGTTCCCCTTTTAACATATCTCGATGTACAGCATTGACCTCCTGTTTCAGCGTGTTGGGCCTCTGACATTTGTTTTGAGAGGGGAAGCAGCATATCTAGAGTTGAGTAACCAGGACAAATATTAGGCTACGAAAAATAGAAATAACTTGAGTTGACAGTGATTATCTATTCCATAAACTATGGTACAAGTCTTCGTCAAGTAACCTGCAAGGCCAATCAACAGGACGTATGGCAATCCATCCATCCATTATGACCATACTCTATGTTGAGCATTGGTGCTGCCTTAGCATTCGCCTGTTGGGCACAATCCTGGAGGGGTCTCCACTCCGACACAGGATACTCGAATGGCTCAATCATCCCAGCAAGCTGGTAATCATTTTACCGACCTCGAAAGGATGACAGCCTGAGTCAACCCCACCTGGAATTAATTCAAACAGACAAGCAGAATTTGAACAAAGGACTCTCGGATCCCAAGCCCACAACCCTAACCATTAAGCCAACACCAGGCTACATTTGGCATGAAAGTTAAACAATTGCTGCTGCCAACCCTCAGGATAAGGACACATAACGATGATGAACTTTGCTTATAGTTGGAAATAGACTAACCAGTCTGTGTAGGTGAGTGGATCAGCCTTTGAACCCTCCATACAGATAGGGAAAATCGTGGCCTGCACCTTAAAAGCAGATGGGAAGAGGCCTCAAAGTGATCAACATTTTTATACAAATTTGAAGGCTCCCACAAAGTTCAGCTGAAAAATATACTAACAACATAAAAGAGCAGCACTTTTGGCCAAGGGAACAAACAAGTAAAAATAAATAGCATTAATAATGAAATAAAACATTGCTATGTCGAGAAGAGGGAGAATTTGCGAAAGTAGGAGACATTGTTGACGACCGCGGAAGCACAGAAAAAAGATGATGGTGGGCAGCTGTTGTCTTGAAATTTTGAAGTGAAGAGCAAGGCAGGACAGATTTAGGGAGGTGATTCGATAGATGAGACAAAAAAGGAGTGAAGGCATGGTGTAGGCAGAAAGATTTAACTTAGGCCAGGCTAGAAAAAAAACCAACAGAACCACATGCATGATGGGAGTGTGTGGCCATGCAAGGCGGGTGATTGCCAGTGGGCAGACAGGGTGGTGGAAGTGAGACCAGGTAAAGGTGAGAGAGGAGTTCCTGACTGCCAACATTTTCTGTGGTAAGAAAGAATAATGTCCTCTGGCACACTTTCTTGATTCCACTGTTTCTCGGGAGACTAGATGGGATGCAACAGCACTGGCCAAAGTGGAAGCCCCACTCTCAGGTGCTGCAGAGGAATTGCCAATATATCATTAAAATCTAGAAATGGCACAAAAAGGGTTTGCATCTATGGAGCTTTCCAAGGTGGCGATCAGTCTTGCTGGCCAGTTTGAAGATATTTTAGGAGGGTGTCAAATGCTTTTCTGATATCTATTGCGGTGAGAATGGTGCGTTTTAGTGGTTTTCTATTTTTGAAGCCACCAAAGGTGTTTTGTGTGAAGTTTGTGAGGAGAGTGGTAGTGGAGTTATTTGGTCTGAATCCATGTTTGGTGTGTGAGAGTGGGATGTGAGGGGTTGTGAGTGTAAGTATTAGGCATTCTGTAACTTTGGAGGGTGTGGAAAGTAATGTGATAGGTCTGAAGGAGGCTGTTTTGGTGGGCTCTTTATTTGGTTTAAGGAGGGTAATTCTTTTGTCTTAGCCTGGTGTTGGCTTAATGGTTAAGGTAGCTGGCTTAACATCTTAGGCTCTTGAGTTTGAGCCCTTGCCGTGCTGTTGAAATAACAGCAGGTGGGTTGACTGAGCCTGTCATTCGTTCTGAGGTTGGCAAAATGAGTACCAGCTTACTGGGTTAATAAGCCATTCGAGTATTCTGCGTCTGAGTGGTTATCTGTCCAGGTACGTACGCCTCAGCCAATGAAACTTCCTCGGCAGCCCTATGTGCCTCACTGTGTGAAAGGAATGGTTATTTTAATGATTTTTTCTAGTATCCAAATTTGGGAAAATGCTTGAGTGTTGGTAGTAGTAGTTACTTGAATTTGTGAGGGCTGATATACCATGTGGTCCAAGGTGTTTTAATGTAAATTGGAGATGTTGCCAAGGCTGGTAGCTTGCAAATTTTTTATGTTGTTGCTATTTTTTGTTGTTTGTGTGGGAAAGAATGGCGTGTCATGGGGTTGTCGAGTTGGTAGCTGAGTTTATGTCTTGTTATACTTCTTTCTTCTTTTCTGGATCCTATGTGACTTATGTTTGCATCATGGTCTATGAGGATAGTAGGTTGTTGTTTTTCTGATGTTATTTTGTTTGTGGTAGTTAAGGCTGCATGTGAGGGTGTTGTGCAACTGTACTAGTTCGTAATGTTGTTTATGATTTTGTGTTTGGTATTGGTTGAGAGGTCTAGCATGTGGAGAAAGGTGTTCCAGTTTTGTGTATTTTTCACAAAGATTTTGTTGTTGATTTCTGCATTTAGTGTTTGATCCTTTCCACGAAGTCCGGTGTTTTGGGTGTTTGTATTTATGTAGAGTGGTCGTCTAATGAGGTGTGTGATTTGTGGCACGTAGTTGGGGTTGTATTTTTGAAATTGCCCTTTGGAATGTTTTAGGGAGCTGTGGATGTGATGATCATGTTGAACTGTTGGATATGGATGCAGTCAATGTTGGTGATGTTGTTGGTGTTGGGTTGTTCGAATTAATGTTCAGTGTCATGCTTAAAATTGTCTCTTATTGTTATTTTGGAATTGTTGAATATTTTTCTGTAGTGATACACCATCCCATCTGGTTTGCGCTTATTGGGAATATAATTTGTTTTTCAACAGGACAATGACCCAAAACACACCTTCAGGCTGTGTAAGGGCTATTTGACCAAGAAGGAGAGTGATGGAGTGCTGCATCACATGACCTGGCCTCCACAATCACCCGACCTCAACCAAATTGAGATGGTTTGGGATGAGTTGGACCACAAAGTGAAGGAAAGTCAGCCAAAAAGTGCTCAATGTGGTGAATTGAAGGTCGTGACGTGTGATCACATGTTGCCCGGCTCGAGCACAGAAGAGATAAAGCTGAGGCTCGGCTCGGTCGGGGGGATTGTCCCAGGGGCATTGTCGTTTTATGTCGGCGGCTCACTTGGTGCTCATTGAATGGTACGAATACTGATTGATATATAATACTGATTTATTTTGCAGTGATTAGTTGCGCGTGTATACCTTACTGCTTATGTACTCCATGCTGCGTCTGTATTTCCTGGTGTGCCCGTAGAAGCGGCTCCAATCAAATGGAATAAAGCCTACACTCTGAAGGTTCTTCTCTCGTCTTCATTTCAATTTATTCCATTTGGTTTTCTCGGCTCTCTCAACCAACGATGGACAAGATCTACAAACCAGAGAGGTTCGACGCAGTCCCAAACACGACTGACTCAGAAATGAAATGGTCGCATTGGTTCCGTTCCTTCTCACACTATCTGACCATCATCGAAGAGGGAGCTGACAAATTGGCCGCCCTCGTGAATCATGTCTCGCCCGGCGTATACAGGCTCTTCTCGGAGTGTGACACCTACGAAGCAGCGATCGACGTGCTGCAGGCGCTCTACGTGAAGCGCAAGAACGAGGTATACATACGACATCTTCTCAACACACGCAGGCAAGCAGCCGGGGAGACAATCGATCAGTTCCTGCAAGCTCTGAAACAGCTGGGAAAAGACTGCAGCTTCCAGGCCGTAAACGCCGAGAAACACCGAAAGGAAGCGACCCGGGAGGCATTTATCCAAGGACTTAGATCAGCCCACATACGGCAACGCTTACTAGAGAAAGCACAACCCACTCTTGAAAAGGTAGTCGATCAGGCTCGAGCGATGGATACGGCTCAGCAGCAATCTGAGTCATTTGGGACACCGATGCTGCTAATGAACGCTGCTACGGTGGGAACTCAAGGAACCCCACTGACACAGACACAGCCAGACACAGGGGATGGAGAGACACCCGAGGAGCCGGATACCCAGACCACGTCAAACTCCTCAGCAACTGCTCCGGTTGGTAAATGCTTCTTTTGTGGGTACAAAAGACACCTCCGACACAAATGCCCCGCCAGAGATGCCACATGCATGAATTGCGACAAGAAAGGGCATTATGCCAGGGTATGTAAATCTACTCAAAGGAGAAATAAAACCACTTCTGCGGCTCTCTACTCGCAAAAGAAACTAACTGCAGCCTCCCCGGGGAATCTATCCAAGGCTATCATCAACGTACGAATTAACGGGCATAAGGCTGAGGCACTGATTGATACCGGTAGCTCTGAAAGTTTCGTCAACAGCTCGCTAGTGAAGGGCAGGAAATGGAAAATCCACCCGACAGACAATACGGTATGCATGGCCGCCACATCACTACAGTCCCGCGTACGAGGGTACTGCAATGTTGAATTGGACGTAAAAGGGTACACGCATCGGGATGTAAGGGTACTGGTGCTTCGTGATTTATGCGCAGACGTAATTCTGGGTCATAATGTCCTCAAGCAGCACACTAGCGTCGAAATACCCTTTGGAGGAAGCAAACCTCGTCTAATTTTAAATGCTTTGACCACCGCCGAGGTAACGTCCCCCCAGCTGTTCGCTAACTTGTCGCCGGTCTGCAAACTGATAGCGATCAAATCGCGGCGATATACCACTGCTGACATTAATTTCATCACTTCAGAAACCAAGCGATTACTGGAAGAAGGAATTATAGAACCGAGCGATTCGCCATGGCGCGCACAGGTGTTGGTGACCAGCAGCCAGAACCATAAGAAACGAATGGTTGTCGATTATTCCCAAACGGTCAATCGCTTCACCCAACTCGACGCCTACCCCCTGCCGCGCATAGACGAGATGGTCGAACGCGTAGCCAATTATAAGATATTCAGCACCATCGATTTGCGAAGCGCCTATCATCAAATTCCCATCCGAGAGGAAGACAAACCTTACACCGCATTCCAGGCAGGTAGGCGCCTCTTCCAATTCAGGAGGATTCCATTCGGTGTCACGAATGGAGTAGCTTGCTTCCAACGGGTTATGGACGACATCATCTCAGATGAAAACCTCAAAGACACTTTTGTTTACGTGGACAATGTCACAGTGTGTGGAAGGGATCAGGGGGAACATGACATGAATCTGGACAGATTCTTGAGCATTGCTAGAAAATATAATCTGACTCTCAACTACGAGAAATGCGTATTCTCGGCAAGGTCAATTGACCTTCTCGGCTACACGATAGCCGACGGCACGATTAAGCCTGATCCTGAATGATTGCGCCCACTTCGTGAGCTACCCCCACCTCAGGACCTGCAGACAATGCGCCGGGTGATCGGCATGTTCGCTTACTATGCAAGATGGATTTCGCAATACTCCGAGAAAATACATCCCCGAGTGCATTGCAAAAACTTCCCACCAGATGCCGCTGTTGTAACAGCTTTCCACAACCTCAAAGACAATATCAGTAATTCCGTGGTATTATCGATCGATAGCTCGGTGCCCTTCGTGGTGGAGACAGATGCTTCAGATCACGCGATAGCTGCTACGCTTAATCAGTCTGGGCGACCCGTCGCGTTCTTCTCGAGAACTCTCTATGGAAGCGAGCAGAGACATCGGCAATAGAGAAGGAGGCGTACGCCATCGTCGAAGCGCTGCGTAAATGGAGACATTATTTACTGGGAAACCACTTCACGCTCGTTACGGACCAACGATCCGTGGCATTCATGTTTGATGGGAAAAATAACGGGAAAATTAAGAATGAAAAAATTATGAGATGGCGGATAGACCTAGCTTGCTATAGCTACGACATAGTCTACCGGCCCGGGAGGGAAAACCCTGCTGCAGACACCTTCTCTCGGGTCTACTGCTCGGCGACAATCAGTCGGGCTTTGCAAGACCTCCATGTGTCTCTGTGCCACCCGGGGGTAACCAGAATGGCACATTTCGTGCGCAGACAGAACCTGCCCTATTCTATTGAAGATATTAAACAAATGAATGCTTCATGCCCTGTTTGTGCTGAACGAAAACCCAGATTCTATGGTGCGGCTCCTGGCAGATTGATCAAGGCCACTTCTCCCTTCGAGAGACTAAACATTGACTTCAAAGGGCCCCTGCCGACCGAGACAGACAACAGATACATATTCACTGTTGTTGATGAGTATTCAAGGTTCCCTTTCGCGTTTCCGTGCTCGGATATGACCTCGGGCACTGTCGTGAAATGTCTGTCTGACCTCTTCGCTATGTTTGGGAAACCTTCGTACATACATTCAGACAGAGGGCCGTGTTTCATGTCGGCCGGGCTAAAACAATTCCTATTAGAGCACGGCATAGCAACTAGTCGAACGACGGGTTACAACCCACAGGGTAATGGGCAGGTGGAGCGGTATAACGGAGTCATTTGGAAAGCCGTAACTCTGGCGTTGAAATCAAGAGGACTGGGCCCCGAGCGGTGGGAGGTTACCCTTCCCGACGCTCTGAATTCCATACGCTCTTTGCTCTGCACATCCACCAATGCAACTCCTCACGAACGAATGTTTACTCACCAACGACGTTATGTTGACAGCCAATCGGTGCCCAACTGGCAAACCCATCCCGGAACAGTGTTCATGAAATGCCCGGTACGACAAAGCAAGTATGAACCCATGGTGGAAGAGGTCGAACTCATCGATACTAATCCAGCGTATGCTCATGTCAGGCTCCCGGATGGCAGGGAGACCACTGTGTCGGTTCGCCATTTGGCTCCCTCAGGTACTCCTCCCTCAGGTACACCACCATCTGGCACACCTCCCTCTGACATCCCCTCCCCAGGTGTTCCCCCCCCAGGGACTCCACCCGAGAAGGGTGACGACGGAGCTACCGCGTTCCACCCGAGAGCGATCGGGGAGTCATCTCCGGCACGAGTCGAGGCTCACCAAGAGGATCGGAAGCCTCCCTCAAGTGAAACCGCCATCTACTCCCGGAGAGGCCGACGAATAATACCCCCTCGCCGACTCAATCTGTAAAGGGGATTATCGGCATCCTCGATGCTCATGCTCCTATATGCTCGTTACATAATATATCGATGCTCATTACCATGCTCCTACAACTCAAAATAATCCTCACTGCTTGGCATGTATGCTTCTGTAGTTTAGATAGTTCGCGTTGCTTGAAATGTATACTCCTGTAGCGCTGAAGTAATCAAGGTGCGTTAGCTGGGCCTCTAGTTACATTTTAAAGATGGGGAGAATGTGGTGAATTGAAGGTCGTGACGTGTGATCACATGTTGCCCGGCTCGAGCACAGAAGAGATAAAGCTGAGGCTCGGCTCGGTCGGGGGGATTGTCCCAGGGGCATTGTCGTTTTATGTCGGCGGCTCACTTGGTGCTCATTGAATGGTGAGAATACTGATTGATATATAATACTGATTTATTTTGCGGTGATTAGTTGCGCGTGTATACCTTACTGCTTATGTACTCCATGCTGCGTCTGTATTTCCTGGTGTGCCCGTAGAAGCGGCTCCAATCAAATGGAATAAAGCCTACACTCTGAAGGTTCTTCTCTCGTCTTCATTTCACTCAACATACAGGGGAATGCCTTCAAGACTGTTGGAAAACATTCCAGGTGATTACTTCATGAAGTTGGTTGAGAGAATGCCAAGAGTGTGCAAAGCTGCCATTAAGGCAAAGGGTGGCTACTTTGAAGAATCTAAAATATGAAATATATTTTGATTTTTTTAACACGTTTTTGGTTACGATACAATTCCATATGTGTTATTTCATAGTTTTAATATCATCACTATTGTTCTATAATACAATGTAGAAAACAGTAAAAAGAAAGAAAAACCCTTGAATGAGTAGGTGTGTCCAAACTTTTGACTGGTATTGTATAACACTGTGTCTGCAATGATGATAGGTAGGTGATCTGAGGTGAGTTTTGCTGTTCTCCATGTGCTTGTGGTGGTAAGTGATGAAAAACAGAATGTTGTCTGGTGATGAGTTATTGTGACCCGCTTGATGTGGTGTGTGTGTGTGTGTGTGTGTGTGTGTGTGTGTGTGTGTGTGTGTGTGTGAGTGTGTGGGTGAGTGTGTGAGTGTGTGGTGAGTGTGTGTGTGTGTGTGTGTGTGTGTGTGTGTCGGGATTGTTAAGTATGAATAACAAATTTAGCTGTGTGGCGATGGTTTGGCCTCAGGTGTACCACGCCGTGTATTTGATGTTGAAGTCCCCTTCAATGAGGGTGTTTGGGAAGAAGCAGAGGTTCTATTGTTGTGGTGGTCAGTATTTTGTTGGTACAGTGGTGGATGTAAGTCTTTGTTACCAGTTTTAATTTTGAAAGCTTGACGTTAGAGTGTTGTCTGGTGGTACAATTGCTTTTGAGTCTTGTGGGATATTTGTGCATCTTATTGACTTAATTAAATACACATTTATAGAGTCAGGTTATGCCTGATGGTCATGGTGAGGAGTTCCAGAAATGCACTTCAGCTTGAAATTGGTTTGTTAGCAAGTAGTAGTGATTTGCTAAGAATGTGGGATTCTCCAGCATTGAAGGATGTATTCCAGGTATTTGTCCAGGTCCTTGTTTTCTCCACGACAGCAGACAAGGATATCGCTGCAGCCTGTCCATTATGAGGACAGGGAACTGCTGGCACATGGTATTCTCTTCAAAGTAGTGAATGGTATTCTTTCCGAGGAAGAAGAGATGGAAGGTTAAAAAAAAAAAAAAACAATAACAGAGTATGATCTAAACCAATGCTTTGGGGAACACCAGATTCCAAAGGAAAAGCTGAGGATATGATTTCCTCCAATGCAAAGTGGTGCTCACATGGATGGACGAAGTCAGCCAAACAGTCAAGGAGAGGGCCCTGAACACCAATCGCACAGAGAATGGAGAGTATGGCTGGGTTACATACTGTGACAAAAAAAAACCTTCAAAGATTAAGTGAGATTATCCTGAACTCTTGTCCGAGGTTCATGACATACATACATTGCTGAAATAGCAGGAGAAACATGTAAAGGGAGGAGTGGCTGAAATGGAAGCTGATCTGGTGGCCTGATATGAAATAGTTTGGAAGAAATAAACCTTGGGGTTCAGCAGAAATTATAGATTCCATGATTTTGCTCACAATGGCAAGAAGACTAATTGAAGGGATCCATCTTGGAGTCTTTCTTGTGAAATTATGTGATGTTTGTGACTACACAAGATGAAGGCAAGTGACCTTTTGTGAAGAACTTGGAAAGAGCATGGAGGATAATAAAGAGCTGGTGAATAGGACTTGGGCAACAATCCAATGATGCAATCTGGACTGGAAGCTGAGGAATTAGTCCCAAAGTTGGCTTTAATGTTTCGACTTTTGTGGTTGATAAATCAACAGGATCCAGGGAAGAGTCCATAAGATGAGAAGGGTGGAGATGTGGATATGGGAGTGAGATTGGTGACCTGGTCCGTTTCTTAAATACTCATGAGACATTCTGCCTTATCATAAGCTGTATTTTTTGGGGCTTCATTCTGTAAGAAAGATGGTTCAGAGAAGCATTTTCTGAAACCAACTTAAGCAGTTTCCACAATTATTTTTTGATGATGGGGATATTTGATCGCAGGAGGGCCTGTTATTGCAGAGCTCTAGTTCAGCTGAGGGGAAAAAAAGAGGATAGTGCAGACCTGTGAAGGGGCTAAAAAAAATACTGTACATTCTGTGGGATTGGTATCTCATCTGAAAATTATGAGTTGTTTACTTGCGATTCCGTCACCGGTCTCCTTACAATACAAAGGTATGAATGTTCTATGAGTGATATGGAAATGAGAGAGGATGTATTAATGGAGAAGAATGATAAGATCTTTATGGTAAAAACTTGAGGCACCATTGATGTTGGCAGTTGTTGCGATGACAAGCTGGACTTTGGGGAAAAATGGAGGCTTGAAGACCATCTCGTCTGTCTTGTTGAACTGTCAGACATGCTACTGTCTCAGCATCTCTCTGAAGACCATTAGTGATATAGTGGCCTTCAGAAAGATATTAGTGGGGCAACTTAGCATAACAATTGTGCATTATGTCAGGAAAGCACCAAATTTGGCACACTAGTAGCCTATCATATTATGAACAGATTTGGATATTGGGCCATCTCAAAATTTTTGATGGCAGTGGAAAATGGCTGCCACAGCCATCAGCGGCTGAATTTGAGATGGCCCAATATCCAAATCTGTTCATAATATGTTAGGCTACTAGTGTGCCAAATTTGGTGCTTTCCTCACAAAATACACAAATGTTATGCTGTATTCTGCTAAGTTGCCCCACTATATGGTCTGAATAGCCTTGGGAGGGAAATTAAGAGCAAGACAAGTTTAAAAGGAAATTAGACATGATCAGATTCAGAAGGACATATGATGCATTATGGGAGACACACATTAGTAAAAAAAAAAAAAAACTCAAAGAATAAGAATGAATTAGAGCTGCAGTTTTACATAAGGACTTGTCTGCCACACCAAGGGAGCAGGATGGAGAACCCAAGTCTAACCAGTCAGCATGGTGACAATTGAAATCCTCACAGATCAGGTTTTGTTGGCAGGCAGAAGCTGTTTATTCTGGGTTCTATTCCAGACCTGACTATAACTGTCATCCCAGTGCTTCACTGACATCGTGCTAGATCAGTGGATGCACCACCCTTTAAAAGGGATACCAAGCCAGGCATCCTATCTGTTAGTATTTCATGGTGGATGTTTTTTGCAATATTCACCCATTGTGTTCTGGCACTTTGGCCAAATTCTCAAAATTTCTGCCATCAATGTTGCCTGAAACTTTGCCAGCGCAACTCAGGGATATGAAGGTATTATTTCCAAGTCCCACATAACCAGACACTGGAATTGAATGGACAGTGATGAGACTTGAACTCGTCAGAACACTCAATTTTCAAAGGCGAAGGGCCGATATGAATACAAGAATCAGTACTTCTCTAAAGCCATTTTCACACCAAAAATGCTGGCAAAATGCTGACATTGAAATACCGGCATTGCCCAATGCATTGCAATTACCTACAATGCCGGCATTGGTTTTTAGCTACCAGTTCACATCAAAGCGATGCCAGAAAATTGGTGTATTTTGCTGGAAGCTTTTGTGATTTGAATGGGGCCAAAGAGCCTACAGCTACAGCTGCAGCAATAGAGAGTTAGCATAGTTGTGTGGAAGTAAAATAATTAATCCCATTTTGTGAAATGTGAATAATATGCTGCACCAACAATTTATGGACATGTAAGGTGATAGAAAGCTCTGTATATCACATGACTATCGCAAAGCATTGGTGTTTCTGTATTGATCATGCTGAAATAAATATTTTTCATATTTGGATAAGCACTCTTTGTCCACAAATTACGTACTCATTTCTCATGCCCTCAGAGGAGGAGGTGAACCCGAGATAAAAGGGGGAGGGGGAGCACAGAAGAGTGCGGTATGGTCTGCTTGGGCTGTCTGAGTCCCCTTGGAAGAAAAACCCCTTGGGGAGGACAGATATTAGTATTAATATTGTTTTGGAATAACATTAATATTATGTTATCATTATCGTTGTTATTACTTTTGATATTCGAAACGCTATTGGAAAAACACCACAACATGCTATTTATAGGTCCACACCTTAACACGGATTTTGCCCAAAGCGGAAAACCCCCTTAGGGAGGGGGGTAATTGAAGAGGCTACAACCTCCATCGTGTGACCCTGAGTCCTCCTGTCAAGTTTGGTTGAGATTGGATAAGTAACGACCGAATGTGTCATGGTCATAAAGACAGTCAGATAGACAGACACCAAATTGGGTGTTTTAGCAAGATAGTTGGGTAATGTGTAACTGCTGTATTCCATTCTTAATATACCCCTCTCTGCATCTTCACTGTGTCACACGTTGGTCGACTTTGGCTCGTTTCTGGGATGTAGTTCAAGTGCTTTCCACTTGTGTGCACCATACACTGCATGAAACATGGTATTATTCCCTATTGCCTGAATCTCCTGATACATCAGCTCAATCATTTGTAGCACAATTTTTTTATTACATTCTGACTCCCAATTGTGCAGTACTTATGTTTTGTAGGAGTCTGGTCATAGTTCAAGTAAAAATGATTTACACACACAAACCTTCATATCAAATCCTTTGTGCTAATCTGTAGTCACAAGGTTTGAAGTCGAAGTCGTCATTGTTACACATGTCCGAGTCAGATCACAGTAAAATTCTGGACCGGAGTCCGAGATCACCAATGTGCACATCCTATGTCTGCACTCTCATACAATGTGTGTGCACCACAACTGCAAGATCATTGCAGTTGTAAACACTAGTGCGGGACCGTATGTGCGTGCCAGTATGTGCAGCTTCTTGCCTGCAGTATCAGGTCCCCAGCATCAATTGTGATGTCATATCAAACGAAGAAGAAGAATTGTGATGTCCCCTCTCTCTCACCCCCCTCTCTCTCTCCTCTCTCCCCCCTCCTCTGTCCCCCCTCCTCTCTCGCCCCCCTCTCCCTCCCCTCTCTCGCTCCACTCTCTTGCCCCCTCTCTCTCTCCCTCTCTTGAATTGTGATGCCCCCTCTCTCTCACCTCCCCTCTCTCTCGCCCCTCTCTCTCACCCCCACTCTGTCCCCCCTCCTCTCTCCTTCCCTTCTCTTGCCCCCTCACCCCTCTCTCGCTCTTCTCTCTTGCCCCTCCTCTCTCCCCCCTCCTCTCTCGTCCCTCTCTCTGTAAATGTATTCACAAATGTCTACCAAGCACAACGATTAATTCCAACCTTGGGAAAAAAACAGCTTTCAAACCCTTGGGAAACAGCTGTTTCCCTCGGGAAAATTCAAACCTTGGGATGAATTCATAATTTGAATAATAATCAAACCTTGGGAGTTTGGCACATACCCAGGTATGGCACATACCCAGAGAAAGGCACATACCCAGGTCCCCAGTGTCGATTGTGACGTCATACCAAACGAAGAAGAAGAATTGTGACGTCAATCCTTCAAAAATTTTTTTTAATTAAATAAACATTAATTGTGACGTCATTCGTGATGTCATCGCACCGTGTCTTGTCATTGGTCGACAGATAAATGGCCGTAACTTGGGAACCGCTCGTCCGATTCATATCAAACCTCGAAAAGGCACATCCGTGGGGGCCCGGCAATATTCCTGGTAAGTTTCAATCCGATCGGACCGGTGGTCGTCCGGTTATTAATAATTTGGGAAAAAATGGCATGATAAGGTGAGAAGGTGGAATGACACCTTCAGCTGCCATATATACACCTTATCAACACTGAAAAAGCAGTAAAATGGCGGTAACTTGGGAACCACTCATCCGATCGATATCAAACCGCGAAAAAGCACATCCGCGGGTCCCCGGCAATATTCCTGGCAAGTTTCAATGAGATCGGACCGGCGGTCGTCGAGAAACAGCGGTTGCAGACAAACAGACACACAGAGATTGCTGGAATTATAGATAGACTAGTGCATGCCCGTAGGTGCATGCCCGTACGTGCAAACCAAAAAAAAAACAACTTTCAAACAGCGTGCCAGAAACAACAACCACACAGGCCGTCCCTTCGCTCTGGCGTACCCGTACGTGCAAAAAAAAACAAAAAACTTTGAAACAAACACACAGGCCGTTCCTTCGCTCTCGTAAACGACGACTGGATTGGGGCATTGTGTTTATCTATAAATGCGCATAAGAAATTGAGAAATTATTAGAATACAGTAAGTCATCACTATCCAGAAGTAGTGCGTGCCCGTACGGAATGTTCACATGCATTCCACGAATTATCGCTTTCATTGAAGTAACAACTGCTGTGATACGTACACACACAGAGTTAATTAAAATCAAGTTTACCTCCCTGTCTTTGCTTGCCATGACATTCGCTGCCATTGACCATTGCCACTCCGACGCCACGGTAACTCAGGCGCCCTTTCCCCATCTGCCACGCCTACGCAGCAACGTGCCCTGTCATTGGTAACTAAGGCGCCCTTTCCCCATTGGCCACGCCTTCGCAGCAACATGTCCTGTCATTGGTTTGGTAAATAAATGGCTGCAGAAACGTGTCCTGTCATTGGTTTGGTAAATAAATGGCCATAACTTGGGAACCACTTGTCCGATTAATATTGTTACGTTTGAGGGGGGGGGGGTATGCATTCAAAGGGTAATTAGGATGTTTAATTAGGTATGCCATGCTGTTCGAGTGTACCAGGATCTCGATGTAATAAGTAGCAATTCAGTGGTGATAAGTTGTCTAGTAAATGTCCATTTCTTCAAGGGGGAAATGATAATTGTGACGTAATTAGATAGGGACACGGTAAGTGTGTCTGCGTAAACCCCTTTTAGTATTCTCTGGAGGCTTGCCGTGACGTCACAGGACAGTGCTGCGGATGGCTCCGCCCCGTGATCACGATTGGCGGAAGGCGACGGTGGAGGGCCAATAAACGGCTCGATTGGAAGTGACGAGGACGGGAGCATAAAAAGGTTCTGTTCGGGGTCGAAAAGGAAGAGGAAGAAGATCGGTACCGAAACACTGTTTTTTGGGGTGGAGGTTGTTGTGCTGGGAGCGTGCTGTGTTGTTGCGCTGATTCGGCCCTGGTTTCATCATGTCTTGTAGCCTTGCTGAGCCTCGTGCCTCACCTTGGTTGGCTCTGGGGTTCTGCTGGCTCGGAGTACGGGGTCGAACGGCGGGCGGACCTGCCTCCCTCTCCTGCTCGCAATTTGGCGCCAGAACTGGTTCCTTGGCGGCTGTGAGCGGACTTGGGCCAAGACCAGGAGGTCGACAGCACCACGGTTTCTCCTGCCCCCCCTAACGAGAGCAAGGCCAGCTCGTCCGGCGCCAATCCAGGGACTGTTGCGTCCACACCACGGTCCAGCCTGACCACCAGGAATAGCTACGTTGTGTGTGTGTGTGTGTGTGTGTGTGTGTGTGTGTGTGTGTGTGTGTGTGTGTGTGTGTGTGTGTGTGTGTGTGTGTGTGTGTGTGTGTGTGTGTGTGTGTGTGTGTGTGTGTGTGTGTGTGTGTGTGTGTGTGTGTGTGTGTGTGTACCTGGTGCCTTAGAGGGTTTGAGATTTGTATATTCATTGGAATTGTCTGTGTTTTCCCCACGCCCGATCCCACACCATCCCGTCAAATCGCCCCGGATCCCTCTTCTTGCCGAGTCTTGTTATTTCTGGTTAGAGGAATAAACATCATCAACTCAGTGAAAAGCGACTCGTGCCACCTTCCTCGTCCCGTTTGCGGTAGAGCGATTAGAACCGCCATCTTTGGGTTATAAATAAATAAACCGCCTCCATCGTTTCGGCTCATTCTACGTTGGCGGGACTGTTCAAGTCCCGTGGACGTCACATTGGTGTCAGGAGTGGGATGTTCGAACCCCTCGAAATTATATTTGGTATCGGGAGAATATACCAGTACTGAAATCTCGCCACGAATTGGAATATAAAATTACTGCAGAAAAGCGCGCGAGCGCGGGAAAATTTTGGCGGGAGTTTTCAAATTAAATTTGATTGGCGGCAAACGGGACTTCTGCACCATGGCGGATGTGCAGATGTTTGAGGAGGAAGGCCACGTGTCTGGCAGCGAGTCGGGGGAAGAAGGGATAGACGGGGGTAGGGTTGGAACCTCCCCCATTCCGAGCGTGGACCGTGCTTCATCGCCTGTAATGGAGCCGGCAGCGCCGGAAACCGGCACGATGACGATCCAGACAATGTTAGAACGTTTAATGAGTGCAATTACAGCACAGGGGGCAAAAATGACGGCACAGGGGGCACAAATGGCAGAAATGACGGCACAGGGGGCAGAAATGACAGATCAATTGGGGGTAATGGGGCAGTTGGGTGCACGGATTGATTTAATGAGGGATGAATTGGGGGAAAAGATGGAGAAAATGAAAACTGAGATGCAGGAGTGTGTGGATGTTAAATTGGGAGAAATACAAAGTAAATTCGAGGATAGATTGGAGGAAACAAAGATAGAAATTACATTGGAGGGGGAAAATATACGAAAAAAATTGGTAGATAAAATTGATGCAACGAACATTCGGGTTGATAAAGTGGATGAAAGCCTGGAACGTCATCGTGCCTGTGTGGATGCTCGTATGCAGCTGCAAATAGAAGAGTGGGGAGAGCTGAGGAAGCAAGGGATGAATTTGGCGGAGGAGGTAAAAGGATTGGAGGCTCGTTTGGATGAACAAGATAAAATTATGAGCCAAGATGAAGTCTTGGATAAAGGCCTGGTAGAGCCGTCTTTTGTAAGTAGAGTGTCCGGGTTGGTTGAGGAGCAGCTACAAACTCGCGACGGAGCCTTGGAGGAGGTTGTGCAGGCCCAGAAGATCCTGCGGGAAGAGGTGAATCGGTCCATTCAACGTTTGGAACAGGAGGCAAAATTGACCCATGAGACCCTCACCACAAAACATCTTTGGCCACAGTGGTCTCCGAAATTGGATACGCAGCCACAAGGGTGTTTGATCCCTGGGCTGGATTCGGACAAGGGAGAAACTGAGAAGCGGGCCACCGTAAAAGTGATCCCCCTGGTAAATGTTGACAGGTCAGGGAGCCTTGAAGCTTTTCTGATGCAATTTGAGTGTATTTCCTGACTAAACGGGTGGAATGAGCAGGAACGTACAGGGAATTTGGTGGCAACGTTGCGGGGACTAGCCGCAGATGTGTTAAACGTGATCGCGGAGGGGATGTTGACCAGCTCCCACATTTGCGAGGCGTTGAGCCGTCGGTTTGGGTTTGCAGCGAACTGTGATCTGGTGCGGGCCCAACTCCAGCACCGCAGATTAAAGCCGGGTGAGACAGTGCAGGAGCTGGCACAGGACATTTACCAATCAGTTAGGATTGCGTATCGGGACCTTACAGTGGAGGCATGGGACAGACTGGCACTAGAGAAATTTTTAGCTGCTCTTCCTGACCCTGAGGTCCGAGCGCTAGTGGAGCTACAGGATCCACCCACCGTGCACCGAGCGGCCGAGTGCGCGGCCAGGCTGGCCTCGTGGAGTCGGCCGGGTCGGGTGCCCGAGAGGCCATCGGTGACGATCCGACAGGCGGAGATTCAGGATCAGGGAGGGGGGCTGGGAGAAATTGGCATTACCCAGATGCTTCAGAGGATGAATCCTCCTGCTGAACCACCAGGTCTATCCGAGATGCCCTTTCATAGGTCGGGTCCGGAAATCACTGTCGGGGGTCGGGGAGACTAGATCGGGCTGAGCATATAGGGCCATGCTCGGCTGCTGACATTGTGGCGAAGTGCCTCCTTTGGTGAAAAATAGTGAATTGTGGGAAAATTGGCATGTGTTTGTAAGTTCTGCTGGGTTTTAGAGTGACAATAGGGACAATGGATAATTGGTAACCAAGCGGGCACGAGTGGCTGTACAATGGCTGGTGCGTGGATCGGGTGAGAAGTGCTGTGTGAGTTGTTTTAAGTGAAGAAGTGAAATGTATGGTGCACACATTGTTTTTTTATTGGGCATGGTGTGGTAACAGGGAAGGTCATGTTCGGTGAAGTGTGAGAAATGCAGGTGTCACATGTAAGGCCGATGGGGTGGGGGAGTCATGTGGGTTTTGTGGGTGGGGCTGATGTGCTTGTCCGCAGGGATTGCTGAAGCTCACGGTGAGCGGGAATTGCAACCCCCTTCAAGGAGATTCACCACCTGGTGGCTAATGGTGACAGTGTCTGGAGGCAACTGGGAGAGGGTCTGGTTGGGCGACCAAGGTGGTTAGGACCTTGGCGACCCAGGAAGGCCAGAGGAGCCAGTGAGACCCCTTCCAGAGTGTTGTACGGGATTAGAGCTGATGGCTACCAGGGGGGTGGGAATCAAAGGGAGCGGGGCGGAGAAACGTCTGGGTTGGACTAAAGCTTACCTGTGGGCATGGTTGCACCTGAGATGCCCCCATCATGTTGTGGTAGCCCACCCCACGGCCACGACGGGATTCAGCCTGCATGATTAAAATGGGGACCATGACCTAGAAATGTGATGATGACCATGGTGTGAGTGTTGTGAAGATGTGTGAGTCCCACTCGATCCCGCACAACTTGACATGTGCAGCAAGGGCATGATGTCCGCATAATTTTGGGGCAAGCAAATTTGAAAATTGGCTCCCCAGGGAACGCTGAGTCTATTAGCATCCACTGGGGGAGGCGGTCAAGTGTAAATATCCCATGAATAGTGTCGTTAAGGCTTAGAGTAGGAATGTAAAGTATAAGTGTTGTGTTTTTGTGGAACCTTTTGTTTCCCCTCCCCAGATCACTGGAAGAGTGTTGGGCAAGAGCGATGATCCAGAGGATGGAGTGCAACTTCGCTCAGTGCTCTCATGTGATAAAATTTAAAAAAAAAAATGAATGATTGTTTAGGCGAGGATAAGGCCATGAGGGGGTAGTACATTAAGCAGGATAGGTAAGTTAGCTGCGACTCGCTGCCCATTGCCCCTCCTACTTTATTTCGTTAGGTTAAATAGGTGCGAGTCAGTCAGTGTTAAGGCTGGTACGGTAGCGCCTGTGATATACCTTGCAGGAGCTGCGGTACCAGAGGAGGGGGCAGTGTTACGTTTGAGGGGGGGGTATGTATTCAAAGGGTAATTAGGATGTTTAATTAGGTATGCCATGCTGTTCGAGTGTACCAGGATCTCGATGTAATAAGTAGCAATTCAGTGGTGATAAGTTGTCTAGTAAATGTCCATTTCTTCAAGGGGGAAATGATAATTGTGACGTAATTAAATAGGGACACGGGATAGGGTAAGTGTGTCTGCGTAAACCCCTTCTAGTATTCTCTGGAGGCTTGCCGTAACGTCACAGGACAGTGCTGCGGATGGCTCCGCCCCGTGATCACGATTGGCGGAAGGCGACGGCGGAGGGCCAATAAACGGCTCGATTGGAAGTGACGAGGACGGGAGCATAAAAAGGTTCTGTTCGGGGTCGAAAAGGAAGAGGAAGAAGATCGGTACCGAAACACTGTTTTTTGGGGTGGAGGTTGTTGTGCTGGGAGCGTGCTGTGTTGTTGCGCTGATTCGGCCCTGGTTTCATCGTGTCTTGTAGCCTTGCTGAGCCTCGTGCCTCACCTTGGTTGGCTCTAGGGTTCTGCTGGCTCGGAGTACGGGGTCGAACGGCGGGCGGACCTGCCTCCCTCTCCTGCTCGCAATTTGGCGCCAGAACTGGTTCCCTGGCGGCTGTGAGCGGACTTGGGCCAAGACCAGGAGGTCGACAGCACCACGGTTTCTCCTGCCTCCCTGACGAGAGCAAGGCCAGCTCGTCCGACGCCAATCCAGGGACTGTTGCGTCCACACCACGGTCCAGCCTGACCACCAGGAATAGCTACGTTGTGTGTGTGTGTGTGTGTGTGTGTGTGTGTGTGTGTGTGTGTGTGTGTGTGTGTGTGTGTGTGTGTGTGTGTGTGTGTGTGTGTGTGTGTGTGTGTGTGTGTGTGTGTGTGTGTGTGTGTACCTGGCGCCTTAGAGGGTTTGAGATTTGTATATTCATTGGAATTGTCTGTGTTTTCCCCATGCCCGATCCCACACCATCCCGTCGAATCGCCCCGGATCCCTCTTCTTGCCGACTCTTGTTATTTCTGGTTAGAGGAATAAACGTTATCAACTCAGTGAAAAGCGACTCGTGCCACCTTCCTCGTCCCGTTTGCGGTAGAGCGATTAGAACCGCCATCTTTGGGTTATAAATAAATAAACCGCCTCCATCGTTTCGGCTCATTCTACGTTGGCGGGACTGTTCAAGTCCCGTGGACGTCACAATATCAAATCTTGAAAAGGCACATACTCAGGTCCCCATCAATATACCGAGCAAGTTTCAATTACATCGGACCAGTGGTTGTCGAGAAACAGCGGACACACACACACACACAGATTGCTGGAATTATAGATAGATGATGGTATGCAGACAACTCATTCAAACAAAATGGAGACAGGCTGTGACATGAATGAATGATATTCAATCACAAATTAAAGGCTCGTCACTGTTGAAGACCTCACATCGATTGAACCGATTTCTGGTGAAGCATTCACATACAAATTTTGGCACAAGTGGGACTTACGTTTAAACATAATTATTTACATGATTGTGCTTTTCAGAAATCTACACTGGAAAAGCTTATATATTCTGCTTTACTACTCACCATGGGACTCACACTTGTGTGCAGGTGAATAGTTAAACTGATGATACTGCATTACCATCTGTTTCATAAAGGTTCAAATGCTTGCCCAAGATAGGAAATCAATGGCAGATTACCCATTGTATTTCATACGAAGACTCCTTTGACCTTTGGCCACATCAGCTTTACTGTGTGGATGGATGGTACATACGAAGGACGTGTATACGAGACCAGGTAGTTTTTTTTTAATTGCACTTGAATAAAAGAAACCTTAGAATATTGTATTTCAATACATTAGAGTACATTATAGCAAGAGGTACAGATACGACATAACTCAACTTTTACAGGATGTTGTTCTGCACCTTTTGATGCATTTGCTCATTTGACCTCTGACATCTGCAGAAAGCATGGGTCTGGTCAAGCCAGATAAGAGAGAAATATACATCCAAAAACTGACAGCTTTACAGAACAAACGAACAGTGGTGGTTTCAGGCATGAATCATATACAGATACAGAGTGCTCCTGCCCTCTATCGACATTCAACTTAATGTGTTGACTTCAGGTGTTACAGAAATGTTATGTGAACGAGATTCTCAGGTAACCTAATACAGGCCAAAATAATGACAACGCATCCACATCAGTTAAGTACAAAAGCTTTGGTACAGGTCTAAATAAAGTGCCAAAACAGTGTATGTATGTATGTGTTTGTATGTATATATATATATATATATATATATATATATATATATATATATATATATATATATATATATATATATATATATATATATTGGCGAATTTACAGTGTCGGTGCTGCCCAAGCAGTTTCTTGGCAAGGGCTAAACTATGTTGCTTGCCATTGCCTTCCAAGCAGTAGTTAGAGCAAGAATTTGTAATTTGACTACTCCCGGCGATAGCTCGACCACTCTTTGCGAAAGACACTGTGGGATCTTTAACGTCCACCAACTAATGCCATCAGACGGGATGCCCAGTTTCACGTCCATCTGAGCGAAGCACACATTGATGAATCACCTTTCCTGTGAAACATTGGGATGACTGTGGAATGCTGGACTGACATTCAAACCCAGGTTAGATAGCTTGGAGGCGAGTATGTGGACCTCGAGGCCATCCAGACCATCCCATATATATTGTATATGAGCTTGAAAAACCAATTACGTGTCTCACCTGTAATTGGAGTGAATAGCCAATCAGCTCTTACTTGATTAATTACCCAAGGTGGCTAGGATTATAACGAAATGAAATGCCATGCACTTCCAGCCAAGGAAAAGCAACACAAGGAAAGCCCTTTACTGTTTCAACCCCAACTTGGGGTTCCTCTACAGTTGACATTCACAAGAAGCACATAAATGAAAACTCCAATGCTGCCCACCTGTTTCTTGTTCCCTCTCCAGGGTGGACTGGTCGATAAAATTGGGAATTAAATTATCTTCCCGGTATTGGCTGCAGTACAATCCTCTTTAAATGAAGGGGGTTGGAGCTCTGCTCAGCTCATGCCTAATCGTCAGAGCCTATGTTTTCTTCAAACATGTCTTTTTACACACAATATCTCCATATATAAAAACGAAAAGCGCAGTCCGTCTGTCCGTGAAGCCATGTGACGATATGTCGATTAATTACATCTAGCAGACCCTCCAAGTTCGTGGGGTGTAATGTACTCAATAAACAGGGGTAAAGGCTCTGAAGTGGGACAACAGGTTTAATTCGGACATGGGCACAACACAGCACAGCACAGCATCGGAACATGGGTGGGTCAAATGACTGCTTAACCACGCCCCGGTGCACCCATGTGTGCATGTATTATCATAAAGTACTGATACATCTCATCTTCCCCCCCCCCCTAAAAAAATATAAATAAAGATGCTCAGGAGGTTTACAGACACAAGCTGATCTTCTTAGGGCTAGTGGAGGGCTGTCCTTGCTTGCAACTGCTGTGGGCTTCTCAATAAGGTGCACAGGGAGTTCAGGTACATTTATGGGTAAAAAGCTTTCATGAGGAAACACCTCAGGTTCAAACGCAGGTGGTGTTAATACAGGAGTGGGCGACAAAGGCACTTGAGTTGGTTCAATGTTTGGCTCCTCATGACGTAACCTGAGTTGGTCAACATGTTTCCACATGCATCTACCATCACACAACTTCACAAGAAACATCATTCCACCAAGGTTATTGATAATGATGCCAGATAACCACTTGGTTCCACATCCGGAGTTCAACACATATACAGGATCATTGATCTGGAAGTTGCAGGATACACACGTTTGGTCCGGATTACGTTTCTGTTGATACTTGTTATTCTTGACCTCGACTGTCACGTCCGAGTGCACTAATGATAACCGTGTTGTTAATTCACGACCCATCAGAAGCTTGGCAGGTGAACGACTGGTGGTTTGAGGTTGTCTGGTGTGGTAGTTGAGCAACACACGAGCGAGACGAGATTGAATGGAGCCTTCCTTGAGGCGGCTTCGACCATTGTTGATGATCTGAACAGCACGTTCGGCTTGACCACTACTGGCAGGTTTGTAGGGGCAGATGTGTAGTGCTTAATGTCATTCATTTTACAAAAGTTCTGGAACTCTGAACTCGTAAATGACGATCCATTATCTGATACAATAGAGTTTGGAATACCATGTTGCGCGAACATGGTACGTAGATCTTCAATTGTTGCAGCAGAAGATGAGGATGGCACCGCAAGAGCTTCCATATATTTGGAGTGGGCATCAATTACGATGAGGAAAAACCTCCCTTGAAATGGACCAGCATGGTCGATGTATAGTCTGGACCATGGTTTTGATGGCCATGACCACATGGCCAATGGAGACTGTGGCGGTGTCTTGGCATGAGCTTGACAAGTGTCACAATGGCGTGCACTGGACTCAATGTCCCTGTCCAAACCAGGCCACCAAACATGGGCTCGGGAAATGGACTTCATGGTGACGATGCCTGGATGAGCATTGTGGAGTTCACTGATAATTTTCCCGCAGAGTTTAGGCAGAATTATCACTCAGCTACCCCAAAGCAGGCAGTCTGCATCAATAGAGAGCCCATCCTTCCGGATGACGTATGGTTTCGCTCCTTCTGGTGGTGATGCCCAATTACCTGACATAACACAGCGTTTAATTTATGACAAATCTGAATTGCTATTGGTAGCAGAAGCAATCTGCTTAGCGGTTACAGGAACCTCATCGTGAATGACGTAAGCCATGAGATGAATAATATCACCAGATTGTGGAGGTTTTGGGATGGATACAGGAAGCGGAAAAGCAACGGAGTGCATCAGCACAGTACATTTCCCTACCCGGGCGGTAAACCAATGAATAGTAATAATCGGCAAGGGTCAACCTGCAATATCGGCAAATAATCGGCAAGGTCATTGTACACAACCTGATGATGTGGGAAGAATGGCTCTGGTTTCTCGCAGGAGACCTAACAAGGGTTTGTGATCAGTCTCAATGGTAATATGTCTTCCAAATATTATTTTGTGATTAAAGTACTTCTTGCACTCAGGTCTGCATTGCAGTGCTGTGTTTAATGATGTCATGACAAAGCGAAGAGGCTGCACATGCGCATAATAAACCTGTCCTGTGATGGTGTCCTTCCATCGTGTTTGTGGCCTTCACTGAAATACGGATGTGAAGGCGTTTGTTCAGTATATAACAAACTGGTGATGAAGCTTGGGATCTCTAAGGTGATCGGACGTGGAAGGCATATTCGAGACATGGCGGTGTTTGTGAGTATTAGGCCTTTCGATGAAAAAGTGGAGTTGTTTGAGGACGTCACAGACAGATGTGACGCATTTTTGGCGGCAAACCAAATTGATGAAGAGCTGCAGGCGAATTTATTCTTGGCTGTTATAGGAGCAGACTCGTTCAAGTTAGTGAAGAACTTGTGTCACCCAGCCACACCAAAATCGAAAACTCACGCTCAGCTGAAGGCGTTGTTAAGAGAACATTACATGCCGAAACCGATCGTGACAGCGGAACGCTTTAAATCTCTTTCCCAGGGAGAAAATGACACTGTAGGCGACTAGATCGTGCGATTTGAAGAAGCTCACGTCGACGTCCTCATTTGGGGACTTTCTGAACGAAGCCCGACGTGACAAGCTGGTATCGGGACTCCACAATAAAATGTCTCGGACTCAGACAAATTTATTGTCAAAGGCAGATTTGTCGATTGAGGAGGCCAGGGTGAAATGTCAGTCGGAGGCAAACCAAGTCCAGCAGGGGAAGCGAAGCTTTGTCGAAGATGGGAGGAAAATCGGAGCACACAACAAGCCGGTGCCCGGAGTCTGGTGCCAATGTTGCGGTCGGACAAATCATCGCACAGAAAACTACCGACTCAGGAATGTGAACTGTCATACCTGCTATGAAAAGGGACATATTTCCAAGGTTTGTCCAGGGAACAACAATCAACAGGATCGGAGACGGAAGAAATTGGGCTTAAAATCTGAAAGGGCCACAAAGTATGTTGATTCAAACAGTGATAATGAATCAGACATGGAACGAGACCACGAAGGATTTGGTTTGTACCAAAATGGTGAAGACTTTCACAATAAGGTTAAACCTATCAAGGTAAAGGCGGCTGGAGGACATTCTGATATCACCATGGATCTGGATACTGGAGCGTCATGCTCAACGATCTCAGAGACTGTTTATAGAATTAATCTGCATCAGTACCCTTTGATTGATACAAACATTACTCTTCATAGTTACACGGGGCAATTAGTTCCTATATTGGGTTGTATGAAGATACCAATCAAATACCCGGGTAACCCGGAGATGTTGTTTGAACTTGCGGTGGTAAAGGGGACATGTCCATACCTATTGGGGAGAGATTGGTTGAGTGAAATCAAGCTAGATTGGGAAAATATTTTCTCAGTGTCATATCTCCAAAACCAAGGTCCCAGAATCAAAAGATTACCCACAGAGTTCAATAGGTTGCTCGATCAGAACAAAGTACTATTCTCTACTGCGGTGCAGGGATAAAAGGGTACACAGCAAGACTCAAATCAAAGCCAAATGCTAAACCAGTATTCCAGAAGGCAAGGCACATTCCATACTCGATGACAGACAAAGTAGGCAAAGAGTATGACAGACTGATAAAAGCAGAAATACTGCAACCAACAGCAGTGAGTGATTGGGTTTCACCAGCAGTACATGTTCCCAAACCGAATCATTCAGTCAGAGTCTGCCGTGACTACAAAGCCCTAAGTGAGGCAATTGAGATGATAATTACAAACTACCAAATACTCAGGATTTGTTGGCCAACATAACACAGAATGGCACAGAGCCAAAAGTATTTTCCAAGCTTGATTTAATGGGAGCATTCAATCAATTATTCCTTGATGAAGAATCCTCTAAACTACTAGTGCTAAACACACAGAAAGGTCTTCTAGCCCCAAAAAGGCTCAGTTTTGGTGTAAAAACAGCACAGTCTCAGTTTCAAGAAACCATGGACAAAATGCTGTTAGGAATAGAAAATGTTCATTGCTATATGGATGACATATTGGTAGCCACTGAAGCTGTAGATCAGCATGTGAAGGTGCTAAAAAAGGTGTTACAAACATTGAAGAAGCACAATGTGTGACTAAATGGTATAAAATGTAAATTTTTGGGCAATTTTTTTTTTAACAAATCCAATGGTAATGAACATACCTTCTGCCCTCCATACCACCCCTCTACAAATGGATTGGCTGAAAAGAATGTACAAACATTCAAGAGAATGTTCAAGAAATCAGATCATTCATTGTCATTACAACACAGGATAGCAAAAGTACTCCCGAGTGATAGGAACACACTACACATTACAACTGGGATAACACCCACATAACTGTTACTAAAACGCACTCCAAAAACTCGACTTTCGTTAGTGAAACCGTGTGTACAACGAAAAGTTAAAAAGAAGCAGATAGCTTCAAAATTTCAACATGACGGATTCCACCCGAGCGTTTGTCAATATGACATGCATCAGCCGGTGCGTGTTAGAAATTTAAGTGGAGGAAAATAGAAGTGGATACCTGGTACAATCGTAGCCATTAAAGGTCCTTGTACGTACCTAGTCAGGATACCGGGTAATAACCACCCATATGTACACGCAGATCATTTGATCGCAGAAGAGTCTCGAGAGCAAACACCAAAGCCGCGAGAGAGAGAGAGAGAGAGAGAGATTACTTGCTTGAAGTAGAACTAAGGAGAGACATCCCCTCGATTAGTCTTCCTGTTAGTTTAGAACCTCCGGAGGAGTTGGTAAATCCAATACCAGAACCAGGAGATTTTAAAGAAACTGTTGTAAATGAGAAACCAGCAGTTTCACCCTCACCAGTAGGCAGTAAGGAGGTAACCATAATACCAACACCTGTCAGAAGATCCACAAAAGTGTCTAAAACTCTATCGACATTAGATCTGTAGTTCAACTCGAATTGTACAACAGTGGGTTAGGGAGTTTTTGAGTCAAGAAAATGCTGATTGTTTAAGTACATTTTGTGTTTATTCTTGTTCCAACGTTCAGAAACATTGTTGAGGTTATCTTCAGTCGATTGCTTGTAAAGGGACGAAGTTACAGTAGGAAATGTTCCTTTTGTAATATGTAAATTGTAACAACTGTTGTGAAAACAATAACTGAGGAGATGAATGCATTCGATGCTTTATTCAAGGGTTTAGAATTCATGGTGTAATACAAATGCTACATCAGAATGGTAATTATGTATACGAGTACGTGCCCGTACGTGCGTGGCCTCACGTGCAAAAAAAAACAAACAAAAAACTTTCAAACCGTGAGCCAGAAACGACAACGACACAGGCCGTTCCTTCACTCACGTGCCCGTACGTGCGTGACCATATGTGCAAAAAAAAAAAAAACTTTCAAACCACGAGCCAGAAACAACAACCACACAGGCCGTTCCTTCGCTCTCGCGTGCCCATACATGCAAACCAAAAAATAAACTTTCAAACAACCACACAGGCCGTTCCTTCGCTCTCGCGTGCCCGTACGTGCAAACCAAAAAATAAACTTTCAAACAACCACACAGGCTGTTCCTTCGCTCTCGCGTGCCCGTACGTGCAAATCAAAAAATAAACTTTCAAACAACCACACAGGCCGTTCCTTCGCTCTCGTGTGCCCGTACGTGCAAATCAAAAAATAAACTTTCAAACAACCACACAGGCCGTTCCTTCGCTCTCGCGTGCCCGTACGTGCAAATCAAAAAATAAACTTTCAAACAACCACACAGGCTGTTCCTTCGCTCTTGCGTGCCCGTACATGCAAACCAAAAAATAAACTTTCAAACAACCACACAGGCCGTTCCTTCGCTCTCGCGTGCCCGTACGTGCAAACCAAAAAATAAACTTTCAAACAACCACACAGGCTGTTCCTTCGCTCTCGCGTGCCCGTACGTGCAAGCCAAAAAATAAACTTTCAAACAACCACACAGGCCGTTCCTTCGCTCTTGCGTGCCCGTACGTGCAAATCAAAAAATAAACTTTCAAACAAACACACAGGCCGTTCCTTCGCTCTCGCGTGCCCGTACGTGCAAATCAAAAAATAAACTTTCAAACAACCACACAGGCCGTTCCTTCGCTCTCGCGTGCCCGTACTTGCAAATCAAAAAATAAACTTTCAAACAACCACACAGGCCGTTCCTTCGCTCTCGCGTGCCCGTACTTGCAAATCAAAAAATAAACTTTCAAACAACCACACAGGCTGTTCCTTCGCTCTTGCGTGCCCGTACGTGCAAATCAAAAAAAAAAACTTTCAAACAACCACACAGACCGTTCCTTCACTCTCGTAAACGACGACTGGATTGGGGCATTGTGTTTATCTATAAATGCGCATAAGAAATCGAGAAATTATTAGAATACAGTAAGTCATCACTATCCAGAAGTCGTGCGTGCCCGTACGGAATGTTCACATGCATTGAAGTAACAACTGCTGTGATACTTACACACACAGAGTTAATTAAAATCCAAATTAAAATCAAGTTTACCTCCCTGTCTTTACTTGCCATGACATTCGCTGCCATTGACCAATTGCCACTCCAACGCCACCGGAACTGAGGCGCCGATCAATCCCCATCGTAACCGGCACGTCCCGTGACGTCATCGTCCGCCGGCCGCGCACCGGCCACGCAGCAACGTGTTCTGTCATTGGTTTGCTAAATAAATGGCCGCAGCAACGTGTCTTGTCATTGGTTTGCTAAATAAATGACCACAGCAACGTGTCTTGTCATTGGTTTGGTAAATAAATGGCCATAACTTGTCCGATTAATATCAAACCTTGAAAAGGCACATACTCAGGTCCCCAGCAATATACCTGGCAAGTTTCAATTAGATCGGACCAGTGGTTGTCGAGAAACAGCGGTCACAGACACACACACACACACACACACACGCACGCACGCACGCACGCACGCACGCACGCACACACACACACACACACACACAGACACACACGCGCGCACACACACACACACACACGCGCACACACACACACACACACACACACACACCACAAAAACACACCACACACCACACACACACACTCACCACACACACACACACACACACACACACACACACACACACACACACACACACACACACACACACACACACACACACACACACACACACCACAAAAACACACCACACACCACACACACACACTCACCACACACACACACACACACACACACACACACACACACACACACACACACACACACACACACACACACACACACACACACACACACACACACACATTGCTGGAATTATAGATGGATAGGAGGAAGGAGTGCAGTATTATGTTGAATGACGTCATGACGTGGCGGGGAGGCTGGGCATGCGCAGAACAAATGGCGTCCTTCCACGGTGTCTGTGTCCTTGACTCGGGCCGGCTCCTTCACTGAAATACGGATGTGAAGGCGTTTGTTCAGTATATAACAAAATTGAGTCTGTAATTGGGGGAGGGGAGGGGGGGCTGCGTGGGACTGTGAGGTAAGACTGAGATGCGGGGTTGTGTATTCCTCCGTGCCAGACCGCAATAGAACGAGGGAGCCATGCTGTGATCGGTACATTTTCCCTGAATAATTGAACTGCAATACTGAGCGAAACCTTGATGCAAAAACTTGTGTTTGTGGCGGGCCTGCTGTACTATTTGAACATCGGTTGTAGACCGTACGTACGTCTATTAATTAGGTACTCTTGGAATGTTTCTTTCACGGTGAAGCAGTGTGATGATATGTCGTGGAACTCTGATAGCTTGTATCTGCTGCCATGTTTGAGCCTGCGGAGTAAAGCATGAGTCACATTTGCTCGACGGCGAGGATACGGCGGACGTACCCCCACCCCCTTGAATTGAAAGAAACGTGCGGCGGCCGCAGAGTTTCTGAGGTGGCCTCAGGGAGGCCCTATGCCGTATGGCTATATTTTACAGGTCGTGGGGGTCTCCGTGGAATTAAAGCGCGGAGTTATATTTTTTTTCATTTCTAGGTTGGCCGTACAATTCGACAAGCCGTAGCCATGACGTAGATGTGTTCCACGTCGACCGTACGTAGGGCGTACGGTGGGCTTGCGTTATTTGTGCGTTTTCCGTAGGCTCTTATCAATGAAAAATGAATTTTGCCAACTCCCAAAAAATTACGGCGGCTGCACTATTTCCACGTTCGCCTTAGGGCCCCCCTGAGGTCACCTTGCGGGCACCTTGAGGCTACCTTGCGTCTGCCTTGAAAATTATATGGCCACCGCAGGGATGCCCTAAGGTCACCGTGCGACATCAAATCAAAGACCGTACGGCACCCCCACGTTTTCGGTCTCCACAATTTATAAATACCCCGTGCGGCTACCCGAAAAATAAAAACATATGTGACTGCTACATTGTGTGACCGTGGAAATACTGCGGCCGCTGTATAATTGTTAGTGGCCGTAGATTTTTGAGATCCTACGGCCTCTGAGCCAAATGTGATTGAAGCATAATTGCTGAAATCTATCTATTTGGGTTCTGCTTTGCTTGACATCTTTGTTCCTTTCACATTTCTTTGCAATTTTTTCTTCATAATTATCTTTATTCATTCTAATTCTTACTTTTTCTTCTCTTTCATCTCTCTATTCCTCTCTTTCGTTGTCAATCTCTAAGGAGAAGTGAATTCTTGCAGAGATTTTTCTGTAAGGCTCACTTGGCTGCGCCAGGATGGGTTTGAGGGTAGCGGAGTAGTGGCTGAAACCCGAATCCTAACCAGGTTCCTCCTGATGACTCCATCTTTGCTCTTTACTGCTTCGGCTTCCTTCTTGGTCTTCTGTTTCATTATTAATTAGGTACTGTTTGAACGTCCGTGTCACTCTGACTTCACACATGTACGTCTGTTAATTACATACTCTTGGAATGTACCTTTCGACCCTTTAGAGTTTAGACTGCTGAGACCCTTTCAACCATTGAAGGAGGAGGAGAGGAGATTGGGACCACACTCTGTGCAGAGCGTTGGTGCTGCCGAAGCAGTCTTCTTGGCTATTGAGCACAATCTTGGCTGGGCCGCCACTCCGACACAGTGTACCAGCAAGCTGGCACTCATTTTGCCGACCTCGGAAGGATGACAGGCCGAGTTAACCCCACCTGGTATTAATTCAACACCTGAGCGGGATTTGAACTCAGAACCCTAGGATCCAAAGCCCACCACCCTAACCATTAAGCCAACACGAGGCATGACCGTTGAAGACTCTTTAAGAACTCTAAGACCCAAAAGACCCAGACCTGGGAGATGGGGTTTAATGACTTGGGGTGGAGAGGAGGTTTGAAGACTTGGGGTTAGGGGAGGAGAGGAGATTTGAAGACTTGGGTTGAGGACTTGAAGTCATATTTTACATTGCGTGGAACTTCTGCAGGTCCCTGCTATTATGCTGTCTGAGGACATTCCCAGCAAGCTACTGAAATATTCCACACTCAATTGGGAACTAATTCTATTTATTTATATTGTTGCGGTTCTCGGAACCGCATGCATACAACAGATATGTGTCCCAAGACAGTTATTCCATTATTATACGTGTAGATAGTCCCCTTCCTTTTGTTTAGCGGGACAACAAGGGAGTGCGTTGCGATGATCTAATAGCTAGGGTTGCTTAAATCATTTTCTCCTTCATTTCATCCATACTCTTCTTCTTTTCTGATTATTCCTGAGATAAATCAGCCACGTGCGCCTTCGCTGTAAGGTGGGGCCTCGTGGAGGCCAGCGCGTGCGGCTCCCCGGTGGGGAAACTGCAGCGCCGAGTCATGTGGTGTGCTTGTTGGTGCGGGATTATCGACTCGAGCTTCCGATGATCTCGGGAGGATTGCTGGTTGCATTAAAAAGACATGCGAATAAATACCTCTTAAGAGGCTGCACGGATGGTGTTTTTCACGGCACAGGAAACACAGCCAGCATGACGCCCACGCTGCACGAAACGCATACGGAGGCCGATAAAGCTGACTCCACGCCATGTTGGGCAGGATACGAGTGTGCGGGTAGAAGCGGTTTGTTCCTTTTCAACCTCAATATCCGACACATATTGGTGTTCACCCCACGCACACGCTTGCGGAGTCATGTGAACGCAAGCGCTGGCCACGTGCGTGATGGCGGAACCGCGCGCGCTGTATGGAATGTGCTCGAAAGCAGACACGTACGCCACTCGTGAGACGTGCACGGATTTATCCATGATGATGTACCTTCGGTCCTCACTGGCAACAGTGGATTCTCCACGGATGCTGAACGTCTTCTCGTCTCTACGGCCAGCGAAGCTGCGACCGAGCCAGGGAATGTACAGTGCGGGCCACATTGGCGTGCGCGGAACGAGCACGTTGATCGACGCTGGTCGAACGCCCGAGCGGGCATGCGGGACCCTCGACCGGTCGCCCAGGCGTGGCCCAGGGGGTTTTGCAGGATGATTTGCGTGCCAATTTCGGTGTGCGCGATTCGTGTCATGTTGTGTGGTCGGAGCGAGGTGTGTTCGCTGTTTGGGATGGCCTTGCCGGAAACGAAGTGAGGCGGTTTCTGGCCCAAGCTGGCAGGCCACGTGAGGGGTCGGGGCCAATCAGAGCGCCCGATTCACGTGATGACGTTACGATTTGGGGTGGCCCATCCCGCCGAGCTGCAAATCCAATAAGGGTCGGAGAAGTTCCTCCGTCTCTCTCTTGACTCTTGCTTTTTGAGTTTCTCCCCCTCTCTCTCGCCTCGCCTCGACTCGCCTCCCGCTGCCTGGACTCCGCCTCCTCATCTCCGCCCACACCACGTCGACCCCACCCGCCTACCTCGTCCCGCCTACTACTCCACCCTCGCACTCTGGACTCCTCCTCTTCTCGACTCAAGCTCCTCCTTTACAGTGCCCAATTCCTGGTTCTAAACTCCCTCTTCATCGGGTTCTCTGTGTCTGTGTGTGTGTGCATATATGTGTGTGTCCTGGCGCCTGTCTGCCTAAGTAAGACCGCAGAAGATCGTTATTGTTATTATTGTTATTATTTTCATGTTAAGTCTGCTCTGTGTCCCCTTTTGTAAGTTGATTGTAAAAAAAAAATCATTATTAGGAATGTTCCCTGCTCGTTTTTGTCTTTACTTCCATTTTTCCAGCATGGTCTGAATCCTATCTTAGCCGGGACTTTATTCTCAACAATCCGTTCCTTTTAGCCGGTACGTCCTTGGCAGTGTCGTTCGGCTGCATCCGATCCGGTAAAGTGATCTGGTCCGATAGAGTGATCCGGTTCGGACAAGGCGTACCGAGGGCGTGTTCCCTGGTTATTAAATCACGTGATTAATTAGGTAACCCGATTAACCCATAGACTGGAGGACCCTAGGTCACGTGGTTGAGTTATTGGCGTCCACGGTCGGATAAGCGACCCGCCGCGTCACGGAATTATCCGTGAGTGACAGCCTACAATTCCGGGGAGTCTGATGGGAACCGGCATAGCTTCCCCACCAAGTGGTCTTCTCACCCGACCCCCCCGGCCCGCAACAATATTTTCATTTACGGATGCTTTCTGACTGTTCTGTAAAAAAATAAAAATATATCCGGTGTATTGGCTTTGATGTCTGTTGGCACGTGGAATTTCCGCTGTCTACATCACCTGGAAGGTACCAAACATAAATGTCAGTGAGTGGTTAGAATGATCTTTATATATTAGATGATAATACATGGCATGCAAGACCAAAACTGGGAAACACCAGCATACGTTTTAATGAGTTGGAGGAACTTTTAGCAGACAATGAACGAATCAACAAACTACGTGGGATTTTAGCCGAGGAATTAAACATCATGAGCTAAAGGCTTTACATCGACATACCAAGCAAACCAATCCAAGCCTTCATCACTTTGTTCTAATTAGTAGCCAAAGCAATGTTTTAAATTTTTATACACACCGCCCGTCGCTACGACCGATCGGACAGTTTGGTGAGATCCTTGGATGAGCCCCTGCACAAACCGTCCTGCACAGACCCTACTATGTACCACGTACATACCGATGCAGACGATGGATGAAAATCTTCATCGTATTATTCTATGTACAACAAGAGTTACCTTAAAATGAAGAAATATAGCTATTGGAACCCAGACTACTTAACATTATAGTTTATTTTTGACCTTCCTACATTTCCTGCAGCCAAGTTCCTTTTTGTGGGGCTGGCAGGATGGCCTTGGGGCACGCACACTCACCTCCAAGCTGTTTCACCTGGGTTTGAATGTTTGCCTAGCTATAAAGTGTAATGTGGTGTTTCACAGGCAGAGTGATTCGCCAATGTGCATGCCGTCCCTCGGATGGACGTTAAGCGGGCGTCTGTCTTCTCTGCTGATATTAGCTGGTGGATGTTGAAGAAGATCCTATGGTGTCCTTTCCAAAGAATAGGGGAGCAATTGCTGCCACCATGCATGGCCAACAAATTCCGAAATCCCTGCTCTAACCTTGCGTTCCTCCAGCCCCAAGGGAGCAAAGTGCAAAAGGGTCAACCGGTGGGGGGGTCGCTATACCTTCTTGGCTGAGCATGTACAGTAGTAGTAATAGTAGTAGTTGTAGTATTAGCCATTGTAGTGAATGGCGAATTGAAATACTTATCCTGGAGGATGCCTTTCAATGCGAGACAAGTTGGTTTCCCCGGTCAAATCACCCCTTAACACCCTGTAATCTTCCACGTAAGGATTACAACCCAAAATAGAAGTCAGGTCAAAAGTCAATCGGTTGCTGCTGTCAACCACCATACCCTCTCGGAAATCCACAATATAATTGTTTGAGTGTTGTACATTTCTGTCGGTATTTATTTCAGTTAACAAGGAATAGTAAAGTTCATATATTCGTTTCTCTTTTCATTTTCACTTCTTAATTTTAACCACCATTCCAATTGTCTCTCTTCTTCCCCGTTTATTCAGTGGACGGACAGTTGATTCATGTAAGCTAAACTTCAGTGTTGCATGTAAACGGATGTGTAATTGGTTAATATAAACGAAGGAGACCAACCATATTACACAATGTGAAACAGACGATGTGCATTTTTTGCTGAACAACATAAATGGACATGTTTATATTTCCCATGAACATTCAAAGCAATCAAATAAGGTAAATGAGACCAATGTCATTTACACATCAAAGAGAGATGGTTCCAATGACATATGCAAACAAGACAGCCATGCAAGGTACCATCTATTTATTGTATACATAAAAATTATAGTATCACTGGCAAGAGATAAATATTGCTCTCCTGTTCTCAGACGAATGGGGGAGATGCAAACCGAATCCTGTTGCCTTAATGAGGTCCTCATTAAATTCGATGCTGCAGTGTTCTGGACACTGTCAAACTCCTTAGAGCCTTGGGTAAAATTAACCCCTCATTGTCCCTCTCCAGAAAGACGGCTATCTGGCACAGCCCATCTCAAAGACCAGCTTCCAACCCCCCACCCCGTGTCCTGTGCAAACCCGATCTCAACCTCCACCATCAAATGCTGCAGAGTATCTTAACCTCCCATGGCTTTTTTTTTTTTTTGTATACCTTGGTCGAGGCTCGTATGAGAGCTAACACACAACTCACAGCAAGGAGGCATGAGACAAGAGGGGCGGGAGTGGAAGGGACAAAACAGTGGGGAACAGACACATTAGGTGAACTGTGGAAGGGAGAGGGATGGGGATGGGACGGGGAACATGGCGAAGAGAAGATGGACATTTCAGGGACTTTCAGGAAGGAAAGCAGGAGAAATGAAGGAAGTGGGCTTGGGTGGATTATCGGGGGTAGAAAAGATCGAGGATTTGGATGGGGGAAGATAAGAGGTGGTGGTGAACAGCTGTTTTGAAAGCCTGGAGGGAAGAATGGGAAAGAATAGAGTGAGGAAGTTTATTCCAAAGGCGGGAAAAAGAGGAATGAAAGAGTGAAGATGAGCAGTGATTCGTGATTTTGGTAGTTTTACCAGAAGGGGGTTGTTGGCGGACCTTGAGCGCCCTGTGGAAATGTGGTGGGGACAAATCGCAGAGAGAGCAGGGGGGCAAGGCTGGAGAGGAGTCGGTAGAAGACAGAAAGACCACCGACCAACCTGCGGTGATTGAGTGAGAGGCCCAAAGACTCAGCTTCATTGCGGGAGATGCCGATGATCTTAAATGCCCTGGTTTCGACAGCGTGAAGCCGAGAAAGGTGGGAGGCAGGAGCACCAGCCCAGAGGGGAGAGCAGTACTCCATCAGGCTACGGACAAAAGCTTTGTAAGTGGTCAGGAGCTCACGAGGGCCGAGGAAGGACTTAGCACGACGGAGGATTCCCAGTCGGCGACTGGCTTTTGAGGCGAGGTTGGAAATGTGACTTTCCCAGGAAAGGTCATGGCAGATAGTGAGACCTAGAAGCTTGAAAGAAAAGACTTCTTCCAGAGGATTGTTGAGAAAGTGGATGGGGGGGGTTTGTAAACGGTCCTTTCGAAGAGACATAGTGAGAGTGTGAGATTTGTCTGGATTGAAAGACATGTTCCACGTGTTGGACCAGTTTGTAATTTTATCCAGATCTGCAGTGAGTGAAGAAGCTGCTGCTTGCCGGTCTGAGGGATGACAGATGGTACGGCAGAGGGTGGAGTCGTCGGCAAAGAGAAATAGAGGATTTTCCAGAGAGTCCGAGAGATCATTGATGAAAACCAGAAAAAGAACAGGGCCCAGAACGCTACCTTGAGGAACTCCAGCCTGCACAGGAAGAGGGGATGAAAGAACTCCATTTAGGGCCACACGTTGACTGTGACAGGAGAGGAAGTCTGCGAGCCATGAGTGGAGATGGCCTTGAATACCATGGGAAGAGAGTTTGGTGAGTAGGGCAGGGTGCCAGACTGTGTCAAAAGCACGTGATATGTCCAGGGATATGGCTCGGATTTCCTGTCTGGCATTGAGGACCTCCATCCATTGATGGGAGAGCAGAAGCAGCATATCCAGGGTAGAGTGACCTGGTCTGAAACCAAATTGATGATTGGAAATCAAGCCATTGGAGAAGAGGAAGGATTTCATATCTGAGGCGATTATGGATTCCATCACCTTGCTGATGATTGGGAGAAGGCTGATTGGTCTGTAGTTATAGGGATCTGTTTTTGCACCTTTTTATGCAGGGCAGTGATGTTAGCAGATTTCCAAGCAGATGGCAGATGACCTTGGGCAAATGAGAGGGTGAATAGAACAGAGAGAGGGTGAGCAAGAGCAGAAGAGCAGGCTTTGAGGACACGTGGGCTGATGCCGTCTGGACCGGTTGCAGAATCTGACTCGAGGTTTGAAAGCAAGCTCTCCACCTTGTCAGGAGAAAAGGATACAGAGTCCAGGGACAGTTGGGTGCGACTGGGTAAAGTGGGTAGAGATAGAGATGGGTTTAGGACACAAGATTTAGCTGCAAACACCGAGTTTAGACATTCAGCTTTATCACGTGTGGAATCAGCAGTGCGGCCATTTGAGGTAAGGGAGGGGATGGAGGGGGAACATACACCAGAAACAGATTTGATTAAACGCCACCAGGATTTTGAGGAGGGAGAGAGGTTTGAGAGTTCAGACTTGAGATGAGAAAGATGTTGTTTTCTGGCTCTCCTAAGGGTTGATACACACTTGTTCCGAGCTTTGTGGAAAGAACTGAGATTGCCCTCAGTTGGGTTTGCTTTCCATGAGGAAAAGGCAAGTTGTTTCAGGACAACTGCCTCCCCACAAGCTTCAGTAAACCAAGGGCGGGAGGAAGGGTAGGACAACTGAACACAAGAGGGGATAAATCTGTGCATGAGGGAGAGCAAGTTTCTTTGAAAGAATTCCCAGGATGAGTTGATGTTTGAGAAAGTAGTGATAGGAAACCAGTCTGTAAGTTTGATGGCTGCTCAGAGACCCTGCCAGTCGGCTTGAGTGAAATGCCAGACTCGACGGCGGTGAGGTGGTTCTCTGATAACAGCCAGAGAGATGTCCACTTTGACAAGGACGTGGTCAGAAGAACCAATTGGAGCGAAGGAAGAGCAGCAGATATTGTCAGGGAAATTGGTCAAAATCAGATCCAGAAGAGATGGAGTACCATTGGTTGAGATCCGGGTCGGGAAGTTGACCGATTGAGTCACAGAAAGATTTTGCTGAGGTGCCATGGCAGGTGAGAGAGGTACCCACACCTAGCCAACTGGCGTGATGACAATTGAAGTCACCACATAAGAGGAAGAGAGAGTTTGGATGAGAAGATAGAAGATGGTCCATGTTTTCGGATAGTGAGGTGTAGATGGAGTCATCACTGTTCGGTGGACGGTACAGTACACATATAAACATGAGGTGGGAGTGGAGGGGAAGCCGAAGCCAGAGGTATTCCTGGGGGTGTGGGGGAGTGAGAGCAGTGCATGGAGAGTGAGGAATAGAGTCTTTGATGAAGAGAGCAACACCTCCACCAGGACGAGGCTCAGGTCTGTCATACCGTAAGAGGGAGTAGCCAGGGAGAGATACTTGGGAGTCAGACACGTCTTGGGAGAGGAAAGTTTCTGTTAGGCAGATAATGTCTGGTTTGTCAGTGGCAACCTGTATGGGAAGATCTGAAAGGTTTGAGCGAAGGCCCCGGATATTTGAGGTCCACACTTTTAATGAAGAGGAAGGTAAGGGACGAGGGGGGCAGGTAAGGAGGGTTGCTGAAGGAGTGTGGGGTATTGCAGAACAGCGAGGGGAGGGGGCCGAATGAGGAGGAGAAAAGGCTCTGTGGTGCTGGAGGAGAGGGGGGACAAGAGACAAGGAAGAAGGCAGTTGAGGATTTGAGGAGGTGGAGTGAAGAGATGGAGGTGAGAGGGCAGTGGAGGGAGGCAGGTTGGTGGATGAGAGGGGGGGCAACTTTGAGAAGGAAGAGTGAGGGGGATGAAAGGTGGGAGAAAGGTGAGGGGGATTTTTTGAGAGAGGTGAGAGGGAGGCTTGGAGGGAGAAGAGTGGGATGGTTGCTTTGAGAGTGAGAGTGAGGGGTGAGGGGGTGAGGGGGTGGGTTGGCACTGAAGTTGGAAAAAAAGAATGGTTGATGGAAAGCGAGCATCCATTGCAAACTGTGGTTTTTAAAAGTTTTAGGTCAGAGATGCGATTTAACACAATTCTTGATGGATGCAATGAAGGCGAATTCAGAGCATGGAGAGAAGAAGCGCTGTAATAGTTGGATTTTTTAGGCAAGGAATGAAGGAAAGGTCGAAATGAGAGCAGTCTGTTAAAATAGCAGAAGAGTAGTGCATTGTGAAACAGTAAAGAGTACCACATGTGTGAGAGAGGAAGATGAAGCATTATAAGATTGTTTTTGTAGTTAAAAATAATGTATGAGAGAGTTCAACAGATTAGGTCATGGAAGTGTAAAAAAAAATAAAAAAAAATCGAGGAAGAAGACGAGGAGGAAGTTAAGAGGAAGAAGAAGAAGCAGAATCGGGAGAAGGTGAGCGTGTTGTTGTTGTTGGGTGTATATATATATATATATATATATATATATATATATATATATATATATATATATATATATATATATATATATATATTTTTTTTTGTTGTTGTTAATATTAATATATGACAGAGTTCAACAGATTAGGTCATGGAAGTGTAAAAAAAAAAAATCGAGGAAGAAGATGAGGAGGAAGTTAAGAGGAAGAAGAAGAAGCAAATCGGGAGAAGGTGAGCGTGTTGTTGTTGTTGTAGGGTATTTATTTATTTATTTATTATTATTTTTTTTTTGTTGAGATAAGAAAGAGATTAGTTGGGAGAATGGGGGATGTTTGGAAAGTGGGGAGGATCAAAATTGAAGGTAATGGAGAGGATAGAAATTGAAGGTAATGGGGAGAAAAAAAACAAACAAAAAAAAAAACGATCGAACACCGAGTGGAACCGGTAGGCCTCAAGCACAGGTAAGAACGTCGACAAAAATACTCACAAAATAGCACGATTTTTGAAACAAAACCGAACTAGCAACACACAGTAACATGTAGGTGAGAAAATTAAACAGTTAAAACGGGACAAATAACAACCGGAAACTTAGCTTTGAGAACGTCAGCAGGGAGCCCCAAAGGAGACCTCTCGCTGCTCTAAAACCGGAACCGGAAGTCAACCGGAACCGGAAGAACCGGAAGTCCATTTGGCTTGGTCTGCTCATCCCTCTCTTGCCCCATTGATGTGTGCATTCACTAATCTGCAGGTTTTGTCCAGCTCCTCCTCGAGCCAGTTGCACCTCCATGCCAAGTTTCCACAATCCCAGACAACACACAGGTGTTGGGTTGACCCTGCATAGTAGTTTTCAAGATGTCTTTTAACACTTGGAGACCACCACGTGCTTATTCTTTATGGTGGTCCATGTTCCCCTCGATCTCACCCTTAAAGGTGGATAGAAAAGATTTTGTAAAAAGCATTCATAATTTAAACGTGAAATCAGAATGTCATAACAAAACCATTGTTTTAAAAAAACGGCATGTTTTCCCCCAAATGCAAAGGAGAGTAACTCCCCATAAATTCTGTGATCATGCCTGGTGTTGGCTTTATGGTTCGGGTGGCTGGCTTGGGATCCCAGGGTCCTGAGTTCAAATCCTGCTCAGTTGTTGAATTAATACCAGGTGGGGTTGACTTTGCCTTTCATCCTTCCAAGGGAGGCAAAATGAGTACCAGCTGCTGGTATCCTGTGTCGGAGTGGCGACCCGTCCAGGATTGTGCCCAACAGCCAAGGAGACTGCTGAGGCAGCACCAACACTCTGCACAGAGTATGGTCTCAATGGATGGATGGAAATGCGGTGATCTACAGTCAAGTTATACAGCTCAACTGATTGAAACACTGACAGGAAGTGACATCAACTGGGTTACTGCTTTGCACAGAACCAAAAGGAATATGTGGACTTTCAAAATGACACTTTCTACCCCAAGATACTTTGTGTGCATGTGCATTAAACCCTTCACAACAGTGGCCATCAGGGCATGCTAGCCCATATTGTGTGTTCGAGATCAGGATTGTTACCTAAAATGATTCACAAAGCTTCTAAAATAAATCAAAAATCTTTGGAAAAGTGCATGAGAGAAAGGGGGTGTATGCCTCTGCACAACGAGGATCGTCAGTGCTCTGCAGTTTTGTGCTCTGCCTGGAACACAAGCATCATCTCAACTGATTGGAAGAGGGGCCTTGTTGTCCCTCTCTGGAAAGGGAAGGGTGATCGCCAAGACTGCAACAACTACCGAGGAGTGACGCTGCTCTCAGTGGGGGGCAAGGTCTTTGCTCGGATAATTCTTGATAGGGTTCGCCACAATGTGCTTGAGCACTAGCATCAAGAGCAGTCAGGCTTCACACCAGAGGTCAACGATTGACCGTATCCTTGCTCTTCATGTCCTCATCGAACGCAGAAGAGAGTTTCGGCAGGGGCTGCTTGCAGCCTTTGTTGATCTCTGTAAAGCGTTCGATTCAGTGAATCGGGATGTCCTCTGGAGGATTCTTGGTCTTCGTGGGGTGCCACCAAAACTGATCGATCTGATTTCTGAACTCTACTCTGGTACTGAGAGTGCTGTGAAGTGTGGTGGTACCATCTCTGACTTATTTCCAGTTGTTACTGGAGTTCGTCAGGGGTGTGTACTGGCCCCCACACTTTTCAGCACTTGTATGGACTGGATTTTAGGGAGGATGTCGGAGAGATCAAGCTGTGGTGCATCGTTTGGGAATGTCAAGATCTCGGACCTTGATTTTGCAGATGATGCAGTCATCTTTGCGGAGACATCCTTTTGGGGGCCCTCGAGGTGCTGAATGAGGAGTCAGAGTCCCTGGGATTACGGGTTTCTTGGTGAAAGTTAAGATCCAGGCTTTCGATGACATCTTGGATGCTGCTGTCTTGTCTGTCTGTTTGTGGTGAGGATGTTGAGGTCGTGGAGAGATTCACTTACCTTGGCAGTGATATTCATGTCTCTGCTGGCTGTGAGTCAGAGGTCAATAAACGTCTTGATCGGGCCTGGGGAGTCATGGATTCACTGGATCATGGGGTGTGGCGCTGCCGGTACCTGTGCGGGAGGACGAAAGTCCGAAGCTTCAGGTCCTTGGTGCTTTCAGTCTTGCTCTATGGATGCGAGACTTGGACTCTGATCAAGGATCTGAGACAGAGACTTAATTCCTTTGGTACCAGGTCTCTTTGGAGAATCCTTGGCTTTCGCTGGTCAGATTTTGTGTCCAACGAGCGGTTGCTGAGAGAGACTCGGATGAGTCTGGAGTACCGACGGAAAGTGGAAGCAGCGACGTGCTGTTCTGGCACATGCTCCCATACCTGACCTGACCTGATCTCTAAGTCTTACTCACGTTGTTGTTCTTGTGGACTTTTTTGTTTCACAGCCTACTGTTTTCATAGAAACTTCCTGAAACTTGGCATACATATGTAAAAATACCCTGCACAGACAGTAACCATTTCCAATTTTGAAAATTCCTCCCAGAAAAAAAGTTATGACGTCAAAATGTCTCCGCTAATAGAAATCACCTAAAAAATTATCTCTGAAACTTGGCAAGCTTTTTGAATTCTGTTTGCGGGAATCGAACAGGGCATTAGCAGAGATGAATAATTATCGCACATATGATACATCACTATGACGTCATATCAATTTTTATGACGTCATTCCTATTTTTTGCATTTTTTGTTTTTTGGTTCATTTGTTTCACAGCCTACAGTTTTCATCGAAACTTCCTAAAACTTGACGTATATATGTAAAAAATACCCTGCGCAGACAGTAACCATCTCCGATTTTGGAAATTTCTCTGAGAAAAAAAGTTATGACGTCAAAATATCTCTGCTCATGGAAATCGCCAAAAAAATTATCTCCGAAACGAGGCAAGCTTTTTGAATTCTGTTTGCGGGAATCGAACAGGGCATTAGCAGAGATGAATTACCGCACATATGATACATCACTATGACGTCATATCAATTTTTATGACGTCATTCCTTTTTTGTCATTTTTTGTTTCACAACCTAGAGTTTTCATCGGATCTTCGTGAAACTTGCCATGTATATGCAGAAAGCCCACGCGCAGGCAGTCACCATCTCCGATTTTGTAAATTCTTTCTAGATAAAAAGTTAACGTCATATCGCCGCTAATGGAAATCGCCTATATCATTATCTCCGAAACTAGTTTGTTTCACAGCCTACAGTTTTCATCGAAACTTCCTGAAACTTGGCGTATATATGTAAAAATACCCTGCGCAGACACTAACCATCTCCGATTTTGGAAATTCTTCCGAGAAAAAAGTTGACGTCATAATATCGCCGCTAATGGAAATCGCCGATACCATTCTCTCCGAAACTGGGCAAGCTGTTTGAATTTTGTATGCGGGAATCAAGCCGAGCATTAGCACACATATGATACATCACAATGACGTCATATTCGTTTTTATGACGTCATCATTAAAAGGACGAGGATCTTTGCTCATTCGAGCTTGTTTTTCTACTTTCTTCCCAAATATTGCACATTCTTCCTCCTCAACATTACCCTATTTCCGCTTTCTCGCTCCAGAATATATATATATATATATATATATATATATATATATATATATATATATATATATATATATATATATATATATATATATATATATATATATATATATATATATATAATTTCACTCCACAACAATCTCACATTCTACTTTAATTTCCTTCTGCCTGTACTTATTTTGTTCTCCATCCTTTTTTTTCTCCCTTTTCTCAATATCTCCAAACGGAATCTTCACTGAATTTGTAATGTACTTTTCATCAATGCCAAATTATTCGTACTTTTACATCATGAACTTCATTCCATTTACTTGTCCAACCAATGGCAGAAGTGTAGGTGTATTACTTTTTAATCTGCTTTCTAACCTATCATTTTTCCCCACACTCCTATCGGGTTCTTGGACCTCCCCCTCGAGGGACTGTGATTGAGGAAGGCTTTAACAGAAGTGTGACGAGGCTTTCATGCCGAACAGCTCGCTATTTACACCATCGTGGAAATGACTCACGGACTTGAGTTTTGCTTGAGTTAAACAAAGGTTCATTGGAGTTCGCAGGAGTTAAATCGCATTTGCAGCCCCATCTTCAGCGACGCATGGATCTTCATACCAGGTGCCATGTCGCAGCTCTATCTTAAATGGATTTTCACTCCTTTCAACCTCGGGACTTCGATCACTGAACCCCTTTTGGTGAGCAGCTTACCCCCGTGGGCACTAGCCATTTATATCACGCGAAGCACCGAGTGAATCGTTATTTCATGGACACGGCACTGAATTAGTCTTCTGGTGATACAGTATTTCTTGCTTCTTATTGAACTTGTGGCTGTATTCACCTGCACTCAAGCTTAACAGCTTATGGGAGACCGCTCAGACTGGACGAAGTCCTCAACCTTGAGTAGAGGTCGATAACGTGATTTTCTGTAAATGCTTTTCCTTCAAAAGCATTTTAAAAGCTTCACTTCCCCTATTTCGGTGTTTGGAATACTGCACGTTCTTCTTCACCACAATATATTCCCCTTCTTTTTATAAGATTATTTCCTAAAATGTGTCAGCAAAGCACTTGGTTCAGCCATCCTCATGCTGAACCTGCGGCACCACCTTTACCCGTGCCTTCAACAAAAATCTGACCTCCCATATTTTTATTTTCATTCTTCCAATTTGGGAACTTGGAATCAGCATCCCTCCACTCCCCAACCCACCCTCCCTTTCTGCATCTCTCCTCATCCCACTGTCGCAATGCTTCCCCTCAGCCCACCCAGCAAAGCCTTCCTCTCATCTTGCCCCCCACAAGCCCCCCTACCCTCCGTCCTGCACCCCTCCCCCCCTGTCCGTAACCGTGTGGACCTCAAACATACAAGGTCTTCACTCCAACCGGACGGATCCCTCACTCCAAGCCGTTGCTGATTAAGCAAACATCATCTTTTTAACAGAATCCTGTTTATCCATCTCTTTGGCAATTCTCTGAGCTGCCTCAGCACTTGTGAGCCTGGCAGTTCATTCAAGCAGATTGGCAGGGAATGGAAGCAGCCATCTCGCTTCAGGAGTGACTGCCCCTGATATTAACTTAGTCAGAGAATTCTTCCACAGAAACCTGCGTTCTCTTGTGCAGAGATCCATCCCATCTCTTCTTCAGTTATCCTACCTTTCCCTTTAGTTACACACCCATGGTACACCAAATCCTGTGGTGAGGCAGTTGCTCTGAACAAAATTGCCTTTCCTTGTAAAGCAAAGCTGACCAAAGCCAATCTCAGCTCCTGCCAAAAAGCTCACTCACAAGTGTGTGTGTGTGTGTGTGTGTGTGTGTGTGTGTGTGTGTGTGTGTGTGTGTGTGTGTGTGTGTGTGTGTGTGTGTGTGTGTGTGTGTGTGTGTGTGTGTGTGTGTGCGCACTCAAGAGAGTCAGAAAACATTTGCCCAACCTTAAGATTGAACTTTCAGGTCTCCTCTGTATATGCTGTAAAACCTGGTGGCACCTTCTTAAGTCTGTCTGAATATGCTCCCCCTCCAACCCTTCCCTCACTTCAAATTGCACCACAGCTGACTCCGCTCGTGAGAAGGCCGAATTCCTCAATTCTGTGTTTGCTTCCAAATATTGTCCTCAAACCCTCACTCTCTGTAACCACCATAACCAGTGAAACCCAATTGCTCCTGGATTGTCTTTTCACCCGAGAAGGTGGACAAGTTTCTGTTGACCCTTGACTGATTCTGCAACTGGACAGCATCAGCTCACATATAATAAACTGCTCTGCTGCTCTTGTACTCCCTCTCTCTCTCTCTGCTCTTTTCATATTATCATTTGCCCTTGGTCATCTTCCATCTGCTTGGAAATCCACCAAAAATCACTGCATTGCATCATAAAAAGGTGTAAAAACTGATCCCCTTAACTCCAGATCTATCAGCTTACTTCCAATCATCAGCAAGGTCATGGAATCCATCATCACATTTCATATGAAATCCTTTCTTTTCTCCAACAATCTGAGAGCAGGTCACTCCACATTGTACATGTTGCTTTGACTCACCCAACAATGGATGGAGGCCCTCAATGTCAGACATGAGATCAGAACTGTCTGTGGACATATAATGAGCTTTCAATACAGTCTGGTTTTCCATCTTGCTAAACTCTTCATGTATTTCACCCACGGACACCTCCACTCTTGGGCGACTGACTTTCTCCACTCTCATAGTCGATGTGTGGCTCTCGACTGAATCCTTTCATCTCCTCTCCGTAAAGGGTGGAGTACCCCCAAGGCAGTATTCTGGGCCCAGTCCTATTCCTGATCTTCATCAATGATCTCTGACTGGAAAATCTCCATTTATCTATTTGCTGATGACTCCACCATCTGCCGTGACTATCCTTCAGATGGACAAGCAGCAGCCTTTTCCCACTTCAGACCTTCACAAAAATCACAGACTGGTCAAACATTTGAAATACATCTTTCAATCCCAACAAATCTCACACCGTCTGAAACGATGGTCTGGCAAACCCTCACATTTTTCTTAATGATCCTATTGAGGAAGTGCAGTCACTCAAAACCCTCGGTCTCACAATCCGCCATGATCTTTCTTGGGCAAACCACATTTCAAAGTTGCCTTCCAAAGCCAGTCGCTGATTGGGCATCCTCAGTTGTACAAAGCCCTTCCTCGGCACAGCTGAACTATCCCCTGACAAGGCCTTCATCCACAGATTCATGGATTATTGCTCCCCCCCCCCTTTGGGCTGGTGCCCCTGCCACACCTTGATGCTATGGAAACCAAGGCCTTCAAGACTATTGGGATCTTCCTTGATGAAGCTGAGTCTATGGTCCTCTCCCTTTCACATCACAGACAGCTCAGTGGTCTCTGTTTTCTACCACCTCCTTACTGGTCTTTGTTCCCCCACAAGTTTATACATGGTGCATGCGATTCACCATCAACCTCCTTCTGCTGAAACTCCAAGCCAGGATCACTGCTCACCCCACAAGAACGAATTTCCACATTCTCTTCAATGTAATTCTTCGCATTAAGTCTTCAAGACAGCTGTTCTCCACCATCTCAGATCACCCCTCCCATCTAAAACCATATTTCCTACCACTGTTAACCCCCCCACCTCCAAATATCCATTTTTATCTCCACCACCAAAGGTGGACGGAGGTTGTTTTCAGGATGATATCTCAATAAGTTGTCAGATGCATTCGGACAAAACTTAGTGGGCAGGGTGGGTGTGTGACAATAATGAATCAATTATATTTTGGTAAATATCCAAATCCAGATCCAAGAATCTTTAATCGGGCCATGAGATACAAACACGTAAACTGTTCAGGCTGGTGGAAGTATGCACTTTAAATAATGCTGTTCTAGTTACCCTTGCCAAAGGATTCAGAGAGGGTTTTGCATTTGGGTCCATTTGTTACTTGACTATTTTTTTATTTTTTGACAAGCATGTTGATCACCTCCGTTTGTTTGTTTGTCCGCTCACCTCCAGCCCAAACCGCTCAACCAATCATTCTAAAATTTTCAGAGATTAATGTCACCGACTCTACCAGGGTCCTGCATTGAATTTTCATAAAACTTGGTCGACCGAAAAGGTTTACATCGGCCAATTTGAGCCAAATTTTCGAAAAAAATACATCCTCAAATTATCTGATTGACTTAAAATTCAGGTTTTGCACATCCGGTCAGTGAATCCAACCACCTACTACTGTTGAGGGCATCATAGGTCAAATTTTCAAAAATCCTCAATTTTCATCTGATCGACTTGAAATTTGAAAAGCATTTTCATGTCAGGTCACTGAATTAAACTACCAATTGATTTTAAGGTCAACACAGGCCAAATATCCAAAATTGATAGGGCCAAAAACCTAAATACATCACGATATCTCAAAAAGTTGTGGATAAGTTATAACAAAACAAGGTGGATGAGTTGAACAGGTGACAAGCAGATTGGATTTTGGATCAGATCCAGCCCATCATTTTAAATATATATATATATAATCTGATGTACCATCCTGTGTTGTGAAGGGTGAGTTCTACCAACACAGTTTCTTGGCCAGTCATGATAGGTGGTTTGTCATAACTTCCCAAGCAGTAGTTGGAGCAGGAATTTCAAATTTGGTCATGTGCCAGCGATACGTTGCCTACTCAGCAGGATGGACACGGTTGGATCTTTAATGCCCACCAACAAACGTCAGCAAACGGGACTCCAGTTCAACATCCACCCGAAGGACAGCACACACATTGACGAGTCACCTTGGCTATGATATTACACCCTGCCAGCACTATAAATATTGCTACTTGATGCTGCAAAGTCTTTTATGCCACTTTTGATGTTGAACTGAAATAATTCACCAAGCACTCCATGAATTGGAACTCAGCATATAAACACATCCACCAATGGGAATATTAATTGCTGTGCAAAGATATTTCCAGCTCAAATAGAGTAAGGGGATCTGAAATATTTAAATTATGCACCACCATCAAAGGACGTTTTTTTCGTTTTAGAGTTTGCATTATCCTTCCCAAAACGATGACATTTTGAACTGAAAAAAATTCTGCATTTTGGGAATGAGAATGCAAACTCTATAAGAGAGATAGAGATAGAGATAGAGATAGAGATAGAGATAGAGATAGAGATAGAGATAGAGATAGAGATAGAGATAGAGATAGAGATAGAGATAGAGATAGAGATAGAGATAGAGATAGAGATAGAGATAGAGATAGAGATAGAGATAGAGATAGAGATAGAGATAGAGATAGAGATAGAGATAGAGATAGAGATAGAGATAGAGATAGAGATAGAGATAGAGATAGAGATAGAGATAGAGACTTTATGCAAAAAATGAAATTAAAATTTTTTTTTTTTTAAAAACCCAACAATTTATTGGTCATACATTTATACAATCTCATAAAAGCATATTAAATGGGCAAGAAAAATTTAAACAATTACTTAAATGATTCATGGCTTCGATTTTGTCTCACACGAGATTCAAATGCAACAATATAAAGAATTCATCAGAGCTGGCATAATAAATAATTAAACATGGCCTTGCCAGTCCCACTTGAGTGGATTCATAGCCTTGTGAGACCCAATTATTTACAAGAAAAATAAAAAAATAGAAATAAAAACTGGTGCAACAATAGGACACAGCATCTCAAAGGAGCACTCACTCACTCAGTTTAGAGTATGAAGCTGGCTGTCATGAACATGCAAGTATCAAGTCATCTTAGTTCAATGCAAGAGCTGGCCAAATCCTCAATTCATGCTCACTACCCTGCAATGTTAATGACGGTACATAACTGCAGCAGTGTTTATAAAAATAAAATAAATAAAAGCCAGAAATAAAGCACAAGGGTAGTATTTACCAAAAATGTTTAAAATATACACTTTGCACACAATAAAAGTAAAAGTAATGCCAAATAGTATAAACTGCTTAACAATTCAAAAGCATCACTAGGTCGGCAAATAAAGCAAAGGACAGGATGAGAGAATTTGCAAATCACTCTGGGATGCCCCCTTGAAGGATCTTCGATAAAAGCACCTTGTCCTGCAAAGCGTGTTCCACTTCGTTTTCCTCAATCACGAGATGCAACTGCAATGCAATTGGAGATGTACGGGCATTTAATATGAACAAAAGACTCGTATTAGATGGTCTCTCATTTGACAATCACAAGTCAGAAATTAAAGATGAGGTTTGAAAGGCGGGGTAAGGGGGAAATCAAAAACAAATCAACCAGGTGGATAAGTGGTTGGAGTCATTAAGGAGGAGACAGGGAAAGCAAGTTGATCGACACCTTGGTTAGTCGAGCATCCTTGGCACGTTTCATGCCGAGGATGCCTCGAGATTCTAGTAGACCACAAAGCACCAAAGTCTCAGCTAAATCCAGACGTCCTGCAAGGTGCTTCTGGCAGAGTCGGACATATCCCTCATGCAGCTGTAGCCACCAGACAAAGACAAAGAAAATAACTTCATTATATATATATTTTTGTGATGTACAAAACCCCACCGTAACAGCAAATCTCACCAATCTGATCGTATTACTGATACACCTTTCCATCAATTCCCACTTAGAGCATTTTCAACATGATATTCTTTCATTTCCTGTTGGGTTATAGGATCACTTTCACACCTTGCCCAACATCACTTCACGACTCTTTCCATGGCGAGCAAGCAGCAGCACAGCACATACAAGCAGTGTCTGCTGCAGCGGCAGTTCAACGCCTGTATCTCCACCACCCAATCGCTCTCCGTACAATGTTGATACCACTGCTGACACTTGTTGTAGGGTGACCTTTCTGGGCATGACAGCTGGAGGTGCAGACTTGCCTAGTGAAACCAGACAGCAAGATATTGCAGATGAATCTGTCACTCCAGTGCCAAGCAATTAGGATATATAGTGATGGACATAATAAAACAATATTTATTCACAATCCTTCCTTACTCCTATATTTGAACACCAATAAAGTATCAATAAAAATGTTGTTGTCTGCAAGGCTGATGTTCATATTCTTTACCTTCTCCAGAGGGTTTAAGAACAGCTTCTCTCAAGACTTGAATCTCCACAAGTTCAACAGCTCGTCTGCAAGACAAAAAAGGTTTTCACAATGCAAGACAAAACACCGACACTTTCAGAAAGACAAATTACAATTTGTGGAGGTCATAACACAGCATAGCATTTATTTGGGGGGGGGGGGAGAATAATAAAAAAAAAATACTTGGGGAAGGTGGCAAAAACATAAATAAATGAAAATGATCTCCCATATTTCCAAACAGTCCATCTCCCAATTAGTATTAGTTTGCTTGACCCCCACCCTACAAAAGAATTTTTTTGACCCATTTGACCATGCACAATTTTACCCTTTATAGCACAGCCAAACTTTTTCAAATCTCAACCAAACATGCTTCAAGTACAGTGCCTTCAGAAAGTATCCACACCCCCTCGACTGCCACATTTTGTTGTTGCAGCCTGAATTTAAAATGGATTAAATTTAATTATTTTTCTGTCACCGATATACACAAAATACCCCATGATGACAAAGTGAAACACGTTTTTAGAAATTAATTAAAAATTAAAAGCTGAAATATCTTGCATCAATATGTATTAAACCCCCTGAAAACTTTGTACAAGCACCTTTGGCAGGAATTACAGCGTCGAGTCTTCTTGGGTACGTCTGCATCAGCTGTGCACACCTGGATTTGGGGAATTTCTCTTTCTTCCTTGCAGATTTGCTCAAGCTCTGTCAAGTTGGATGGGCAGCATCGGTGAACAGCAATCTTGAAATTTTCCACAGATTCTCAATGGGATTCAAGTCTGGGCTTTGGCTGGGTCACTCAAGGACCTTCATGTTCTTGTTCTGAAGCCATTCCAATTTGCTTTGGCTGTATGCTTGGGGTCATTGTCCTGTTGTAACATAAATCTTCACCACAGTCTAAGATCTTTTGCACTCTGAAGCAGGTTCTTAAGGATTTGCCTGTATTTGGCTCCATGAATCGTTTGCTCTTTCCTTAAGTCTCCCAGTCCCTACCGCTGAAAAGCATCCCCATAGCATGATGCTGCCACCACCATGCTTTATGGTAAGGATGGTGTTAAATGGGGCAATGAGTTGTGCTCGTTTTCCATCTGACACAACGCTTTGCATTCAGGCCAGAGAGTTCAATTTTCATCTCATCAAACCACAGAATATTTTACCTCGGGCTCTCAGTCTTCCATGCACCTTTTTGCAAACTCCAGGCATGCTGTCATGTGCCTTTTTCTCAGGAGTGGTTCCCGTTTGGCCACACTCCCATAAAGCCCAGATTTGTGAAGTGCTGCAGAGGTTGTTGTCCTCCCAGCAGGTTCTGCCATCTCAGCCAAGGAACTCTGTAGTTCTGTCAAAGTGGTCATTGGGTTCTTGGTCACATTCCTGACCAAAGTCTTTCTTGTGCAGTTGCTCAGTTTGGTCGGACGGCCAGCTCTAAGAAGAGTCTGAGGAGTTCCATATTCTTTCCATTTCATAATGATGGAGCTCACTGTGCTCTTGGGAACTTTCAACACTCGAGAAATTGTTTTATGCCCTTCCCCAGATCTCTGCCTCCTCACATTTCTATCTCAGAGTTCTACGGACAGTTCCTAAGACTTCATGGTCAAGTTTCTAGTCTGACATACACTGTCAACTGTGGGACCTTATATAGAAAGGTGTATTTATTTCTAAATTATGTCCAATCAATTGAATTGGCCACAGGTGGACTCCAATGAAGTTGTTGACACCTCAAGGATGATGAAAGGAAATTGGATACACCTGAGCTCAATTTGAAGTGTCACAGCAAAGGGGGTTGATAGCTTGACACAAAACATTTCAGCTTTTAATTTTTAAATTTGTAAGAAATTCTAAAAACACATTTTCACTTTGTAATTATGGTATATCTTGTCAATATCGGTGCAAAATTTTTTTAACATCAAGTTTAATTCATTTTAAATTATGGCTGTGTGACACCACAAAATGTGACAAAAGTCAAGGGGTGTGAATACTTTCTGAAGGCACCGTCACTTTCCTTTACCATACAGCAAGACTCAAGATTGCAGATGACGGAAGAGGCTGTACAGTTACCTGCACACATCCAGAGCCTTGCGCACATCTCCAGATGTGGCTGCTATCTTGCGTGCACAGAACTGCAGAGCTGCAGCATCAATCACCTGGCCAGCCACCTGCAATATTCAAAACATTTTGAGTGTAGCAGTTCAATTTCTGTTTTGCGATCGTCTACACATTGTGGGAAAGAGACATTTGTGTGCTTGTACAATACACCATCCAAGAATAAAATTCTCAGTGAAATGCATTTTAATTATCATGACAAATGCAATGTGACAAAGTAATTAGGTTTTTGATTCACAAGCAACACCCGACCCTTTGGGATCAGCCTGGGAGGGTTGGGGGAGGAGCTGGAGTGGAGAATTGTGGGTGGTTGGGTTGGGCAAATATATTTTGAGCCGTAGCTAATAATCTTCACTGTACGCAGCGGGGGTGAGTAAACCGTTTGCACTGTGGCACATGTACAGGCAAAAATCACAAGTCACCACCCCCCCCTCACCAGGGAAGGGGCGGGAGTTTGTGCCCTCAACCTGACCCTGGGTACTTCGAACACGTATGCAAAATTTGGTGGAGATTGGGCAGACGCAGACATAAAACACACAGCAGGATTGTTCAAAAAAAAAAAAGTTAATTCATACATTTTCAGCACAAATTAAGTTACACTTAGTATCTGTCTTAAAACAAGTTTTAAGAGTGGCAAAATTGCAAGTAATTTTCAACTTATTTAACCAATTATTGACACAGACAAACGAGCTGAAAAAAAAGCAAGCCAATGTTACCGATTGTAAACGGCTCTGGAGGATGGTCACGAGCTGTTCGTGAGTGTACGGAGGGAAGTGTAGGAGGTCAGGGCGACAGGCGGAATGTGCCTGCAGCCGTGGCAATATGCGGTCCGTGAGATCCAGCGAGTTAGCGATTCCTGCACAGACACACGATCACAACTTATTTTATCACAATGCATTATAAACAGGTTATTGACGAATGAGTATTTATTAATCCATTGAAAACGGTACCCCAACAAAGTAAATATATGTATTTTATTTACCTAGTTTGATGGGGGCTGGCACCACTGCCTCACACCTTGTACTACTTAATGCCCAGGAAACAAAAGCCCTCAAAATCATTGGAATCTCCCTGATGAAGCCAAGTTTGGACCTGTTACTCTTGCATCAAAGGTAGGCCGATGGTCTCTGTTTTCAGTCACATCCTTTCTATTCCTGCACCTTCTACTCTTTCCTTGCTCCTTCATTCCCCCACCTTGCCACTGTTATGCTTTGTTCTAATCCACACTGTGTTCTACTCTTCCAGGAGTTTAGATTTGGTATTCAAAATAAATCGGTTTTATTCTTCTCTTCTCTTTATAAGGGGTGAGGTTCAACGGTACCAAACTTCTGCCCTGCTTCAATGGCAACACGCCTCCACTTTCCCCAATCCTCAGTCATCTCTTTCCACTCTCCTTCAGCACAAGCTTTTCGACCTCTATACTAAAAATTAATCAATAAATAAATCTTGAAACTTTGGTATTCCAGTGACCTACAACTACAGATGGCCAAAGTGCTGAACACATAAAAGCCAGAGCAAAATGTAGTGATTCACAAAGTATTATTAGAAATACAATAACTTAGCAATTTACAAATCAAAATTGTCGTCAAAGTTGCTACTACTTACAGCGACCATTTTACTCATTTTGCAATTGCAGAGAGTCATAACATGGGACATTGGAGCTAATCACAAGTTAACCACAAACTATCATTTTTACGTCCACAAATTAACACAAAATACCATAGCCTGATTTTTCGAACAATAGGTGCTTTCATTCTCACCAATAAGCACGAGGCGTGAGCCAGGCAGTGATAGCCACCCAAAGATGGTGTAAAGAACCTCCTGGCCACGACTGTCTAACTGGTCGATCTCATCCAGCACAAGCAATCTGTGGGAAATGGAGTTGAGAGAGAATTTAGACAAATATAGAGATACACAATGCAATTTAAACCAAAAATTAGAAAAGAGAATTTGCCACAAATGTGCCGAGCGATGTGCTTCAGTCCACTAATTAGATTATTGTGCAAGTCAACCAACTTGCATTAGATTTCAATTGAAAGTCATCCGAGGGAGAGTGCGAGAGAGAAATGAGGCAACATCAGATGCTTCTCACTTAATTTATAGTCTGCAAAATGATTTTTAAAGGCAAATGACCTTTGACCGGTTGATAATGAAATCGAGTGTTCATAGTTGTATTACATTCCATACTTGTACAAAGTTTGCTTGAAATACATTCAGTGGTTCACAAGTTACGGCTAAAAAAAAATTAATAAATAAAAAACAGACACACGGATGGCTAAGACAGTCTCCAGCCTTTGGCTGCAGAGGCAGAACAAAATGCTACAAATAAAGTGCGGTGGGATATGACACTGCCAGTTGGTATAAATCACACTGACTGACTGGTGCACACATCTGTCTATCGCTCACAGGAGAGTTCTGCGGTACAAACCTGTGAGAAATATAAGACAGAGCATGCACTGCATGAGCAGAAGCACCACAACGTTTGTGCCGCCATATCACATCAGCACCTGATGTGACTGCCAACACCACCGACAAAGACCTGCTATTCCCGGCTCGCAATTGTGACCACAATCATTTGTCCCAGCTTGCAGTTCATTTTGCTGTTAGTTTAAATTTTTTTTAGTAATTCACTAGCAGGTTACCCACTGTTCAGGTGGAGTGCAGTACTTCAGGTGGGTGCACAAGAGGAATTTTAAGTGGAGTATGTTCAGCCTTCGCTGATGCCAAATATGTGATCATCCCACAATGTGCTTGAGATTGGCTCAGTGATCTAGGAGTAGTTAGATAAGGAACATACATACAAACACTGATTATTCTGGTTTATTTATAGAGATGGCTGAGTTACATACACATCCATGATCTGGGTTATGGACTTTAACAAAGAGGGGGGGAAAAATCAAGTAAGATTTGTATCATACAAAACAAGTCAGATTCAAGACTAACATGTACTACGTAGCGTGCTTACCGGAGAAAAAAAAAAAAAAAAAAAAACAATACTGCAAGAGTAATTTCACATGTATTTTATAGATATCGTACGTTACAGTCGTTGAAACGAAGTAATCATTTTGCTTATAAGAGTGATTGAAATGCCTTAAATTCTGGTGAGCAAAATTGAGTTGTAAGTGACGTGTCACTATCCCGCAGACAGAAACTAAACTGTGTTTGGGGTCCAAACATGTTCCACGCGAGTGCAGACCCTGCCTCAGGCAACATTTCGCCGGCTTCATCAGGCACAATAGAATGTGACTGTCCAATGGGGATCAGCGGAGTGCTCGGCACACTCCACATGTTTCGATTTTCCCGCTGATCACATCATGCGTCTTCTGGTTGAATGGGTTGCATTAGCGGGAACAATTGTCTGGGTGGCAGACGGATGGTTGTTCTTTGCGGATTATGTGGTTTTACCGTATGAGACATAATCCGTGGAAATGGTCACCATAACAGTCAGGAGGTGCGTCTGATGTATAAATGACAAATGTGGTCATCATTAGTAAGATATTTATTGGTATGCCATCCTGATGAGGGGCAAATAAACCTGAAATCTGGATAGGCGGCTCCGTTTGATGGTTAACTGATGCTGACCATGTAATCTTTGTCCGTTTGAGGCCTCTGGGTTGGAGGTGATGTTTGTTGTAGGACGATGTCCACTGGGGAGTACTTGTCACACTCCACATGTTTTGAATATATATATATATATATATATATATATATATATATATATATATATATATATATATATATATATATATTGTTGTGGTTGACCAAATTCGCAAACCACCATTCAGGTCCCTGAGGTGAGATATCTCTAAGTATATGTGTAGTTAGGCCCAAACCCGTTGTTTCGAGGGAATAAATGTCATTTATGCGGGCTGCGACCCTTTTAGATAGCCGTTTTTCTTTTACTATCTTTATTTTTGACCAGCCGCCATTACTACCACCACCAACCACGTCTCAACAGCCATCACACAACAACCACCAACCGCAACGCCGCTTCACAACAACGGCCACGACCTTTACCGTCACAACTCGCCACCATCGCATCACCACCATTCTTGCGCCACTTGTGGGCACCGATACTGGACTCGTGCAGGGCGCGCACCGAGCAGCGTGTTCAGAAACATCACAGACTTTCCGAAGAAAACGGATCAAAAACGACTCACGCCCACTTCTGTTCCGTCCTATCGGTGAGCGTGGGGCGATTTGGCCCCGCCTCCAGGGCGTTGGAGCGTAGTCGCTATATGCAAATTCATGGATCAAAAAGCATTCACGCCCACTTTTCCTCGGTCCAATGGGGAGCCAGTTAGAGGTGAAGGGTCGGAGGTAAAGGGTCAAAGGTGAAGGGGCGAAGCCACGGGGCATATAAGGGGCCGCGTTCGTCAGTCGAGGCAGTTGGGAGTTCGCGGAGCCAGTGAAGAGTTGGGACGAGTCAAGAGAGGAGACGGAGAGGGCGATCGGACGGAGCTGTGGAGAGGTGGCGGCGGTGAAGGCGGTCGAGGGGTTGCTCGTGTCGGAGTCGGGGAGCTGCGGAGGGAGAGGCCGGCGGCGCGACCGAGGTCGTGGTGGAGACGCTCGTCGCGGGACCCGAGACAGGGAGATATCCTCCTTCCCCCCCGAGCATCAACAACCCCCTCCTGTTTCCCCCCGCGCTGAGATAGTGCGAGAAGGGGGCCCCGTCCCCACCCCATACCAGGCAGTCCCAGCGAGGCCCGCGGAGTCGGGGCGCCAGCGCCATTTCGCGGCTCATCACCAGACGGGTAGGCCCGACGCGGTCTCGGCCCCAGGCCCGCCTCATCCTTGAGGGTGGTCCTTTTCTTTTGCTTTGGGTATATGTGTTGTCGGCGCCGTCTGTGAAGTAAAACTGCATAAGTGTTGCCGTGTGCTCGCGTAGTCGGTAATAGATCTGCATTGTGTTTCTCTTTTATGTTTGCTTTTTGTGTAATATTGTGTTTCTTCTTCTTTTACATTTGCTTTTGGTGTAATTGTATATGTATGCTTTCCGTTCATCGTGAAATAAATGTGCTTTATGTTGAACTGTTTTCCCGCTTCGCTTCGTCTTTTCCTCTATTGAATCTCCATCTTACTTCACGTAAAGGGTTGGTCGTGGGCTAAAACGCCCGATAATTAATCGAACCGTCGAGGCCGACGATAACACCGCTCGGTTATCCCGATAGTACGGAACGGGTCGCTTAAAGTGGCCCGTGTCCGAAGTCGACCTGCGGCGAGGTGCGATCGCCCGGTCTACCCTCCGTGTGGGTACTTAGGTAGGTCGAATTTGGCGAGCAACCCTATCCCACGCGGGGGGCCGATTGGCACGATCGTGGTGAGGCCGAAAGGTCCACCCGTGACTAGTTCCCGGTGTTAGTCCGAGAGGGTCACGACGGGATTGTCCGTCTGGTGGGCGACGTGCCGCGATTCGAGTTACGTGGCCGTTCGCACGCCGGCGGGCGCGAATCCGCAACAATATATATATATATATATATATATATATATATATATATATATATATATATATATATATATATATATATATATATATATATATATATATATATGAAAAATTACATGCCCAGACCAGGAATCAAACTCAAGTCCTCTGGAAAACCATACCAATGCTCTGCCATCTGAGATATCTGGGTAACCCAAAGGCTGAATCCACAATTCTCCCACATAAAGAAGCCACTCTCTTTCCCCTGCTGCTAACCATAGGAGCAGCAAGGGCATGCCCACACGAGAGAAAGAGTGGCATCTGTATGTGGGACAATTACGGATTCAGCCTGTGCATCACCCAAATAGCAGAGCACTGGTATGGTTTCCCAGAGGACCTTGACACGTGATTTTTCCCACATATACATCTATAATCTGTATTTCCAGTTCATTAATAATTTTGATATATATATATATATATATAATATATATATATATATATATATAAATAACTCTTTCCCACGGTGGGATCTTCATACAATTGTTACTATTGCCACATGGTCAGCCATGACAAAAAAGTTAAAGGTTGGCATGATAGCAATCCGTAAAGGGATTGTGGTGTTGCAGTGTGGTGTCATTGCTGCCTTGTTTGGTTGTAGTTTTAGAAATCCATCCTTTTTTCCTCCCTTTTTTGGTGGTGGGAGTGGGGGGGGGGGGAGATTTATTGTTCCATTTATTCTGGACCCTTTTCCATCATAAATTATGCATACTGCAGTTACGTAGTAATGCACAGCAGACTTTACGACAGAGATTATGATTAAGTCAGAGTTTTCCCCGATCTGGGCATACGTAAATTGGGGTGAAATGGCTATGCAAATGACTACCAATTGCCGAACAAGTTCAATTTCTTTGAAAATGCCATGGTAAGAGTGCAAAACCCCAGAGACTGTTGCTTCCTCACGTTAGAATACTGTAATTGCAATCACTTCAGCTATTTTTGTGTGAGCCTGGCTGAAGATGAAGAAATTACAATTTGGCAGTTGAGCGTTCTCCCAATTTAGTACTTTCGCAGTCTTGGTAGTTGTGAAAATGCCAGAGAATAAAAAGGTACGAGTTGTTAGGCTAAAAAGAATTTTAAGGCTTATGACCTTGGAGTATAATTTTATACACATTGTATGCGGTGGCTTTTTTTTTTTTTTTCTGTGTCATCCCTCCATGTTAAAATGTGTGGGTGTGGGTGGGGAGGGGGTTGGAGTTATTAAAATTAAGGGAGGGCAGCTAAAATGATCAACTATTCAATAACAGATAAACTGCGTAACATTTCATTCAAAATCTGAGCATGTGTCGACACAAGAGCAATCTATTGCTCAAACAGCTTCTGAGAATGAGCTCGTTATTTGTTTCCATTTCCATGAGTTGGCTATGCCTATGCATGTTCCATGCCACAGCTCTCAAGATGTTTGCCATTTTGACACTGGTTTTGATCACCCCCTTAAGTATATGCAAGATTATTTTCACTGAAACATAAAGTTCAAATAAATAATAATTTTAAAAATGTAATCACCAAGAATGCACATATTAAGAAGTTTCGTCATTACCTCCGCCACCAAAGGTGAAGGAGGTTATGTTTTCATCCCTTTGTTTGTTTGTGTACAGGATATCTCAAAAAGTTGTGGACGGATTCTGATGAAATTTGGTGGGTGTGTGACCACGACAAATTGATTCGATTTTGGTGAAGATCCAAATCTGGATCGAGAATTTATTAATTTTTAAAGTGATTCTTCACCATAGAGAGATAGGGCAAAAAACGATATAGTACTGTAAAAAACTATATTGGGCCCAGGTATGTTCTCATGGATCAGGCGTTACGTGACGGAGGTAAGCGCTCGACCGAGTGCCCTTCTTGTTTTATCTATTAACATCAAATATGTATACATTGGCTAATCTCCACCCAGAATCTGCAGAAAATACTTCACCGTCAAGAGACTGGGGATACGAGACATTTATTAAAATTATGTTTAAAATGCATGTACAGTAAGTCCTCGCTTTTCGCAAGGGTTGCGTTCCTGGAAAACCTTATGATAAGCGAAACTGTGTTAAACAAAACATATTTTCCCATAGAAACCAATGTGTTGAAGGGGGGATGTGTTTTTGGCTCAGAATTTTTTGGACATAAACACAAATAAACAAAACACACTCCGAGTCGTGGAGACTTACCCCGAGGCTGGAGGAACGGAGTTGATTGCGGTGGACAAGTCACACTTGCGGAGTGGCAGAATAGTCCCCCTCTTCACTTGACACTGTGCTGTCACTTTCTTCACCAGCGGGAACGGTCTCTTGGCAGCTGGTTGAAGGAGCATCCTGGATGGTGGATGGAGTTAGTGCTGCATCTTTTGGCTTGAAAAATGCATGGAGAGTGGGCTGGATGGCTTTCTTTTTCTTTGCTGCATAAAGTTCCTTGTAGCAACAAAGGGCGTCATAAACAACACTGCTAAAATCAGTGCTCCTTTCAAGATTTGGATCTTGCTCGATAACAAATTCTATGGCACTTTCAAACGAGCTGAGGATTTGGCTGAGGTTTTTCATGGTGAGATGCTCGGATGAAGGTGTCACAGCATCTTCTTCTTCCTCAAGAGCAGACTGCTGTTCCAACTCCATAAGATCTTCATTGCTTAAGGGTTCTGCATGAGACTCCAGTAAGTCATCCACGTCCTCTTCGTCAACCTCTTCAAAACCAGCCTCCTGCGCCAGGTCTACAATTTGACTTGTAATCAACGGAACATCAGCAAACCCCGTGAAATTGTGGATGCACTCAGGCCACACTTTCTTCCACACAGCGTTCATTGTGGAGGTACTCACCTCCGCCCATGAATCCTTAATGTTTTCCAAAGCCATTTTTATGTTGTATGTTCGCCAAAACTCCTTGATTGATAGCTTGTCCTTATCAGTTTTTTTGATAAGCTGCAGCATGGTATGTTTAACATAATAGGCTTTAAAAGCAGCAATAACTCCCTGATCCATAGGCTGTAAAAGTGAGGTAGTATTTGGTGGTAAAAATACTACCTGCACGTTTTCACACCAGTCTTCCATTTGCTGAGGATGGGCAGGAGCATTGTCTACAAGCAGCAAAGATTTGTTGTCAATGTTGTTCTCCTTGGAGATACTTCTCAACATGATTGGAGAAGTAATTGATCACGTAATCGTGGGACAATGCCCTAACAAACTACGCGCTTTTTCTTGTATCACAGCAAGAGATAAAGGCATGCGACGTTTAGTTTGATCTTCTATCCACACACATAATAAATGCTTCATGTTGTGCATGGCACCATCTCTCATTCTCGTTAGTGTCGTTGTATTCAAACTGGTCGCAATCTGTGATATTTTCTTTATCTTTGCCGAACTTTGAACGATCGAATGTACAGTCGATGCAGCGATTGCTGTGCACGGCCGATTTCCGTTGTCCCTTCACCTCGTTAATGTCTTTTAATTATATCCATTTTCACCTTCAATGTGACAGCCTTTCGTTGTCGCTTGAAACGAGGTGTGCTCGACAAAGACATGCGGGTCGCTTGGGATTCATACTGGAAGGTATGCAGGCGAGCGTGAAGAGAATACGTACAGTACAGCATACAGTACATGCGCAGTAAAGTGAAAGTGTGTTTATGCGCATCCTGTGTGATTGTTGTTTTTTGCAGGCAGTTTGAAACTTTTTTTGCGTTTTTCCTTGCAATGACATTACGATAGGCATAAAATGTTTGCGATCATTGAAAAATTGGTCATTAAAACTAAATTACGAATAATCGAAACTACGATATGTGAACTTCCGGTTAGCGAGGACTTACTGTATTGTGTCATCATAAAGGACAAAGTTGTGCAGCAATGAGGGTTATTATTGCAAATCAAATAGGTGAAGCTTCACACAGTGCAGAACTGATGAGCAAGTTATGTAACCATGTAGTCAAAGGTCTATCAAAACTACAGTGACTCAGATCATCACCCAGGTCCGACACTGCAAAAAACGCCAATTTGAATTTCCTTGTGGTGGCATAAATGGCCCAAACCACTCAATACTCCCCACAAAAAACAGGCAAATAAACCGATATATTGAATTATTGTGGTTTATGAAGCACAGGCATGATGGGCCAAATGGCCTCCTCCCATGTCCAAATTACTTGTATAAACTGTAATAATACTGCTATACAAAGTTCATTTGCTATTTGTATCGTATAACAAATGCATGGCAAGCATGCTGTCAAGATTGGTATTTGTCTATCATACAAACAGTACCAATTGCTTGGGTTTGCAATGCAGCTGCGTGTGAGCAGATTGTGAAAGCACATAGCAAGGAATTTAAAATAAATAAATAAATGCCATTCCCAGCTTACGAGCTTCTGCCCCAAGAAATGCAAATTAACAGGACACATCCCTCATCTGTTTGTTCCTCCTCAGATGAGGGCTCAACAATCAAGTGAGTCCCTTTTAAAAAGGGTCATTTGGGAAACCAGAACCCTCGTTTTTATGGCCAAAAATATCAAAACAGCCTGTTTATGCCAAATTATTAACAACCTCAACTGCATGACTAATGCTGTTTAACAGACAAAGTATTAACATCTAAAAGAAAAAAACAAATTGCAAATGCCACGTTATTAATTCCAGCCTCATCCTAATGACTCAACTCAACTCAGTCACTTACATGACAGGTCCCTTGCGAGAAAGAATCTTCTCCAGTTGCTTTGCAGACTCTCGGTTGTCAGACTTCCCCACACTGGTATCTCTGGCAGCTTTTGGGGATAGCTGAGTTAGCAAGGCCGAGAAAATTCTCTGAGACGTCGTCAGCTCCATACAGTTCAGGTATATAACATGTACCTTCTTCAGGTCTTCCTGTATGGGAAGAGAGAAAGTTTATCTGAGAAGCAGAAATAGTGCTGCAATTAAAAAGACAAAAAAAAAAATTTGATTTATAAAATACCACATTGACAATGATTTATAAGGAGTCCAGCAAAATACTTACAGCACATCCGTTGACACAATTAAGTAATTACTGCCATCGAAAAAGAAAGCTTGCTTCGATTTCATTTAAAATAATAAAAATTTTTTTTTTTTTTAATAATACAAAACTCACAAGTGCACCTTAAATTCCAAGCTAGGACAATAGTAGACAATTGATAAATCAACCTGGAATGCAAAACAAACCAACTAAACTTAAAAGGAAATCATGAAAATAAACTCCTTCAGAAGAGGAGACTTGCAAAGCACTAAACTGGTATACTTGATATGACGAATAAAAGACTATTACTTAAATATTCCAAGAAAGGAAACCATTTACAACTACATTTCAATGATTTATACAACACATTTGTAGACAAAAATCAAATACAAGAACTAGACAGTGCTATTTTGTTTGAAAGCAGAGCATCTTTCAGTTCAACATACGCACAATGACTGAGTTTAAGTTTGTTCATGACATATTGGTGAGAAGGAAAAAATAATAATAAAACCACTACAATTAAAAACAATATTGTAAAATCAGCAATTTAAACTAGATATCTGCAATCACAAAGCAATTGCTAAGGGTAAGCTTCCCCCGATCGAAGGAGGCTTAACCTTGGCGATCGCCCGTGACTTACACTTGTCCCGCGATCCAATGATGGCCATATTTTTTTCAGACCACCCTATGACCTTGACCTTCAACATTTAGGGATAGAGTGTAAATTAAGAAAATGTGTCACCTTCTACAGTCTACACGATCCATAAACTCAACATGAAAATTCTTCAAGTTATGAACAAAAAAGTGGTTCATCGACACCAATCCAAAATATTAGGTACACAACTTCAATGCAAGAACATTTTGGAAGGCCAAGAGGTCTTTGAGATTCTACATTGGCAAAATTTTATTGTTATTATTATTTTTATTTTTTTTCAGAGCACCATTTGATCACGACCTTCAACTCAGAGGGTCATGCAGTAAATTAAGCATAACTAACTTGCTCAAGGCTATCTAGAGAGGGGCAATTCCCATCTGAGCAGACAAACCAGTCAAGTTTTGGTGAAAAATGTTGAAATGTCGTAATTGGGTCAAGACCTAAAATTATGTCAAGGCCAAAAAAAAACAAAAAAAACAAAACTTTTTATTCACATATTAAATTTCATTCAGAAAGTCCGGCCGGCTCCGAGATACAGCTTGGAGTGTTTGGGAGTGCAGGAAGAACTATTATTATTATTTTATAAATGGTGGTTTAAGACTCCTATGGGTCTAAAACTGATACCATAAAAAATTTGGAGCACCAATTGCAGAAACAAACCCAAGAACAATAAGCCTTTTTATATGCTCAGGGCAGGGAGGCTTAATTAAACTACGGGGAACTCAAACACTCAAACCTGATCGACGTCAATCTATCCCTTGATACTCGACAAAATAGGCATGTGTTTTTCCGGTTTCTAAAGTAATTTTGCAATTAAAAGTTGAAATGTTCTTCTTCTTCACCCTTGCCGTGCCATCGCACTCAGAAGTCGACCATCATATTCGCACCGTCTACGGGTTACATACTGTATGATTGAACTCAAACAGCAAATAATTTTCGATCTTCCACAAATATGCCTCGGCGATTCATCCTTGGCGGTTGTAGCAATACAAACCAAGATGGTTTCAGACTACAATGGCCAAAAGACCCTAAGCTTGCCAAAAATTGGACGAGGTTTGGCCGAAATACCCGAGTGTGGATCGGGTCTACAAACAGGTCATTTTGTGCTTGGAACATTTTACAGAGCACTATGATACAACAGAGATGGTGAGATCTTGTGGTTATTCGCCACGATGGAGAAAGGATGCCATCCCCACGATTAAGCGGAAGAAACAGCCATCGCATAAAACCAAGATCATCTCTACCCAGCTACCAGCACATGTACATGGGCAATTTGAGCGGTGAATCAAACACCTGTGTTGACCTCCCAGCAACCAAAATCACCTCGCTGGAGGTGCTGGCTAACACCGCAGTCACCATGCCCTGTGCGTCTGAAGAGCTCGAAAACCTAGATTCCACTGTCTCAGATGCCATTGCGTGAACTCTGAGATCCAATAAATTACCACCCAAAGAAAATTTGAATTCAGTACAATCAGCATTCAAGAAGAGATCGAGAACGAGAGTTTGTATATCTGAAATGTCAGTGTAGTTTGTACATCTGTGTGTCCACTGGGGCTGGACATAGACACAAGACGACCACACACAAATGGCACCCCGGGGAAGTATGAAACGGGACAGTTCCGTAACATACAGGACACCTGGTCAGCCTGCAATTGTGGGACAAAGCATTCGTTTCCCATTTTGGCGGCGGTGTCCGAATGTACCTGGGCGGTGTTGGCTGATAACGGGGATTTTTGCTGGAGTAATATTACCGATTTATCAATTAATACAAAATCCATGACAAACAGTCAATTGATCGGAAAAACATAGCCTACCAGTGTCAAGAACATGTGACCGGCATTTTCACATTCACGAACACTTCCATTGTTACCATCTTTGTCTGAATTGCTCGCGCAAGGCTCAAAAAGACACGGCTCTATAATCCCCCCCCCGCCCCCCAAAAAGTTTCCATCACCAATTTTGTCTACAATAGTCTCTTCAAAATCCTGCTGATCAGTTTCAACATACCGAAAACGTTCAGTTGTTAATGATGGTGGAATCGGTATCGGAATCCAAGCTCAAAATAGTTTCTCCATGTAAAGTCGCCATTTGGTTCAAGGTATATGTTCTGTTCTGAGCAGTGTGACCACTCATTTTCATAAATGCCATTGTGAGCCAATGATAAAAAGCCAATAATTCACAAGGTTTCGGAAAAGCGATGATAATAGAAAACCTATACGCCAAGAAAACCTATAGAAAACCAAGACACCAAGGTGAATAACGAATAGCCAAGATCTTGTGAAAAAAGCCAAGGAGTGGTCACACTGGTTCTGAGTGACGTCACTGGCAAAAATTGAAAAATCGACACCTTCAGGCTTTTTTTTCGGCAAAAAAAAGAAAAAGTTTTCCCTTTAAATTAAACCGAGATTCATGACGTTTATTGGTTTTCAGAATAAAAAACATTTTTTTGCTTTTGGATTCCCCTTCAATAATTTTTTTTTTTTTTAAATAAAAAATACAACTTTTAAATCAACCAATTTGGTGTTAAAAGGTGGACATCCACTAAAATGTCATAAGTTCAGTAGATACATTATTTCCGCAATCTCTTCCAGGAATGTTCGAAAAAGCTTCAATTGCATTTGCAACTTCATGGCCCAAAACGGAATGCACACTTAATGTCGATCCAAAGGACGACACGCACTGAGGCATCACAGTGCCTGCAAAAGACCAGGATGACAGTTTATAGCTGGGTTGGGATTCAAACCCAGCTCGGTAGCTCACAGGTGAGTGTGCATACATCTGGAGGCATCCTGCCAGCATAACTTGTCAAATATCATTTCACGAAAACAAAACGTCTCAAGCAATAATTAAAATCACCTTTTTTTGTAAAATCATGATCACAAATGCGAATCCACACGTGTAAATATCCTCATTTTTCTCCCCCAATAAAGACAGATTTCCGAGTATCGTACATTTGTCACATGTCAAGATTGAAGGCACAAGCTAGCAAGGATTTTGATTTTTGCTGAGTCTTCAAACCATAAACCACCTCAACCAAACTAAACATAAACTACCTACCGAAACAGAGCTGAGCTACTTAAACTGTTAATCGACATCTTGATTTATCAATGGGCCACAGAACATAATTATATGGAATAACTTGCACTGAAGACAAATTTTGTGACAATAATTGTTTCTGGCCAATGACATGTCAGGCTGGCAAGATGGCTGAGAGGTATGCACACTTGCGTTTAAGCTGTCTACTCTGGGTTTGAATCCTGCATCAGCTACAAACTGTCATCCTGTTATTTCATGGGCAGGCCGATTCATCAATGTGTGTGCTGACCCTCAGATGGACATTAAACGGGTGTGTCCTCTGCTAACATGACTTTGTGGTCATTAAAGACCCCACTGTTATTCGCAAAGAGCAAGCACAGTGTTCCAAAGGTGTCCTGTGCAAAATTTCAATGTTGGCCTCCAAAGCCAGCTGCCGACTGGGCACCCTCTGTCATACAAAGTTCTTTCTTGGCACACCTGCACTCCAATCCACCTAACAGGCCTTCATCCACAGCTTGATGGAATACTGCTCTCCCCTCTGGGCTGGCTCCCCTGTCTCACATGTTGCTCAGCTTGATGCCGTGGAAACCAAGGCCTTCAAGATCATTGGAACCTCCCACGCTGAAGCCGAGTCGATGGGCTCATCGCTTCACCATCACAGACAGGTCAGTGTTCTCTCTATATTCTACTGACTCCTTTGTGGACTTGCATTGTCTACTCTTTCAGCTATTTGTCCCCCTCTGGTTTCAGCAGGGCTCAGTCCACCATTAATCCCCTTCTGGTAAAACTATGCAAATCCAGGATCATTGCTCACCTCCACTCATTTGTTCCTCCTTTATTTTTTTCCCCCCACCTGTGGAATCAACTTCCACCTTCTCTTTAAGCTTATTTTTCAATCTCTTCCCACCAGGGTTTCAAGACAGCCATTCACCGCCATCTTACTGTACATAGTCCCCAATCCATCCATCCATTGGGACCATACTCTGTGCAGAGCGTTAGTGCTGCTTAAGCAGTCTCCTTGGCTATTGGACACAATCCTGGACGGGTCACCACTCCGACACAGGATAACAGCAAGCTGGTACTCATTTTGCCGACCTCGGAAGGATGACAGGCAGAGTCAACCCCACCTGGTATCAATTCAACAGCCAAGCAGGATTTGAACTCAGGACCCTCGGATCCCAAATCCACCACTCTAACCATTAAGCCAACACCAGGCATATCATACCCAATCCAAAACCATGATCTTTTCTACAATCATCAACCACACCCAAATCCCTCTGAATATTCCAGATTTTCCTTCACTATGCATGTGTTTTGCATCCTGATCCATTCAGTGTACAAAAAGACACACAAACAAGTGAATGGTAAAAAAACAAATTTCTACAATTTGTTTTGCAAATGCTTTGGTGATTGTTCAGCAAGAAGGGTGACAATGTGGACACATCCAAGTACTGCAGACACCGCTCTGTTAAAATCTCATGATCAACGTTGGTTCAGCATAAAATGTCCCTGTGGAAAATAATCCAGTATCCACAGATCATAAATCAAAGGTGATACAACATAATAATAATTAAATAAATATTTATTTATTTAATTATTATTATGCTGTATAGCCTTTTCCAGCAACATTACCATGGCCTCGCTATGCAAAAAAACAACAAACAAAAAACACAAAAACAAAGTCACATAACTGTTAGCTTTTATTCAAAATCTCAAAATTGTTGCTGTGATATCCCATTATTCACCCAAAACACACCGAAATGCTGGTAAGGATGTGCCGTAGACATGCAGTCTTGCCGGTTCCAGGGCGTCCGGAGACATACAAACTGCCAGGTTTAGCAGAAAGCACATGATGCTGCAGAAATGAACGCACCACATTTTGCTCAGCTTCACGGCACAACAGGAGTGATGGAAGAGCTGTGTGTAAAGCTCCTTTCGCTTCTTGATAACACCCTCCTAAAAAAAAAATTAAAAAAAAAAAGTTGTTACAAAATAATTAAAAAACCAACCACACAACCAACAAACCAAACAACTAACCAACCATACACACCTTTCTTCCGATTGAGCTTTACAAACAATGCCTTGGGTTCAGGTGACATTTCCAGCAACGCTTCAGTATGCTCAGTCTTAGTTTCCGGAATCGTTTCTTTGCTCGGAGGACCAATGTCCTTTCCAGCCAACGTGCCGGTCTCATCAAACTGAAGCCGCCTGCATGGTGTCAGCAACTCTCCAGGTGATGTGGATGGAGATGCCACCGGTCTAACAATCATCACGTTCTCCTTCTTTTGCTTGGACGGAGAGCATTCAGTCACACAAGGCACATTGCACGTGTTCTCAGCTCCTGGAGGAAAAAAACAAAAAAAAACAAAAACAAAACAACCTTTTGCTTTCACTGCACAACTAAAAGTCATCACTCTGGATAGCACATGAATCAAATTATTATAAATGACTGAGAATCACAAATAAAGACAATTAAAAAAAAAACAAAAAAAAAGGATGCATTGCCAATTAATCATATAAATAAGGAGCAATAACAAAAAGGAACCACAAGTAAATGTAATCAAGCCAATTTGTAAAATTTGCAGTGCTAAACTTAAAACAAATATAAAGTTGGAGAGTTCATAGAACACGGTACCCCACGCTGTCTGGAGAAAGTACGTGGGCGAGGTCGACGAATGGAAAATTTAATTAATTGCTCGTGATGACTGAATTTTGGGCCCAGTACTGCTAAACGGAAGGGTTTTGAAATTGCCAAAAAGGCGATTTGTGTTCTACAATGTTCAAGTATATAACTCAATATTGAAATAAAAGATTTTAAAGGTCATTGAAAAAAAATAAAATAGTAGTAATAAAAACAATTCCACACGTTTACCACCCACCGTTGATGGTCTTCTATGTTCTTTTTTTCCTTTGTTAACACTTTACACTAGTTTGTGTCCTTTATGATGTCCTTAAAAAGTTTTTTTTTTTTGGAATGATTTTCAATTTTGTTTTGACGACCAGAGTTTAAAAAAAAAAAAAAAAAAAAAAAAATTAATCTCACTCCTCTCTGCGCATGCGCAATCGTGACAGATTCAGAGCCAAAGTAGTACAAAACGACAGGTTTGTTTTCCTATTTGAGTTCAAAATACAACATTCAATTTAAATTAATTGTTTCTCAAACATAAACTGACATTTGTAGACAGGACAGACAGACAGAAGTGAACCAATTGCTGAACTCCACTTTTGGCTTCACGTCCAGTTAAAACCAAAACAAACAAACAAATTAACTCATGTATGCTTTTTAATTATAGCAGAGTTGACATTGTCGAGGCTTTGTGTCTGTCTGTGTCGGCAGAAAATTCAAATAATGTTCTACCAACTTGAGATCCACAAATATATGCGAGCCACCACAAATAGCAACACCAACGTTTGAGGGATCAGCTCTGGCTCTGATGGACGACGTTACTTTGCTTCCTGAAACACCAACCTGAGGTCGAATACATTTAAAGATGTCCAGCTTCAAGGAATGGTGTTTAAATCAACTAAAAAAAAAAAAAAATATATATATATATATATATATATATATATATATATATATATATATATATATATATATATATATATATATGCTAACAGAAGGTTGGGTTGAGGGCGAGATACAAAATGCACTTCATGCTGCAACTAGTCCCAAAAATAAGACGCAACACCCATTACTCATCACTTTAAAACAATGCCCAACATTTGGTGTGGCTTATTGCCTTTCTGGAATTGTAATGTTTTCATCTGTCGACACCTTCCTTCAATCCAACTTGCGTAGTTTACTCTCCTTGCTACCAACACAGTTTATACAGCTACACATTACAATCGGTTACAGTTAGCACCTATATTGTGAACACTCTCTCCACCATCTCATCAACTTGTAAGAGATACTGAACAAAGAAAAACAAGCAAGACAATGAAAGAAATAAAAACAACAGCTCTCCATTAAACCAACTTCAAATTCATTTTCTTATCGGTCTGCTTGCAGTTGAGATGAAATGAATCAGTGGAGATATTACCGAGTCGTTTTCTGGGTGACAAGAGCAACTGTGTGCCTTTAGCTCCAAACTCGTTCCTCGTCCGAGTCTTCGAATTCTCAGCGGCATCTTTTGCATTCTGAGCCTTACGCAACTTCGCTTTCTGCACCGCCGCTCGAGTCTTCCGTTGCGGAAAGGGGATGGTGGTCTGGAGCATAATGAAACACTGCAAAGATTTGCATCATCAGTCAACACCAATAAAACACCGAAATTAAAGAGTAAAATAAAATAAAAAGCTAAATGTATTTGATCACATTTCACAAAATAAAGGGATTAGAAGAAGGCTTGTGAACAGGTAGTTGCTCACAATGTCTAAGAGCAACTTGTTTTCAGATTGAAATGGGCAAACAGCTTGGAGCTCCACTCCACATGAGACAGCATTATACAGTCCTTCATTTGCAAGAGTGCATCTCGATAGATCCAACCATATGCCATGCAAGCGTAATCTAAACAGAATGATCTCGTTGTTGACAAATGGTTTAATGAGAATCAGGATTTCTAAAACATCATCATCCCTTCAGGGTACGAAACCAAACTCTAAACAACAAGAAAAAGAGCAGAGATTGCAGTCCCTCGCCAGGACTTGTTTTGTGTGGTGTATTTTGTGTGGTGTTTGTGTACTGGTGCGATACGTAATTAATACGAGACATAATTAGAACTGCCACTTTATAACTGCTGGCAGGGATGACCGTGTACCAAGATGTCCCGCTTTAATTTGGACACCTGACCCATGATGTTTATTGTTATTCAATTGAATTTAGAATGGGATTAATATAAATTCAATTTGGATCAAATGGAAGACCAAATAGGTCCAGTCCTGCATTGGAGTAATCCGAAGAAACCCGAACAAGCAAAAAAGCAAAGATGGAGTAATCAGAAGGAACCTGGATAAGATTCGCATTTCAGTTACTACTCCTTTACCCTCAAAACCATCCAGGCCCAACCAAGTGAGACTTATTAAAAAAAAAAAAAAGGCACATCATAAAAAAAAAATCAAATAATTCTTGTTGCCAGACTGCGTGTGCGATCAGGTTTAAATTTAAAACGTATTTCCCATCAATACTAGATCACAATTGTGAAGTTTCATGTCGATCGATTAAGTGGTTCCAGAGAAAAACATTTTTTTTGAATCCAGTATGGCTGCCAAACCATGTGACATCAATTTTTCCTTAACAACCCGGTCCAGGCATGCCTTGGACGTGGTGTCCCCTCGGTCTGTCCAGCTGTTCTGGAGTTTTGTTTTTTAATACGTTTAATGATAAATGCAATATGACTGTCAAACCATGTGGCCAATGACATCATATGTGTGAACCTTTTGTTCCTCGTGGATAGGCAGTCATATATGTAAAGTTTTGCCTCGGTCTGTTCAGCCATTTCAGAGAAAAAGATTTTTTAAGGTTTAAACAAAAAAATAATAATAATATGGCTGCCGAATCACGTGACCAACGACATCAAAAAGAATTGTGGACCATTTTATCCCGAGATGACCCTCAAAACATTTTCATACCGATTGGATGTGGCGTTGTACAGATGCAATTATGCAAAAAGGAAAACAAAAACATTGGCACATCTTAGACAATGATGATACATTCAAAGACGGAATTAGTGTGGAGAAGTTTTTACAGCAGAAGAGACGGCGATAGGACAAGGAGTTATTTATTTGTATGGATCCTGTGGCTGCATCATTTTTTTTTCTGGGGGTGTGGGTGCACCTCTGATGCAATGCCCCCCGCCCTCCCCTTACCAGTAAGTTGATACTCATTTTGCGAAACTCAGAAGGATGACAGGCCGAATCAACCCTCCTGGTGTGAATTCAACGAGCCGACAGGGGCCGAAACTCAAGATCCTGAGATCTTAAGCCAACACCATGCGGACTCAGAGGTCATAGATTCAGAGTGAAGAAGCTACATCAACGCAAGGGTCTTTCAGACTAGTTAATGCAGGGAATGGCAGCAGGAACAGCAAGTAGGTTTAAAATGGATTCCAGATAAGTATACAGAGTAGCATTAGGGATAAAAGGGGGCACATCATAGATATTAGTAGAAATGCATGAGTAAGATGGGTCCGATGGCCTCCTGCGTTGAACTTCCTTGCATGTCTTTCATAGAACCGACTTGACACACTGTGCAAGTCATTCCCGCCAATCGTGAAGCGCTGAGGCCCCAAGTCTGAGCGAAGTTTATAATCAGACAGGAAAAAAAAAAAAAACACAAGAACAAGACCAACAACAACAACAAGATCACGACGAACAAGAAGAACAAGAAGAAGAAACTCACGCAGTCACAGCTTTCATTCCCTGCAAACGGACATTTTACAACAACTGACGAGCAACCGATAAGGGTTTAAGTCCATATTATCCACGACAGGCCTGCAGTACCAAACAACATCCAATACAATCTGTTTGTCCATCAATTATTGTTAATCAATTAATTTCTTTGCCATCAATTAGCCAGGTTTCATTGAATGTGATGCATGTTGTATATTGTACAATATAATATAATACACACGTAATCCCACATCCCCCCCCCAACTGCACTGTCTCCAACATCCAAGGCCGACTCACGAGACCATCGGACTGGAAAACTGTGACACGATGACTAAACGGTGCACTGAAAGTAATCAAAGCATCACAGTCGTCGAGACAGCGCACTTAGCGCCAGATAGCCGAGACAGAACTCGAAATTAGAAGTCGTAAACCGTTAAACCCATCCCTTACCAAGTTAACTTACGTCGCTCAACCCGGTATGGAGCTCGAACTCAGCAAGGAAATTGCGCTTTCCCAATCTCCCGCCAAACGTGCTGTCTTAACCAATCAAACGCGCGCCTTTCGTTTGCTCGCCGTGACGTCAGGCGACGTGGCCGGTGCCATTGGCTGGACTCCGCTCCCTGAAGGATTCCATTGGTTGGTGATATCTCGCGGCAAAAATGTAAATCCTGCGGAAATGACATCGAAATGATGACGCTCAATGAATTATAACAACTCTTGTCTGGAAACATTAAAGTACATTTTAAATATGTATCCCTCGGAAAAGGATTGTTTTCTCACAATTGTCGTGATGTTTATAAAAATCATGAAACAGATAAATTGTTTGTCCCAGGGATGTCATGGTCAAACAAACGGTGCTTTTTCTTGTCTGGATCTCTATCAGGTTTTTTTTTTTTTTTCAATACTTCGTCTTTCTGCTATTTATCCGAAGTAAAGTTCGTCGCAACGAGGGGAACAATTTAAATACACGTTGAGTGTCTCGATGAGAGTCGTTGGAACAAAGGAAAAAAAAATCACTCGATCCTTACGTGGTGACGTTGAACACCTTATTGGTTGTTCCAGGGTCGACAGGGTAGTAGAGGTTTTTTTTTTTTAAATGGGTTCGAGTCGAGCTTTTCTCTCCTGGACCGATCCGGTCCCAAAACAAGAAAATCCGAATATAACTGTGTTCAAAGGAATCAAAGGGTGGTGCCAGGAGGGGGCGGTGTATCGTCAGGCTCGAGGGGTATGGATGGGTGAATGTTCAAAGGATCAAATGGAAGACCAAATAGGTCCAGTCCTCAAGGTCCAGTCCAGGAGGGGGCGGTGTATCGTCAGGCTCGAGGGGTATGGATGGGTGAATGTCGTTTTCAGGACATCTGGGGTGTGTTCCACAACAAATCAGCTTGCTATCGCTTGCCAAGCCACCCGTCCCTTAAGGCCTAAGTCACATTTTCTCGACGGCGAGGATACGGCGGCCGTACGCCCTCTGAATTGACAGAAACGTGCGGCGGCCGCAGAGTTTCTGAGGTGGCCTCAGGGTGGCCCTACGCCGTTTGGCTATCTTTTACAGGCCGTAGAGGTCGCCGTGGAATTATAACGCGGAGTTATAACTTTTTTCATTTCTACGTTGGCCGTAGCAATTCGACATGCCCTGGTTGTGACGTAGTTGTGTTCCACATCGACCGTACGTAGGGCGTACGGTGGGCTTGCGTTTTTCATGCGGCTGCCGTCGGCTCTTATCAATGAAAAATAAATTTTACCCTAAAAACCGAATAAATTTTTAAAAAAACGAACACAATGAAGCGTTCATGTTTGTTCACCTGTCTTCCCCACCTGTTCGACCCGCATCTTCGCGCTTTGTTCATCCAGTTCGTCGGTGGAACTCCTCGTGAAAGCATCTCTCGTGTGTCGATCGCTACTTTACCTCGTGTTTTCACCTTCATTTGTGCTGTTTTTATTTTTTTTATTTCTCATCTTGTGTTTTAATTAATACCAAAAAAGCAATCCGATCACGTGGTGTGACGGACTGACGGGCAAGGATTTAATTTCACAGAAAAACCAGTTGTAATTTGGAATATCCACGATTACCTCAGCCCGATGCGGTTGATGAAAGTGATTGTGGTTCTGGGGGAATCATGTTTGATGAGCTGCCCTGGGGGCAGCGCTCGCAGAGAGCGAGCGATCGGAACCCAGGCCGGAGCTCGAGCCTGTGTGGGCTTTTGGATGTGGTGATTGTACCAGTTTACATGCAATACACCACCACCTAAGGTCATTCACTCATCTTATTTTACCTTAAACATGGGGAATTTCAGTTGAAAGTGGGTTTTCTTGGGGTCCAGGAACAGGTTAATTCACTCACTCCATTATTTCTTATTGGGGAAATAGTTTGGGAATCGAACTTTTTGCAATCCGAACAGCCTCCGGGAACGATTTCAATTCGGATTCTGGGGGCACCACGTACTAGTATGTTCCGAACTGTTATATTTTTATTTCAGTAAAAAAAGAACTGGTATATATACCCACTTGTTACCGTCCGTCTGGCCACACATTCGACTCAGGCCCCCCCCCCTTTGGGCACCTTGAGGCTACCTTCCGTCTGCCTTGAAAATTATATGGCCGCCGCAGGGACGCCCTAAGGTCACCGTGCGACATCAAATCAAAGACCGTACGGCACCCCCACGTTTTCAGTCTCCACAATTTCTAAATACGCCGTGCGGCTCCCGAAAAAGAAAAACATGTGACTGCTACATTGTGTGACCGTGGAAATACTGCGGCCGCCATATAATTGCTCGTGGCCGTAGATTTTGGAGACCCCACGGCCGCCGTGGCAAATGTGACTTAGGCCTAACCGTTTCAAAACAGAGTGCTTAAGCCACTTGGCGAGCGCTCTACAAGCTGCGGTGTGTTCAGTCACCAAGTTTCTTGAGCGCTCACCAAGTGGCTTAAGCACTCGAGCAAGCACTCCTTTCACTTGGCAAGCGATAACTAGCTGCCTGGTAACTGAGCACACCTGATTTGTAACAGACACACACCTGCAGTGATTGATTGTGTTGTTTGTTTGTTTCATCAAAAGGTGAATCGATTGTTACTTGTTCGTTATTCTCGACAGTTGTCTATACCTGCACCTACAACCATCTTCACCTACCCCCAACCCAAAGGACATTATTGTTTTTTTTGGTTGAGCTTTTTTAACGTTGGGTTAACGTCAGCACAGTCGGTGTCTTCGTGTAACAGATTTTGCGTCAGAACCCCATCCCATGGCAACCAAGAAAACAAGACCCCAAAAATCTCGAGAAACCCCCAACATTTTCCATCTCGATGATCTTCGGCTGTTCTTGTGGAGATAATCTATTGCTTGTGTTCATGTAGTGCTATCTCTTAGCATAGTTTGTGATTTACTTAATTCCCTTTTGGCATCTTTCACACTTATTTTTGCAGCACTCACTATATTCCACATGACAGCAGTGGATGAACTTATTGAATCTTTATCTTTCATGATTTTGTTGCCTATTATACCATTTAGGTGTCAGTCCATCTCCTTCAATTCTATAGCACGTACACACACATGCACACGCGCGCACACACACACACACACACACACACACACACACACACACACACACACACACACACACACACACACACACACACACACACACACACACACACACACACACACACACACTTGCAATACCCCTGCCTAATGGTTGTGTAATCATCATTACCATGTTATTGTACTATAGACAGTATAGAGTGAGATGAACATCCCATCCCCAGAGGATGTACAAGATAGCTCATCGGGTTGGGAATTGAAGCAATTTTGTATTTGGTCAATTTGTGCCTCCTGACAAGAAGCATAAGTTAAATGAGAAATAGTCATGAACCTTCCGACGGAGAAATCCAATTGAATCTGTCAAAGATCGATTTTTATCAATATAATGTCCTCATTGAAAGAGACAACAATTTATTTTGATTGGTCGTTCCAAAATTCACCCTGTCCATCTCTTTTTTTTCCCAACACAGGAAGATACACAACGGTTTTCATTCCAATTAGTGTCGAGTTATGTGCACTGCATGAAAGAACATGGCACTTGTTCTCATCTCATCATTGTAAGCTCCATAAATCGGTTAATTATTGTACGTAAGATATTTGAAAAATCGATGTGGAGTTGATTCCGGAAAATATTTGAACAACATGATCATTATCAGTATTGGATGGACATCTCATCAAGGCAGGGGCACGTTCAAATCTGTACCATGTTGGCGTCCTGTGTTTTTGCTTTTTCATTGAACAGATTCCATACAACTGCATTTACAGTTGGCCTAATGTGATGCGCTGGAAGTACAGAAAGCTAATCAGCGAATGTAGGTCAATGGAGATCAAGTAATTGAGGCCGTGAGCAGGAGGCTATTATAAGAAGTGGTGAGAAAACGATTTGTGTTTCATGATCAAGGTCCCACTTGAAATTTGGAATTTTGTGAGACAACTTCGTGGTGGACTCTGGGTCAAGGAGATCTCTGCCAATTATACTGTGGAAATGGGGGGGGTCTCAAAGTTGACCACCCGTGTCCAAAAAGGCACTTTTTGGCATTTTGCTCATTTTCATGGACCCATGGCTTCTTCAATACTGATCTCAGGGCTGCGAAACTCGTATCAGGCAGCAATCAGACATCACAACATCGCATGAACATGGGCATGTCAGTAGAAGCCGCTATGTTCCTCCAGATGGTGAAGTATTGAGATCGTACATTTGGGAATTAAGAAGTCACAATTATTGGAATTAGTACCTTCAGCATATGTGGACAATGAGGGGTATAACATGCACCGAAGATCCATAAATTTTACAGGAGTGTGTGCATGTGTATATATGCAGTGTATGTATGTATATATATATATATATATGCAGTGTATGTATGTATATATATATATATATATATATATATATATATATATATATATATATATATATATATATACATACTGTATATATATATATATACATACTGTATATATATATATATATATACATACTGTATATATATATATATATATATATATATATATATATATATATATATATATATATATATATATATATATATATATATATATATATATATATATATATATATATATATATATATATATATATATATATATATATATATATATATATATATATATATATATATATATATATATATATATATATATATATATATATACAGTATATATATATATATATATATATATATATATATATATATATATATATATATATATATACTGTATATATGTATATATATATATATATATTAATATTTCGGCACGCCCCTTTCTTTGTTCCACCATCAGATTTTTCTTACTGCATGAAATGAAACAAGATTTGGCACATATACTAATGATATTATTGTCTTCTTTAAGAGGCCCATCAAAATTCGTTTTGATGCATTTTCACAAACTCCAACGGATTCCATTTAAATTCGGTACGATTATGGCTTTTGGTCCAACTTAGGTCATTGGCTATAAATCTTTTCCATAACACTTCTGATATTCGAAAAAATCGATAAATCGATATCCCTTATGGGATTTTCCATTCAAATCCACTGAAGTTTAAGGCCTACGGGGGACGCAAATTTCCACTTTGCCCGGGGCGCTGTTTACCTCCGTTACGCCAAGCTGTTCGGGTTAGGGTTAGGGTTTGGGTTAGTGTTAGGGTTAGCATGAGGGTTAGCTACCCTAACAGCTAACCCTCACCCTAACAGCAAACCCTAACCCTAACCGCTAACCCTAACTGCTAACCCCTAACCGCTAACCCCTAACCGCTAACAGCTATTCAGGAAATTTGCAGGAAAGCCCGAGCAACGCCGGGCATTTCTTCTAGTATATATATATATATATATATATATATATATATATATATATATATATATATATATATATATATATATATATATATATATATATATATATATATATATATATATATATATATATATATATATATATATATATATATATATACAGTAGACTAGGCGTAAGTCGGCAGCGTGTAACTCGTCACTTTGCCTAAGTTGGCAGTGTCAAAAAGTCCCGAATTTATCTGATGTTAAATCGACTTACAGACTTTGAATAAAGTCTGTAAGTCGTCATCTCTAAGTCGTCACTTCGTCTAAGTCGTCAGATGTTGTCCGTTCCCACGTAATGGAAACTCAAGGAAATTACCACGCCGAACTCGTCACACGGAACTGCTGCCTCGTGAGAAGCCCGATTTCATGGAATTGTGATGTGCGGGCTATTTATAACTGCGCTGTGTTCAGCCTAGTCAGCGTGCCTTCCCACATACATCTGAAGAGGTAGACAGGCTGCGCAATGCAGTCTCTGGCGAAGGAGTAAAGGATCGATTGAGCTTCGTGTTGAAGTCCGATCATGGTTTTATATTGGCTTGTTTTGTACATCACCGCACTCATTTCACATAGGTATTGAGTGGTCGTCATCACGATGACTGTGTGTCATGTAATTAGTCGATGGTATATAAGTTTTCATTCCATATGAAAACTCATTCTATATTCATTCCAATGAATGAATTATAACAGCCATTCATTCCACATTTGTAGATGGTTATATACCATCACCGATGGTATATGAGTTGTCTTACAGTTGTTCATTATCTTTACTTTTGATAAAGTGATTAATGAATTCCATCTTTGCATCTTTTTTCTAATTCCATCACTTTACAACTAACCAATGAACCCCCACCTATGCTCCGAGGATTGTGTTTCCCTTTTGGTACAATAGCCGGCTTAGAGATTGTTGCACCCTCTCACACGTACGTGTCCAGGCCACGCGCGACTTCATCCGTCACCCCACAGTCATCATGAATGTTCGCATACGCGTACGTCGTCACATGTCTAAGTCGTCACTTTTTTCTCGGTCCCGATGGTGACGACTTATGCCTAGTCTACTGTATATGTATATATATATATATATATATATATATATATATATATATATATATATATATATATACATATATATATATATATATATATACATACATATATATATATATATATATATATATATATATATATATATATATATATATATATATATATATATATATATATATATATACATATATATATATATATATATATATATATGTATATATATATATATATATATATATATATATATATATATATATATATATATATATATACATATATATATATATATATATATACATACATAACAAAAGACCCACCCACATTGCTCACCTGTGAATGAAGAGAATAGCCAATCAGTTATCATGTAAACCCAAGTGGCTAGTATTATATAAATAAATTGACACCTCCCATGCTGTTCCAGCCGAATAAGCTGTATAATGCAACCAAGAAGGCCTAAACAAGGTAAGTGCTTTCCATTTCCAAAGCCTTCCCAGAGTTCCTCCACATTTTTTTTCCACTTTTTTCCGCAATTTTTCCACGCTACGTGCTTTAGCACTCGGTGGTCCCGTTCTGTGAGCTTGTGTGGCCTACCACTTTGTGGCTGAGCTGCTGATGCTTCTAGTTGTTTCCACTTCACAATAACAGCACTTACAGTTGAGCTGGGCAGAAATTTGACTTGTTGGAAGGGTGGCATCCTATGACGGTGCCATTTTGAAATTCACTGAGCTCTTCAGTATGGCCCATTTTACTGCCAATGTTTGTCTATGGAGCTTGGGGGGGGGGAGAGAGGTCCACATGGAGATTTCCTGATGACGCATTCTTTACTCTTTCCTTCTTTGGGTTCCTTCTGATGACTCTCATGCAGTATTTGATCTTCCGTTTGATCGTATTGTAAAACGTGCACTGAGGAGGCAATGAGTGTTCACTTTAAGACTTTGTAGAGCATGTGTGTTGCATAAAACCTACTGTTTTTGAGTGAGGTTTGGTGAGGACTTGGGCACAAAAGCACAACAAGAAAGTGGAGTCTACGATCCTTCCAGCCTTGCACCGGCCCACATCATTTGAAAATTAGTGTTGGTAATTACAATATCTCATTCCTTTGGTCAATCTGAGAAAGTTCTTCAACTCTTCCCTTGTGCAGAGGCACATCCCTTTCTCTGCGGTACTTTTCCAAGTATTTTCGGCTTACTGTAGAAGGGTTGTGAGGCATTTTAGAAAACGATCCTTATCTCGCACACAAAATAAGGAAACATGCCCTCATGAACATTTCTGCTAAGGGGTTATGGGTATGCGCACTAAGCATTCTGGGGTGGATTACATCATTTATGAAGTCCCGTATTCTGTCATGAGCATCTTCCACGCATTCAAGATCGATCACTTGGACGCGATTCTTCAGACCCAGTCAAAAAGAACGATTTTTGCCAATATCTAAAGACTCAGTAATCGCGACCACAGCTATATCAGTCTCTGGACTGTGAAGAACGATGTTATTGTGAGTTGCACCGGCATGTTGTGCATGGAGGAGGTGATGGGTGTCAGCCTTCTCATGGTCGCTTCGTATCTTATTCATAAACTGTCTGGTTATTTGGGAAGATTCTAATTTGAACACATGACACTCTTCAAAATGAGTTAAAAAGAGAGTAATCTCAGCTGAGATTCGGCAGCGGGGTAGGGCGCCAAGTGTATAAAAAATAATTCAGAGTGCTTCCTTGTTTTCTTCACTTCCAAGGTTAAAGAGTTAGATTATTTTTTCCCATTGAATGGGAATTTTTGGATTTGAATGATACAGTCTGATAAAATTTGAGTCCTGGGCACCTCGTCGAGAACGTTCAGCATTCTTTATCGAAATAGGTGCATACCTGTCAGTCGCAAGGTGTGCTTTAGGAGGGCTACATAATATTTTTTCATGCGTTTAATGACAGACCGACGGGACTCACTGGATGGTTCCTCTGTATGGTGCTCCTGGGTCCCGCCGGTGACTCGTATACGACTGGACCCTCTTTACATGGCCGGCGTTCAGAGACAGATTAGACTAGTGGTGCGTCTGCTGCAAAGACCTGGGGGACCATTTCCACCCAAATGGCTCACACCATTACATAGACGGACATTCTATAATAACATAGTTTATTATAGGACGATTTAATCATCCATGTAACTGTCTTCCAGGAATTGAAAGCCGACTCAGTAGTTCAAAAGCGTGTGAACGACTGCTGAGCCACCCTTTGAGCCCGATAAGGTTCCATCTTTCAGTCTTGTACACTCTCTCTGTAAAACTACATGTGGTATGAGTGGTTAAGTTCGTGGTTAAGCTGACGTGGTTTGTGGGTGCAGGGAATTATTATTATATTGAATTGTAAATACTGCCTCTACAGTGTACATACATGCTCACCTTGACCCAAATTTCCTTCTCTGTCCAATCTCCACTCCACCCCACCCCCACCCTAATTTTCAATACACGTTATAACATGACTTGGTCTCTGGATGATTGGATGATTCTGTTTGTTCTGGCGGTTTCATCTCTCGCATTGTCACACTTGCATCATTTGATTCGGTTGCTCGTAGCCTTGAGAACATTTTGAACGTCCATCACACGTTTTGTACTAGGTAGCCTCATTATACTCCATTGATAGTGCTGCTACGGCAATTCACTGTGAGCATAGACCTGCCTCAACGTTTATGGAGGTTCATATTACATTGACCCTCACCTGCTCAACTTCCCAAAGTCGAGTCTTTTTGCCAACCTGCATATTCATTCATCCCATTTTCGGAATGCCTCCATTCTCTCATCCTCCCCTTTGCAATCTTTCAAATGTGCTGTCCATCATTATTTCATGCCCTCACCCTTGCACACAATTATTGATTTATTCTCCTCTCAATTTTTCCCCATTCTTTTCATTTGTGGGCCATTGTTCCTCATTTTTTGTTGTTTCCCCCTTTCTTCCTTGTATAGACTAACTCATCTTTTTGAGCTGGGTTTTCCTTTTTTATTGCCTCGCAGCCCAAGAGGAGAGATGATTAACAATTTTAAGTGGTGCAATTCATTTTCCATTTGACTATACTGTATATGTATCATGCCTCGTCTCAAAAGGAATTAAGATTGAACACAGAACCCTTGGATCCAAGTGAGCAAATGAAATGCTCATCCCACCGCATAAGTCTTCCTTGCATAACAACTTGATTTTTGTTTTAAGCATCCCAAATAATTTTCAATAGTTTGATAAAATTATGTGGATTTTTTTTTGTTTGTTTAGTTTACGTGCAATGTCTTTCAGGTTTTCAAAGTTGTTCCACAAACATCCATTTATACTTGGAAACGGAGGTGCGGGCTAATTGTGGTTCGAAAAATCGTGTAATCTGTTCATGTGCTTCCAAATTCAAACCATGTGCAACTTCTCCAATTTCTGAATGCCATCCAACCAAGGTTTCTGCACACAATACACGAATGCAATAACAATGTCATTGCGTACAAGTGTCATGCAGTATATTGGAAGTGGGTGCAGAGTTTTTGGTATTTCAGCTTTATCCTCACCTTGGAAGTTCACTGTGAGCATAGACCAACCTCAATGTTTATGGAGGTTCGTATTACATGGACCCTCACCTGCTCACCTTCCCAAAGTCCAGGCTTTTTTGCCCACCTGCATATTCATTCATCCCATTTTTGGAATGCGTCCATGCTCTCATCCTCCCTTTTGCAAACTTTCAACTGTGCTGTCCGTCATTATCTCATGCGCTCACCCATGCACACAATTATTGATTTATTCTCCTCTCAATTTTTTTTCCCCCCATTTTGCTAATTTCTGGGCCATTGCACTACTGCCCATTCGTTTATAAAATATTATGATGGCCAAATATTTTCCATGCAAATTTATAGCATGTGTAATCAGCACCTTGTTGCTGACTGCATAATTCTGGTGGTGGAGCAACTTTTCATCCTAGTTCTTCAAGGTCTACAAACATGCAAAACACCTCCCGCTCTCCAAAATGCACAGTGGTAGGTCCATAGATAAGCAATTGGTATGGGGCTCCTCCTTCTGACTTCCATTTCTTTATCTTTCTTTCCCTCTTCCTTGCATGCTATAGCTACTGCTAACACAATAAATTTGTTTGGGGAAGTTGTCAGACGAGGATGGAGAAAAACTGAAAACGATGGCCCGGACAGCGTGAGCACCACAATATCATTGTTTACATTGGAGGCTTTCTTGGTGTTAAGGAGTGCCAAGCACTCTGTTCCATTGGAGTGATTGCCTAAGTGCTTTGAATCAAGCAAGCTGCTTGGCAAGCGGTAAGCAAGCCACTTGCTAAAGGAACATACCCCTGGTTGTCAAATCTGCATTAACTTTTGAAATTTATGCCTGGTGTTGGCTGAATGGTTAGGGCTGTGGGCTTGGGATCCTAGGGTCCTGACTTCAAATCCTGCTCGGCCATTGAATTTACACCAGGTGGGGTTGTCTCAGCCTGTCATCCTTCTGAGATCGGCAAAATGAGTACCAGCTTGCTGGGATGATTCAGCCATTCGAATATCCTGCATCGGAAAGGCGACCCATCCAGGATTGTACCCAATAGCCTCGGAGACTGCTTTGGCAGCACCAACACTCTGTACAGAGTATGGTCCCAATGGATTTGGATTGAATTTTGAAATGTGGATATGTTGAAAATAACTAATGTGTGTGCCATTCGATGTGTGTTCCCTGCCCTAATTTCTAGCTTAGGGTTTGCTGTATAATTGGCCTTGCCTGCAATTTAGTGTACTATGGTAGAGGTATGATGGACCAAATGGCCTTCTGCAGCTAAATATTCTTATGCAGTCCTTTCATACAATAGATTAACCCCACCAACCCCCAAAAATAAACATCGCACTTGGTACTGTTGCTTATTACATCACACAGCTATTTTCAGACATATTCAATATCTGAATATGAGCAGGGAAGTTGAAAAATATAACAATGATGTTTCTTTCATCGAAAGTTGGTTTCACTTTTTAAATATGTCTGAGCAAGAGGTAGTTGAGCACAGGAATGGACTGCGTTCTCATCACATGGGGTGATCGTACACATTATTTTTGCACTATTATAGTAAAATGTGTAAGTTCAAGCTCGTAAAAACTTTCACTTTATTTTTGGCTTCACACAGAAGAAATTAACACCGTTGTTTGAATGTTAATTTTAACAATTTTGCATTGTTTGATAGTGTGAATCGGGCTCAAAAGTGGAAATGTAGAACTTTGATTTGTATATTTTGATCCGCCATGTCTGTACGAAGTCTGTTTATTTGTCTGTACGAAGCCTGTTTACTTGGCTGTACCAAGCCTGCATTGGATTAAAGTCCCACCTACCCACACCCTCTCAATCACCTTTCTTTTTGACTCCCCCAAATGTAAGATCTAAAATATCGAGTTATAAATCTCTTTTAAAATGAAATTTATCAAAGTGCAAAACTTCAAAAGACTACGTTAACCGTTGAGTTGCTGGCAAGGGTGCCCACAGCTGTGCACACAGTGTGCCATTGCATTAGCCCTTAATTTCACGTAAGAAAATAAATTTTGCGTGATCGATGGCACGGAAGCGGATGTTTTGTCGTCTTAAGTCTTTGTACTTTGCTTATCATGAGCAAACGAAAGCAACTATACTGTTTATTTCACGCCTTCAGGAAGAGCAAATGCCAGAGGGATGATAGTGAAGTCCTATTGGTTGAAAAGTTTTACTGCAGCAGTGTTCCACCATCTGTTTGAGCCCAGCAGTGGCTGTGAGGTCTGTGATAGGGACTCTTAATGCTGTTGAATGCAATGACCAAAGTACAGCGTTGGTGCCTTGTTGTACTGAACTTCTAAACACTGCATATAATTCATCAAACGCAATGCTTTATGAAACATATTCCAGCCAAAAATGGTGGGTGGCACCATTCCCTAACCCCAACAACACCAACCCCCCCCCTAATAGTGGGGCAACTAAGCATAACAATTGTGCATTTTGTGAGGAAAGCACCAAATTTGGTGCACTAGTAGCTTAACATATTATGAACAGATTTGGATATTGGGCCATCTCAAATTCAGCCGCGGATGGCTGTGGCAGCCATTTTCCACTGCCATCAAAATTTTTGAGATGGCCCAATATCCATATCTGTTCATAATATGATAGGCTACTAGTGTGCCAAATTTGGTGCTTTCCTCACAAAATGCACAATTGTTATGCTATATTTCGCTAAGTTGCCCCACTATAATCCGAACCCTAACACCGAAGAGTTACTTGATGAGGCAAGTTACCCAACTTTGAGAAACAGTGAAGTAGATGCTGAGGTGTGTGATCGTAGCTGTTATAGTCCTGTGGTGCCCTCCATGGCAGAAGTTGAAAACCCACCTTGAAAATTTTGACAAACTTGTGAGATTTACCCTTCTGGCCAATCTCGGATGTTTGTTTTACCCAAAAGCACTGGTTGCATTAAAAAAATGCTCTCAGTATTTTCCCCAATTTATCAAAACAGAAACAGGATTTAGTCTTCAAGACTGAACACGAGGCTGCATCAGTTGCAGGTGGGCAGAATGTTTAGATTTATCTGAAAATATTTTTAACATGTAAACTGAACAACAGTCAAACAAACGTGGGTGAATCAATAAGACTTACAATTTCTTGCACTTTTAAAATGAAGTCTCACTTTTCAGTTGTTTCTATTTTGGTTAATTTCATATTTTAATGCTTAATGACTTGTTCTTTATATTCTTGCTTTGTCTAGCCTACTTAAGGTGGCCAATGGTGAACAAGAAACGTGGCTAACAGCCATTGCACTATCTGAATTCTGCCCCTGAAGCATCACCCTATGTCAGGATACTATGGAGAAGTGTGTGGATTGTTGATGGGATGGCCATGCTGCAACAAATTAGCCCAAAGCACACCCTGCAGAATACGGGTCAATTTTCTGAAATCCTTCGACAGTTGGTGAACTCGCTAGGTAGTCATCGATCTTAATGCAGTTAATGAGAGACAAGTACCAAACGGTCAGCATAAAAAAACTGCAGAGTGGAAACAAAGGGTGCCAAGCGGATTCCAGAAGATGATTATCTCCTAACCAGATCATTCAATTTCAAAACGGTGGAAAAAGTGCAGAGCACATTACTACAACAGAGAGTAGTTGGTGAAATTCCTCGACAAGACATGTGGTGTGCATGATGCTGAGAACTCCGAGCGATGTTGTCACACTGGGAATGAAGAGAATATTTGCACCATCTGCTCACAGGCTATAAAGCATCACCTTGGAGATGACATCACTAAAGCACTCATTAGCATTCACCGCTTCAGTGGCTGTAAAGGTGCATTTTATTTGCAAAGGCAAGATGAAGGCGATGAAACTGGTTGTGCAAACCCCAACATTCTGTGCTGCATTTCAGTGAATAGGAGAATCTTCCACCGTAGCAGATGATATGGTAACTGCTTTAAAGCCCTTTGGTTGCAAACTCGATGGCCATCAAGATTACAGCCATGTCAATGACGCCTGATATGCTGTTTTTAAATGCCTAGAAATACTGAGAATGCCGTGCCAAATAATTGTGATGCCTTGCATAAACACGTCCAGCGTGTTAAGTTCCAGGCAGCCATCTATAAGCTCAGCTTTGAAAACACCCAGATATTTCATCTCCTGTTACACGTGTTGCATGGAGGCAATTGTGTTGGAATATTTTTTTTTGTTTGTAAACTTTTGGCACCATTGCATTTTCTTGATCCCTGGGCCTAAACCTTTACCAAAAAACATAATGCCAGTTTTTATTTTTAGGTTTCGTCCATTTTTGGGGTCAAAGTTCATTGTTTTTGAAAGAATCACACAACAAGTCAATCTACATTCAAAGTACACAGCCCCCATGCCAAACAAATACATAACAAATTCTCCAGCGCACGACATTGCCGCCATGCAGCAAATAGAGATGGAATTGGGAGAGAGTGGTGGACAATTAATTGATTGATCGATTGATTCATTCTGTAATTAAAATAAATAAATAATAATCGTAAAATAATTGAATTCTTAAATGAGGGATTGACTATTCACCACTTTGATCATCAGTAAAATTTTCATGATCTGAATCATCTAATTCTCTCAGTTCAGTGTTTGTACACGTGTCAGTCACATTTTCACATACACACATTTCATTGCGTACCAGACTCGCTCCCTGACATGAACAGTTTGAGGCTTTGCACTTTCCTGTTCCACAAGCACATGAGATCAGCTCTATCGCAGCATCAGGTGCAGGCTTAAAGTATGTAACAATGGGCACGAACATGTTTCCGCCTTTTGGCCATCCATATGAATCGAGAGTTGGGAATATTGGATTAGCTTCTGTCTCATTGCACCAGATTTGCCTGGTAATGGGCATGTAGAATTGCTTGTTCCAAAAGAGCGCGAGTTGGGGGAAGTTTTTCCGCTTTCGCCTGCCACTTCTGAAACATTTCCCATCAAAGGTTGTTCACTTCATTTACTTTAGTTTTTGGCTGACACAATCTGCAAACGTACTCTTTCAGTCCTTTCATCGCCTCATCCGTTGGTTGATCTGTTCTTCCAAGCTGGACAAATGCTCTTCTCACCTGTGCTGATGCTTTTAGGAAAAAAAAAATTGCAGGTTGTTTTTCCCTTTGCTGCAAACCTCCCAGTTGTATTGCAACCAGTGAAACAATGGAATCTGGGAAGAGCTGCAGCGACTTCAGGACCGAGCTTCATAGATATATGCTTCAGAGGTACAATGCGGTGCTTGCTTCCTGTTCTAAGAACGAAACATGTTTTCGGTCCAAGGTCAGGAAACCGACAAAGTGTAAGCACAGAAACATCCGTATCTGGTGACGGTTGAGATGGTATTTAGTATCTATTGCCTTAGCATAATCTGGATTGATGGAATTAAAGGCTGAACCTTCACCTTCCACTGATCATTATTACTTTTATGCATAACTTTGCTTACTTTCTGGCCAACAGCAAAATAACAAACATCATGCAGTGTCCCAGCTGTATTATCCTTTTCACAAAATAGACAGCATTCATTGTCAAATTGTTTTGTCGATAACCTGGTAAAATGTTGAGAAGTACCTGCTTCAGGTGTTGTATATCAATTCCTACTTCTTACATCTTTAAGGTTGCATCGCATTTCACATGACTTCCGCTACTTCCTGTGTCTTTGATGTTTTTTGTTATTTTTCTCTTTCTTTTGTTTTGTTTTTGCTTTATCCTTATCTTTATCTAACATTCCCTTAGCCCCTTAACGAGAGTGGCTTTATACCTTGTTTGAGGCGATTTCCACAAAAAAATCCCTGTTTCAGGTGTTGTGTTGCTGGTCTTACCAATTGGATGACCTGTACATGCTGAGGTCATCATAAAGCTTGCATTTCTTTTTAACACACTGGATTCATACCTTTTCTTATCTCTTTCAAGTTTTTTGTTAATCGTCTCTTGATAGAAACTATTATGCCAAGACGCACCCTGATCCTCCAGCTCAGTTACATTGATGTGTTCCAGCCAGTTCTGTATTCTCATTCAGTAGATTCTGCATCTTTGTACTTAGTCCATTGCAACACTGATTCCAAAAATGTTCTATATGATGACCTTTCTGAAGTGATATTCAAGGCACCGTAAGTTTGGCATTTCAAACACGGTTCATAATCTGTTGGCTTCATCTTGGCCATCTTCTAATGCTTACAAACAACACAAAGTAAAAAAAAGCTCTTCACCATTATGCATGTAAATGTAATGCTATGCTCCTAGTATGTATATATATATATATATATATATATATATATATATATATATATATATATATATATCTACATTTTACTGAAACAAATAGATTACAGCTTTGCCTGCCATTCAAACTGCCACTAAACTCTGGGGTAAGAAGAAAGTGCACATAATTACACATCATGCAAAGAAACCATAACCTGGGAAAAAATAGTATTTTTTTATCGAATAGAATGTCTCAACACATCTATCAACTGGTGCATATACATTTGAAAACCATAAAAGTGCAATGAATTAATCCCTATCCTACATTTAAACATAGGGGCAATACCCCCAGGTGCTCATCTGGTCGGAGCTGGATAAGATAACCAGGGAACCACTGGAAGGCATGGATGATCAACAAAATATATAATGGAGAAGAAAGTAAATACCGATGGATTTTTCTTTTTTTGATGCCATGAACAAACTTTGGTACATCACGGGTGATAAAGGTTGTGGTCAAGTTTCATCGGAATTGTTTGTGTTGTTTTTGAGAAGACAGCAAATACATATTTTGGGGAGTAACCCCCCCCCCAACATCCCCTTCGACCCTGATTTTTCTTATGTCATCAATAAACCTTTGTACACCATGGGTGTTGAAGGTTGTAGTTGAGTTTCATCAGAATTGTGTGTCGTTTCTGAGAAGAAAGTAAATATCACTTTGGGGGGGCAACCCCCTCTATAAAGTCACTCTGTTTACCCCCTCAGACACAGATTTTTTTAATGCTGTGAACAAACTTTAGTACATCATTGGTGATGAAGGTTGTGGTCATGTTTTATCAGAATTACATGTGTAGTTTCTGAGAAGAAAACAGTCATATTTTTGGGGGCAACTCCCGGAGTCCACCTTACAGCCGAATTTTTTTAATCACCCCCCCCCCCGGTAGACCCCAAAATGCCATGTACAAACTTTGGTACATACAGGGTGATGGACGTTGTGGTAAAGTTTCATCGAAATCATATGTGTAGTTTCAGAGAAGAAGTTGAAAGTATTTGTGGATGGTCGGACAGATGGACTGACGGACGGACGAAGCGCAATCCCATCAGCTCCCCGGAAATAAGTTCCAGGTGAGCTAAAAATGTGGGCAATACCCCTGGGCATTCACCTGGTAGAATAATGATACTGAGGACGAAATCGACGTGGGATGGAATCGGCAAAATATACCAATGCACAAATGTGATAGCAAATACCTATTTTGGGGGGCAAACACCCATCCTACAAATCCCCTTTGACCCCAATCCTTTTGTTAAATTGCGCGAGCAAACTTTGGTATATCGCGGGTGATGAAGATTGTGCATACATTTCATAAAATGGCAAATACATATTTGGGGGGGGGGCTATTCCCCTTCCATGTACACCCCCTTAGACCCTGATTTTAAAAAATGTTTTTATTTTTTCATGTCATGAACAAACTTTAGTCCATCGTGGGTGATGAAGGTTGTGGTCAAGTTTCATCAAAATTGTGTGTGCAGTTTCGGAGAAAAAAGCAAATGCATATTTTGGGGGGCAATCCCCCATGCAAATCCCCTTGGACACTAATTTTCTCTATTTTTATTGGTATGAACAAACTTTGGTACATCATGGGTGATGAAGGTTGTGGTCAAGTTGCATCATAATTGCTTGTGTTGTTTCTGAGAAGAAAGCAAATACTTATTTTGGGGGCCAACCACCGCCCCCCTCCCCGGTAGACCCCATTCAGGGCCCGATTTCATTTTTGTTTTTAGTTTTTTTAAATGCCGTGAGCAAACTTTGGTCACACTGGGCGATGAACGCTGTGGTGAAGTCTGATCAAAAACCAATGTGTCGTTTCAGAGAAGAAGTTGCAAGTGTTTGTGGATGGACGGATGGACGGACGATGCGCCATCCCATAAGATCCTCGGAACTCCGTTCCAGGTGAGCTGAAAAGAAACACTGAGCATGACATGTGTTTTCCATCTTGATATTTTCTGTGGAGTTCAGATGGAATCGTGCAACAGATTTTGAATATTGAATATGACATTTGGATGTCAGCCATGATTTGTTCGCTGCACCCCCTCCCTTTGTTATTGTGATCTTTTTCTTCCATTCTACAGGGTGTGAATGTGCTTTTCATCTTTATTTTCATTATATTTAGGGGACCAAGCATGCAAATGGTGGTCTCCTGTTGTTATCAGAATTTTATTATCATTCTTTCTGGCAAATGTTTGTGGAAGCTGTAGCCTTGGTACCGCTGCTCCGATTAAGTTGACACTTTACAGAAATGTCGGGGAGAATGGGAACTGATGCCTATTGTTTCGGAGTTTTGATTTTGTAATCACGATGGCAACTAGCTTGGATTTTGGCAAAAACTGAAAAAAAATCCTTCTTTGAAACTGCAAATGCTATCGATTCGATTTTTGCCAGGTTGTGATTGACTACCCATGGTACAAAACAATTTGTATAAGATGACATCATCGTTGAAGCAGTTTGCCAGCCACATTGAGGTGAAAAAACAAATTTTCCGATTAACACGAAACATTTTTTATGTCATCTACACCACTATACAAACTTGAATATGAAATTTTGTTTCGATCGTACACATGGTATGGCAATGACTAGTAAAACAAAATTGATGATGTCAGAGGTGACATCGTCTTGGAGTACTTTTTGTTGTTGGTGTAACCTAAAAAAAAGCTATTTATCCAGAACTTCTGTTCTGATTAAAGTGAACCTTCCCATGCAATGTTGGGGCAAATGGGAACTAATGCCTTTTTTTTTTTCTTCCAAATTTTGATTTTGCAATTACCATGGCAACCAGCTTGGATTGAAACAAAAACTTAAAAACTCTTTTTCTCCTAAACCGCAAGTGCTATTGATTTGATATTTGGTAGGTTATGATCGACTACCCATGTTGCAGAAATCGGTTTTTTAAGAGCAAGTCATCAGTTATGTGGTTTGGCCACCATGTTGGATTAAAGGTGAACACCTTTTTAGAATCTTCTTTAAAAGCGTTCAACCGATTGATGTGAAACTTGGCACACATGATCAACTTCACATGTGATATAACATGTGAAAATTGTGACGTCATACGTCATGTGGTTTGGCTGCCATGTTGGATTAAATGTGAACCTCTTAAAAATCTTCTTCTTCAATGACGTTCAACCGATTGATGTGAAACTTGGCACATATGATCGAGTATCCCTGGGGAACATATATGCTGTTAATGATGACGTCATAGTTCATGTGGTTTGAAATTGCCTCGTATTGGTTGTTCAACTGATTGTTCTGAAATTTTCAGAGATTAATGTCACCGACTCTGCGCCGGTCCCGCATTGAAGTTTCGTCAAATTTGGTCGACTGAAAAGGTCTACATAAACCTTTTCCACAATACAATAGGCCAATTTAAGATAAGTTTTCTAAAATCCTCAAATTTCATCCGAGTGACTTGAAATTTGAACATGATTTGCATATGAGGTCAATGAACTCAACCAATCTTTACTTTTGTGGTTATCTTAGGTCAAAAAGGTCGACATAGGCCATAAGGTCAACCCAAAATAGGCCAAATTTTAAAATTGTTTCTAAAATCTTCAATTTTCATCCGATTGACTTGAAATTTGAAGAGTATTTGCATATAAGGTCACTAAATTCAACCACCTATTCATTTTGAGGTAAACATAGGCCAAAAGGTCAACATAAACCAAAAGGTCAACATACGCCAAATGTCTAAAATCCTCAATTTTCATCCGATTGAGTTGAAATTTGAAAAGGATTGACACGTCAGGTCACTGAATTCAACCACCTATTAGTTTTGAGGTAAACATAGGCCAAAACGTCAAAATAGGCCAAAAGGCCAATTTGGGCAAAATTTTCTAAATCCTCAATTTTCATCCTATTGAGTTGAAATTTGAAAAGGATTTACACACCAGGTCACTGAATTCAACTACCTATTAATTTTGAGGTAAACCTAGGCAAAAACGTCAACATATACCAAAAGGTCAACTTAAGCCAAATTTCTAAAATCCTCAATTTTAATCCAATTAACTTGAAATTTGAAGAGCATTTTCATGTCAGGTCGCTCAATTCAACTACAAATTAATTTTAAGATCAAAAGGTCAACACAGGCCTAATTTCAAAAATTGATAGATAGGGCCAAAAACTAAATATATCACTATATCTCAAAAATTGTGGACGAGTTATGACAAAACAAGGTGGATGAGTTGAATAGGTGACAAGAACAAGCTGATTGGATTTTGGTTCAGATCCAGCCCATCAATGGGATACAAAACATAAACTGTTTCACCTGGAAAGTATGCGCTTTCCGAGTGCCATTCTACTTCGTGCTCTTTTGCCAAGTTGTCACTCCATGAGTGATTTTTCATTTGTTTGTTTGCTTTCTTGTTTTCTTGTTTGTTTGTCTGAGCAATATCTCAGCCATCCTTTGAGCTAGGAAGCTGAAATTTGGGGACAAAAGTGAAGATGTTCTTCGGCAAAAATATTATTTTTTTTATTTTTTGATTCATCAATTAATTGATTAATTACTAAATATAATCAATTTATTTTCTTTCTCATCTGGGCAATATTTCAGGCACCTTTTGAGCTAGGAAGCTGATATTTGGACATGACAGCAAAGAAGAGATTTGGCTATAAAGGATATTTTTGATTTAGCAATTAATAAATTAATTATTCATTTTTTGATGAATTATGTAATTTTCAAAAAGTTAAGATTCGGATGAAACAGTGGTGATTTCTGTATGCTATTAGGTAATTGATTCAGAAATTAATTATTTTACGATTACTTTACACCATTTCTTCCCAATTCTGTCTCCCTGTGCTGCACGGTGAGTAAGTATCGTTTTTGTTTAAGAAATAAGTTTATTTTAAGAGTTTAAGTTGAAGAGATACTAGTGGCGAACGCATATGCAGAAATGAAATAAAACTACGAACGCTGATGTCTCTGGGCGTTTATAAGCATTGCAATGTATTTAGTGATTTATAGCTATGATGAACAGCTTGTTCCAAGTTGCGGCCTGTTCCAAGTTGCGGCCTGTTCCAAGTCAAGGTGAGGTTGAGCAAGCCAAAAAACATGGCGGCTTCAGACCCCATCGAGGTTACCCAGGGAACGCCTTACGACGCCAGAGAGCGAGGTGGCCCAGGATCGCCTGATGAAGGATATAATTAAAGAAGGCCGTTAATTATCTTCAAAAGGGGTGTTTTAATGAACTCAAACACCCAATTTTCACTCTTGCACTTCCTTGGAGTTTTTTTAGTATGCATGCAAAGTTTCAAGCTGTTAGGTTTTATAGTTTTGGAGTTATGGAGGAGACACACTGACACACTCACTGCCTTTTATTCGTATGATATGTATGTATGTATATATGCATGTATGTATATATATATATATATATATATATATATATATATATATATATATATATTTGTCCATTTGTACTGTTTTGGCATGTCTGTGAATATTTGGACTAACTCCTTCGTTGAAAGTTTTTTTAATACCCCTCAAATAGCCTCATACATCTCGCTCATAAAACGTTAAGGGCAGTTGTGCTTGTGACTTTAGCACACACTTGAATTAACTGCCCACATGCTGAAGCTACATTCAGCAGCTAA
>NC_140963.1:75247619-75250119 GCF_056783735.1 Eptatretus burgeri | reverse complement strand
GTTCACAGCCAGGAAGGATGTTGGCTATGGGCTGTGCTTGTTCCTGAGCTTTGGGGACACCTCAATGCCCCAAACACATCCTGTAAGATGAATGTAACAAAGAAAAGGACTATTAGCACGACACCAAAATATCATGCTTCAAGGGTTGTAAACTAACATTGTGGCCAAATATGGAAGCACAACATCGTAAAAAAGAATATTGGAATGCTATTAAAAAAAAAAAATTCAGTTAACACTTTTTTTTTCAAAGATGATACGGAAAGATTGCATCAAAGAATAGCTTGTAATGGGGCATATCTATATTCCCTATGTCTGGGACTTCCTCATCTCTGAAGGTCACTCTGTGGTTTAAACATTGGACTTGATTTTTTTATTTTTTTTTAAACTTCAAGGCGATAAATCGTATGCATTTTCCACACTACATTTCTTGCAAGATGTTTGAAATAAGAAAAATAAGTCTTGTTAATGTCAGTCATCAACATTTATGTTTGGCTAACAGCTACCTGATCACCTCTCACATTTGATATTATAGTAGTTATGTCGATATGTTTATTTTGATTTCATGGTACATGTATTGTCACGTCAGCGGGTCCGCTAGTGCAGTGTGTCTTTTACCTCCGTGAATGGCTAAACAATCTTTACGAGCCACTGCTAGTGGACGGCGCTTGTTTAACCTCAACGTTCTCTAACAGCGGGAGTCTCCGTTACAATTTAATATTTCCCCAAGGCCGGTCAATGTGGATGAACTGGGTGGTCTTTTCCACGTCCGGAAATCATAAGACATTGAAGACGCTTCTTACAAATAATGTTTTTTTTTTCAAAGGGGATAAGACACAGGGAGTCGAGACAAGGAAACTCAGACAAATCCAGCGCACAAGACAACAAATAAGGGGAAGGAAAGATGAGAACAAATCATTCCAATAAATGAATTCCCTTATGACGCCAATTTACCAACTCATGAACAATGGGGAAACAGGCGAGGGCTTGAGTAATACGGGACTTACAAAATTACGTGATTTGCCACAGAATGCTCGGCGATCATGCGCAGAAACTCCAAGAAACAATGGTTGTCGGTGCTTCCTAAGGTACATTTTTTTTGTGCAAGATAAGGAATGTCACCTAAAATGGTCACAAAGCTCCTAAAAGAAGCCGAAAATACTTGGAAAAGTACATAAGGTGAAGTGGTGTGCCTCTGCAAGACTTTTCAGCTCATCAAAAATCCAGCTACTCGTGCTACAACTTCTTGACAATGTGTGTCAACGCAAGGTCCAAGTGGACGGTCATGTGCTATCCAAACCTCTGACGGATCGCTACCAGTGAATGGACTTTGAACCTTCTGGGAATGCCTCCTGTGAACATGGTAGGCCTGGTGATTTATTTAATGGACATCTGCAATTGGAAAGACTATGCCAATCTGTCATTACCAACAAAGTAATGGCTACCAACTGTTCAAGAAGGAACATCTTCACGACGTGAAAATACACAAAGCTTGCACCAGTTATATTTACATGAGGGTGAGATGTGCTGGGTAGACTTCCCTGAGAGAGAGACCGTGTCTGGTTTGGGAGCTTCTGAAGACCGACGAGAAGGACATGTCTGTAGCTTGTCAATGCGCAAGTTAATTTAAGATCAACCTTTAAAATGATGATATTTATTATTAATCAGGTAGGGGTGGGTGTGGGAGCTGTGCGCTGTGAGCGCTGTTATAAATATATTGTTTTTTGGTTCCGAAACCACAAAATAAATGAGAACGGCACTTGGTCAAGCGCGTCCCTCCACCTGGCTGAACAGTTAATATTTTCTGTGGCCGGACCTTAACCAAAATCTAGACAGCTTGTTCTTGTCACAAACCCAAATCATCCACCAAGTTTTGTTATAACTCATCTACAACTTTTTGAGATATCGTACTACATATAGTTTTTGTCCCTAATCTCTCAATTATGAAGAATCACTTTAAACATTCTTGTATCTGGGTCCAGATCCTCACCAAAATCTAATCAATTTGTCATTGTCACATACTGAACTCATCCACCAAATTTCATCCAAATCTGTCCATAACATTTCAAAATATTGTGCTAAGTATAGCTTTTGGCTTTATCTCCCAGTGGTGAAGAATCGCTTAAGAAACTAGAACTGCATTCGGTAGAGCAAACGCCTCTGCCGGGCTGAACAGTTTACATTTTGTATCCCACTGATAGGGTGGATGGGCATCCATACCTTAATCCAAATCGAATCAGCTTGTTCGTGTCACCGACCCAACCCATCCACGAAGTATCATCCGAATCCATCCACAACGTTTTGAACCATTATGCTATATATCGTTTTTGGTTCTATCTCTCGATGGTGAAGAATCATTTTTTAATATTAAAAATTCTCGTATCCCGATCCGGATCCGCATCTTCACCAAAATCTTCTCAATTCATTCTTTTCACGCACCCAACCTGTCCATTAAGTTTCTTCTGAATCCGTTCATTAGTTTTTTGAGATATCCTGCAGACAG
>NC_140963.1:75197619-75242619 GCF_056783735.1 Eptatretus burgeri | reverse complement strand
CATGTTTTGAAACTGGCATGGGATCTCGAGTATCTACGCAGAAGTGTATATGGGAAGCACGTACTCATCCTCAAGCAATGCCGATCATTCCCCAAAATATACCAGAGATAATAGGATGTATAAAACGAGAACGGCACACAGTGGAGCATTGCATACCTCCTCCAGGCTAATTGGTTTATATTTTGTATCCCACTGATGGGCCGGATCTGAATCCGGACGTGAACCAAAATCGAATCGGCTTGTTCTTGTGTCACCTACCTAACTCTTCCACCAAGTTTTGTCATCACCATCCACAAAGTTCTGAGATATCGAGCTATACATTGTTTTTGACCCCCACCTCTCAATGAGGAAGAATCAATTAAAAATTTGAAAGATCTTGTGTCTGGATCCAGATCTTCAGCAAAATCGAATCAATTCGTCCTCATCACTCACCGAACCTGTTCACTAAATTTCGGCTGAATGCGTCAACAAAGTTTTGAGATATCGTGCTCACAGACAAACAGACAGACAGGGGTGAAACCATAACCTCCATCCAACTTCAGCGGTGGAGGTAACATGTCTGATATGGTGTTATTTTACAATCCAGATAACCCACGTAAATTAATCTGAAGGAGATACCCTAAAAGCTTAACTCTACTAAATTTTCCCAACACTGCACTTAAAGATGACTTAAGAATGGAATTGGAAGACCAAGAAGGAACCCGAAGAAGTAAAGGGCGAAGATGGAGTCGTCAGGAGGAACCTGGATAGGATTCGGGTTTCAGCCGCTACTCCGCAACCCTCAAACCCATCCAGGCGCAGCCAAGTGAGACTTACAGAAAAATTTCTGCAAGAGTTCACTTCGACTTAGAGAAAGATAATGAAAGAGAGGAATGGAGGAAAAGATGAAAGAGAAGAAAAAGCAAGAAGTGGAATGAAAAGAGAATTGTGGAAAAATAAAAAAATAAACAAGCAGTCATAGACTGGTACTTACGAAGTCATCAACTTGACCTCTGACCTTGTCTAATAAAAGCTGTCACTTAAAAAGAGAAGGTAGCGACACAAACCAGAAGTTTCTACAATGATTCTGTACCAAACCATCAAAAATCGAATGTTTTGGATGTTTGACCTCACCGTGACCTTTGACCGATTTTGACCAAAATCTAATCAGCGCTAGCCATCACCCTCCTGAATCACGTGGTGTAATTTGACATTGGTAGCTTCTTCCGTTCTCGAGTTATCATGCCTACAAACAAACACACAAACAAACACACAAACAGAGGACGGAAATCATCAATATAAGATTTCGTAAGTAATAAAGAATATTAAAAAAAAAAAACATTTGATAAAGTATGAAAGGAACAAAGGAAATAGATGTTGGGAAGAACCCGAACAGATAGATTTCACCAGTTACTCCCCAGGCTCAAACGCAGCATCATGTACTAGATACCAGAGGTCCGTTGCTCAATGCAGCATCACGTACAAACCGCATTGCTCCATGAGCAATCTGTGTCTGTAGGGGTGATAGTATCTGGTGTTGGTGCAGTGCAGGCATGATGGGCCAAATAGCCCCCTCCTGTGCCAAAGTTCCTTCGATTTGTTGTTGTTATGTTGTTTAATAACACAAACAAAATTTAGCTCACATGTAATTGTGCAAGTAATGTTAAAATGTTACCTGTGCAGAAAAAAAATAAAATAAAAGAGTACTTGCTGAGCAAGTAATTTTCTTGCACTGTCGAGACTTGAGATGCATTTATAGCCCTCGCGTATCATTTACATCCAAGAGTGGACGAAGCAGTGGTTTGCAGAACAAGAATCCTATTTCGGTGCAGTCGGTCAATATAATTAAAACACAGAAGACATTGTAAATTGGGACTTGAACAAAATAATTTGTTGCTTCGAAAGTAATGTTAATACCTTACAATTATGAAAACAATTTTTATATTTGGCTTCAAACGATTATAATTATTGGTGTGAAACATGCAAACATAACTTCTGTCAACCCTGTCTACTCTCTATTCGCATTATTGATGCAAAATTTAATTCTGAAAGTCCGAGAAAGCTCTGAGATGCAGCTCGGAAATTGATGCAGTTCAGAAGTTGGGAGTGTTGAGAGTGCAGGAGGAAAAAAAAAACAGATAAAAGAAGAAAAACCAAAAGAACTCCAGTAGCATTTGGTAGAGTGCATACCTCCACCTGGTTGAAGTTTACGTTTTGTATCCCACTTGATAGGCTGGATCTGGATCCGGTCCTGAACCAAAATTGAATCGGCTTGTTCTTGTCACCAAACCAAACTCATCCACCTAGTTTGTCATAACTCGTCCACAACTTTTTGAACTATCATGTTATATATCGTTTTTGGCCCCTTCTCTTAATGTTGACGAATCAGTTGGAAAATTAATAAAAATTATCGTATCCGGATCCAGATTCGGATCTTCACCAAAATTGAATTTATTCTTCCTTGTCACATACCCATCCAGTCCACCAAGTTCCGTCCGAGTCCTTCCACAAACTTTTGAAATTTCATGTTATATATCGTTTTTGGTCCTATCTCTCAATGGTGAGGAATAACTTTAAAATTCTGGATCTTTACAAAAATCTAATCATTTCATCCTCATCACACACCCAACCTCTCCACTAAATTGAATCCAAATCCATCCACAACGTTTGGAGAGAAACTGCTCACAGCCAGACAGACAGACAGAGAGTGGTGAAAACGTAACCTCCGTCCACCTTCAGTTTTAATTCCGAAAAAAGGATAAGGTAATAAGTGGTGGCGGCAGAGGTAATAGGTAATAAGTGTACAGCTGTGAACATGTTTCACCCTGGTTGGGGATCATCAGCACAATATAGTACAGTACCTCTAAGGTCAGCAGTAGTTTGAACATTCCTTTGGATTACAGGAAGCTCAGCTCCTATCTGTGTACAGAAAAACATCTCGAATCCCATTACAGCAAGTACTACAGTGAACAAGGACACCAAGGACCAAAACGTCATTTTTCCAAGCTGAAGCATCATGACTTCACCATTGGCCTGGTGATGCTCCCTGTGCTTGTCCCACTGTTCTCGTCACTGCTCTTCCTTCCTTCCACTTCATAAAATTATGAAATTTCTTTAATCAATTGTTTCGACAGATTGAATTAAAGTGGAGTTGATAGAGAGCAAGCATGATTGGCAAAATGGCCCCTCTTGTGTCCAAATTCCTTGGATTTTGTCTTTTTTAAACATCTTGAAAGGGACAACACTCAAAAGAGTATAGGGCAAATATGTTGCCCACACTCACGAAGCGAAAAGCGGGGTTAAGTGATCGGTTCCGTACTTACGTACGTACGTACGTACGTGTCTGCATTTTGTTATTCCCTTTTCTTTGGAACCGCTTGGCGGATTGATAGGAAATTTGCATCATAGCTGCGACTGCTCATGTGGAATGTTTTAATGATAATCATGACATCATAGGTCATGTGGTGTTGCGGCCATGTTGGAAAAAGGGAGAAATGTTGGACCTCTTCTCGCCGAAACCGCTCCATGGAAAAAAATTAAACTTGGCCCATGTCAAGTACTCACCATGGGGAATAAGTGGCATTTGTTAAATGATGTCAGAGGTGCCTTCATTATGACGTCATAATTGCATACATAGAACGCTATATCCGATCAGTATGAACATTTTTGAGGGTCAACTGGTGTTAAATTTGTCCACAGAAATTTTTGATGACGTCATCGGTGATGTTGTTCAGCAGCCATATTAAATAAAAAACACCTTCAAAAATACTGTTCTCTGAAATAGCTGAACAGATTGAGGAGAAACTTTACAGGTATGCCCACCTATCCATGAGGAACAAAAAGTTCCTGACCTATGATATCATAGTTCACATGGTTTGGCAGCCATATTGGATTTACCCGAAAACCTTTAAAAATCTTCTTCTCCAGAACGTTTGGACAGATTGAGGGGAAACTTCACACACATGTTCCCCAAGCCTTGGAAATACCAGAATGTTCATGAATAATTGATAGGTCACATGGTTTGGCAGTCATATTGGAATGAAGGAAAATGTTTTTTTTTTTTAATTTTCTCTCTTGAACTGCTTCATCAATCGATGCAAAACTTCACAATTATGATCTAGTAGTGATGGGGAATATGTTTTAAATTTCAACCTGATCAGATGCATGGTCTGGCAGTCAGTTATTTAATTTTTCTGAATAATAGTGTTGCACTTCTGCAAAACTGCATGCTTCTAAGCCAATGGCACCTCACATACAGTGATCCCCAGGCAGTTATTTTGTTAGTCTTCCTGCAGTCAGACATTCCCCTCATGTCTAACAGGTTAATGGGGCGAAGTGTGTTGTGTGGGTCTAATAGCTTGGTCTAATAATTATATCTCAATCTTCTTTTCAATCCTGATTTCCAGCGGACCCTTTCCTTTTAGCCATGATACAAATTGAAGCAGGCACAACACCCAGGCAGCCACCCTATGACAGATTCACCACCAACACTGTACAGGATACGCATGGCATGCCCTTTCATTCGCCGATTTACAATGGCGTCTCACCTTCCTCCACCTTCGCTCACCACCTCGACCACCAACATCTCCCGCACACAGGAAAAATCACCCCGCACCTCCACATCAATGCAATTTGCCACTAAACGGGCATGCTGTGCGGCCCAGGCCACTCGGACCGCATGGCGTGGGGACGGGTTAAGCACGTTAACAGCACCAACCGCAACTTGCCAGGGGTACCACGAATGGGCATGCGGGACCAACACGACCCTGGTCCAGTCACCAGAACACGGCCCGGGAGTTCGGTGCAAGGCTATGGGCCATGCCACGCCGGATGTGCGAATGAGGCCACTTCCGGCCCCAGGAGCCTAGCAGGGCGGTGCTGGGATACAATTGAAGGGCACTATTTGGATGATGGCATATCGCGAAGACATCCGCTCTCTCTCCTCCCTCTCTATCTCTCCCTGCACTTACTCGCCTGCCTGCCTTGCCCACCTGCCTGCCTCACCCCCTCCTTCACCTCTCTGTTCTGCCCTCTCTTCACTACTCCTCATTGTCTGCCTGTCGCTGCATCTGCACTCAGGGTTGGTGTGCGACAGATGTTCTTCTGGACCAGTGCGGAGCACACATTTCCACGAGCCCCGGCAAAGTGATTAAGCAGAATATAGGACGCTGACTCTTAAGGTGGGATCGCTCAAGCAGAGCGCTCCCCCAAAGCGTACTGGGTTACGTTGGTTGGCCGACCGCGCCAGGTATTGAGAGGCCGTTGGTTCTCATCTGCTGTCCTTCCTTCTGGCTAACTGATCTTCAGTGTGTGTGTGTGTGTGTGTGTGTGTGTGTGTGTGTGTGTGTGTGTGTGTGTGTGTGTGTGTGTGTGTGTGTGTGTGTGATGGCGCCTGTCATAGCATAAGTTAAGATTGTGGAAGATATAATGGGATAAGTCTGCTCTGTGTCTGCTTTTGTAAATTGCTTGCCTTTTGTCGTACCCCACAAATTCCTTGCTATTCCTGCTGTGCATTCCAATAAACCCCATTCACTGCCATGTACCTTTCCTCACCTGATTGTAAATAAATGCTTCTGTAGAAATATTCCCAGCTCATTTTCATCTTTTCCTTCATTGGTCCAGCATCGTCTGTTAGCCGGGACGTTATACCCCAACAATATGTTTTTCTAGCCGGTACGTTCCTTGGCACTTATGCTCGGCTGCATCTGATCCAGTAAGTTGATCTGATGAGGGCATGCCCCCTGGTAATTGGATAACGTGACTATTTTAGGGAACTGGTTTCCATTAGATGGAGGACCCTAAGTCACGTGGTTGAGTTATTGGCGTTCACGGTCGATTAGTGACCCGCCGTGTCACGGAGTTATCGTGTGCGACAGCCTGCGATTCCGGAGAGTCTGGTGGGAACCCTCGGTAGCTTCCCCCCCTCGTGGTCTTCTCGCCCTGACCCTAGGTCCACAACAATACATTCTTTTTGATTTTGATTTTTTTGGAATAAGGCTCACTTGGCAGCACCTGGAGGGGTTTGAGGGTGGAGGAGTATCAGTTGAAATCTGAGTCCTATCCAGGTTCCTCCTGATGACTTCATCTTTTTGCTTGTTTCAGTTCCTTCTAATTACTCCAATGCAGGAGTGTCACTATTTTATTTGCTCTTCCTTTTGATTTGAATTTAATTTTTTTTAATCACAAGTTTTCCACCTGAAGAGTTCCTTGCACCAAGTCCTTCTTAAGACTGTGTGGGGGTAAGTATTCTGTAAATACCATCGAGTTATTTTATGGAGTGAAGTTAATTTAAGTTTATCAAGATGGTGCAAAGGTAATTTATTGACCATCTCATCTGGTTTGATTCATGAACCCACGATCTAAACAATTACATTGGTGCTATGTAGACACACCATTGCATCACAAAGTGTGTCATCCCTCAGATGGTCGTTAAGATGGTTGTCCCCTATGCAAACATTTTAAGATCCCGCGGTCTCTTTTGTGAAGAGCATGCAAGCTATTGCCTTCATCATGAACAAAATCCACACTCCTGCCATCTCAATTGAATGCCAAGCCTGGCCAGTCGGTTCCTGAAATCTTTGGGCCAAAAACTTTCCATGGCTGTCCGCACAAGATGGGAATAATTAGGGGCATTAAAGTTTTGTCGTAGTAGTAATAGTTATAGTAGTGATTGAGTAAAGTTAATTAGAAAGTATTCATTTTCAGATCATTGTTCTCATGGTGCAGCAGGCAAGCCACAAGAGATGCACATAAACGATGATTAGCCATATTATTAAGATGGCATGTCAGTCCACTTTGTGTGAGTGGAGGTGGGAGGGGGGGGGGGTGGGAGGGAGAAATGCACTCACTTTGATAATGACCAGGAAGTCAAAAACACACCTAGGGATTGAATCCTTTTCCTCGTAGGTGGTGTGGGGGGGGGGTTCCGATCCTACCAAAAAGGCTTATAAAGCCATATTGGCTGACCAATACTGCAGTTAAGTGGATAGTTCGGTGTTTTCCACAGACTGCAACTGAGCCAGTTTGCCAATTTAATGTTGATATTTATCATCTTGGCTGAAATGTTAAGTTCTTATTAACCAGCAATGGGTATTTAATAAGAGTGCATGTTATGCTGGTACCCCCTGCCGGTGAGGGCCCCTGCAGCAAATGCTGGTATGGTACATGGATGGAATCATGGTCTCCAATTAAGAGGTGGTACATACAGTAAATACAGTATATACTATATATCATTGATTTCAGGCCCAGAGTGCAGCTTGTACATAAATAAAATGCAAGGCAAATACATTAGTAGACACTGATATATTGAATTGGATGTACAAGGACATTGAGTGGACAATTGCCAAATAACTATGGTGCTGTAGTTTATGGGATTTGACCTTGGGTTCTGAGCCGAGGCATTGTTTCAGATAATAATGTTTAACAGGTAAACCCATTTGACCTTATATTTCAGGGACTTGGAGTTGGACCATTTGGGACCTCACTTGGGTAAGGCTGCATCACCTTTTTATAAATGACGAAATGATTAAAAAATATAGTGGTATGAGAAGTCTGCGCTGATTAAATATGCTGAAAATTTTAGTTCTGTGCATCTTTTATTCATTAATTAATTAATTAATTAATTTATTTATTCATTAGTGAGACGATGCCTGGACTGTCCCAATGCTTGTCACGAGTGGTTAGAGTACATATTAGCTCTCTATGTAAACAGGCACACAACACACCTGGACAAGCTGCTCGATCATAGCACAATTTAAATGGGGAATGTTCACACAGGTGATAAAACAAGGGAGTTGTTGATTGGTTCATGGGGCAGCACTGGTTATGTCGAGGCACATAAAGCACATGCCTGGTGTTGGCTTAATGGTTGGGGTGGTGGGCTCGGGATCCGAGGGTCTTGAGTTCAAATCCCACTCTACTGTTGAATTAATACCAGGTGGGGTTGACTCTGCCTGTCATCCATTCCGAGGTCGGCAAAATGAGTACCAGCATGCTGGTATCCTGTGCCGGAGTGGCGACCCGTCCAGGATTGTGCCCAATAGACAAGGAGACTGTTTAGGCAGCACCAACGCTCTGCACGGAGTATGGTCTTGATGGATGGATGGGCATAAAGCAATCCCACCTCCGACAGAGGAGCCTCACTCTGTAACTTTAACAGCATACAGTGTAGCCAAACGTGTGCGATGGGGACATTGAAGTGGGGTACCGAGGGGAACACGGAGGAGTACAGAACGATATGCGCTCGGACAGGGAAACGAAAAAAATCATCCATGGACAAGTGAGTGTGAAATAAATCAAGTCAGACAACTTATAAACGGTTGTTTCCTTTTAAAAACGACTCGTTGCGATCGATTAATGGACTTAATTAACGTAGTCATGGATGTTGTGCACGTCACAAACGTCCGAGCCAGGCGACGGGAACACATGGGACAGACGGAGCATACTCAGTCAGACCAAAAAAACTCCACAACTGTCGTTGAAAGCAGGAGGAGGGTTGGCGTGGATCTGTCGGGTCGCAGCGCCCGTCCGTGCCTCGGCTCGGGTCCGAATGGCGCTCCCGGAATGCGACCCAAGAAGGAAGTACAGTACTGAGAGTGCTGCCGAGCTGTTGGCGAGGCTGAGAGCGGGCGGGGAGACAGGAGGGGCCGGGATGGGAGCAGGGCGCAGCGAGTGAGAGGGATTAACACAAACAGCCCACGCTGGTGTAGCGCTTTACGCATTTGGTACTTCGCACGATTACGCAACACGTACTACTGCCGTTACGAACCACGCGATCCGCGTGTCTGGATGTCTGCTTTGGGCTGTCAGCACCGGAACCTGCGTCTCGGGCGAAGCCGCGGCGTTGACACGAGCCCAGGGCAGTGGCTCTCTCAGTAAAATCTGCGGCCGCGTTCTGGTTCCAAGTCAACACCGCACAGTCCTACTCGGAGAAGGGAGGGAGTGGGGGGGCTGCTACTCACGGAGATCGCTCCGTGAAGCGAGGATCCTCCTGCACTCACCACTTGTTCTTGGAAAGCGAGCCGTGGCCACTCGCACTGTGTTGCTGATAATACCGTGTGTTTGCAACTTGGGCGGATTTCACCCCCGGGACGCGAGCGAGCGACGCAGACAACGCTCACTGTACTGTAAGTTGCAATGCGTTTTGCTACGTGTCTTCGGTTCAGATCATTGGCTTGTTTAGTTTTGGCGAATGCAGGCTTTTCCACTGGGTTCTTGTTTGTATAAGTTGTTTGTGCTGCAACGGTGAGAATGGTATTGCAGTGACGAACCCTGTGACCTGCTGAGCATGTGCTTGTCTGTGTTTACCATCCAGGAAAATATAACAGGATGTGATAACTTTGCATCTTGGAAGGACTGATTGAAATTTAATTTTGTTGTGTGTGTGTGTGTGTGTATGTGTGTGTGTGTGTGTGTGTGTTTTAGTGTTCGACCTAGAGGCAAGTTCCGAGGGTCGTTTTGATCAAGTAACAGTATATACTTATATTTGTGTGGGTTACGGGAAGATATACATATGTATACATATACATATATGTGTGTATATTTCCTGTTGCCCTGTTTTCCACCCAAACTACTCACATAGGCAGCCAGCTAATTCATCTCTCTCGAGATAGATCATCTGTGAATACAATTTCCAATGAGTCAAAAATAACGATCGAGTTGCAAGTTTAAAGACTCAAGTCTAAAGGTTCAAGTGTCCGGGTCCTGTCTTGACTCAGGTCTAAAGGTTCAAGTCCCCGGGTCCTGTCTTGACTCGGGTCTAAAGGTTCAAGGCCATAGATCTCCATAGTCTTCAGTCATAAAAAAATTGCCACTTTAGTCCGAGTCTCTGAATTGAGTACTGCAGGCCGTGGTGTGCGTACGTGCATGGGTGTTCGTGTTTATGTGGTTCCTTGTTTCAATTTCAAGTCCCATGTCAACCATCTCTTGAACCTACCTTTCTCACCATCTGAGCGATGAATCGTGAATCATGGAAACATCTCTGTTCTCTACTTTGTTCATATTTCAAGATGAAATATGACTTGGTTTTATATTCTGCTTGGTGGTTTTCATTCTAGGTTTTATTACATTCTTTAGCAGTGAAAGCTTCACGACCCAATGGAAATGCCACGGTGCACACTCAAATGTGGGTGTGATATATATATATATATATATATATATATATATATATATATATATATATATATATATATATATTTAAATTAGGAAGTTCAGCACTATTTAAGAAGGAATTAAACTGTAATTGACAAATACTAAATAACCACAACTGTTCTTTATATATCGTTACCTCGTGCAAATGAAGAATTCAATGAATTTTATCAACTAGCATGTCCATGTGTGTGGGAGATACATTTTAAAGATTAAGCACATCATCTGGCACTATATCACTGTCCCCCACCCTGATTACATGGATCTTACATCTTACAAGCCTGTGCATACATACATACAGTGAGTGCGGCTGACAGTGTAACAGGCTGGGTGGGGGTGGATGGAAGCATCACGGGGTACATGGCTTAGCTCTAATGATCCACTATTACTGGCTTCCTTTGTCTGTCGGGTTTTGCAATTGTTGTGTAATATACTTTTGAAATTTTATTTTACTTTTCCTTTCCTCGAATGAGCTGAAATAATGCTCAACATATTAGTGTGGCTGACGGGTGGAGTTGTGGGTGAGAAAGTGCATCAAACTTAACTTTATTTTAACTACTAGTACGTGCCCGTAAAAAATAAATAAATGAATAAATAAATAAATATTCAAACCGCAAGCAACAAACAACATCCACACAGGCCGTTTCTTCGCTCTCGCATGCCCGTACATGCGTGGCCCAGAAGTTCGCATATTATTCGCAGTTACGATTATTCGCAATTTAGTTTTAATACCCAATTATTCAATTAGCGCCAACGTATTTTACCTTTTCGCAATGTCATGGCAAGGAAAAACAAAAAGAGAAGAGAAGAGAGAGAAAAAAATTTACTTCCTGGTTCAGAGCACACCAGCACTCTGATGTTACCGAAATTTATGCACCGTCTAATATGAAAACGATCATAACTTGGGGCATTGTGTTTATCTATAAATGCGCATAAGAAATCGAGAAATTATTAGAATACACGAAGTCACATCACTATCCGTAAGTCCGTACGTTGTAACCCGTAATGGGGAACGCGGCTGAGCTTCCCTTCCCCATCGGCCACGCCCACGCAACAACGTGTCTTGTCATTGGTTTGGTAAATAAATGACCATAACTTGGGAAGCACTTGTCCGATTAATATCAAACCTTGAAAAGGCACATCCTCAGGTCCCCAGCAATATACTTGGCAAGTTTCAATTAGATCGGACCAGTGGTTGTCGAGAAACAGTGGTTACAGACACACACACACACACACACACACACACACACACACACACACACACACACACACACACACACACACACACACACACACACACACACACACACACACACACACAGACACACACAGACACACACAGACACACACACTCACACACACACAGATTGCTGGAATTATAGATAGATAGCTTAATTTTATTGGCTACCCGGCAGTGGTACCCGGTGGGCAGCAGACATTGCCCGGTGGGTACCAGACATTGCCCCGGTGGGTTCCAGACATTGCCTGGTGGGTACCAGAAATTGCTCGGTGGGTACCAGATATTGCCCCGGTGGGTTCCGGACATTGCCTGGTGGGTACCAGACATTGCCCGGTGGGTTCCGGACATTGCCTGGTGGGTACCCGACATTGCCCGGTGGGTACCGGACATTGCCTGGTGGGTACCCGACATTGCCCGGTGGGTACCCAACATTGCCTGGTGGGTACCACACATTGCCCGGTGGGTTCCAGACATTACCCGGTGGGTACCAGACATTGCCCGATGGGTCCCAGACATTGCCCGATGGGTCCCCGAGATTGCCAGGTGGGTACCAGATATTGCTCGATGGGTACCAGACATTGCCCGATGGGTCCCCGAGATTGCCCGGTGGGTACCAGATATTGCCTCGGTGGGTTCCAGACATTGCCTGGTGGGTACCCGAGATTGCCCGGTGGGCACCAGACATTGCCCGGTGGGTACCAGACATTGCCCCGGTGGGTTCCAGACATTGCCTGGTGGGTACCAGAAATTGCTCGGGTACCAGATATTGCCCCGGTGGGTTCTGGACATTGCCTGGTGGGTACCGGACATTGCCCGGTGGGTTCCGGACATTGCCTGGTGGGTACCCGACATTTCCCGGTGGGTACCCAACATTGCCTGGTGGGTACCACACATTGCCCGGTGGATTCCAGACATTACCCGGTGAGTACCAGACATTGCCCGATGGGTCCCAGACATTGCCCGATGGGTCTCCGAGATTGCCAGGTGGGTACCAGATATTGCTCGATGGGTACCAGACATTGCCCGATGGGTCCCCGAGATTGCCCGGTGGGTACCAGATATTGCCTCGGTGGGTTCCAGACATTGCCTGGTGGGTACCCGAGATTGCCCGGTGGGTACCAGACATTGCTCGATGGGTCCCCGAGATTGCCCGGTGGGTACCAGATATTTCTCTGGTGGGTTCCAAACATTGCCTGGTGCTGTTCTATCCCTGTTGTCATTTTGAGGAAATCAATTTATTTTTTCTATTTTTTTGTGGGTGCCTAAAACACCTCCCTACACCCACAAAAGAATGGGGTGAGGGATCATTTAATTATGCCTTTCACATCTTTGGCACCATAGAGTGATTAAAAAAAAAAAACATCCAGAAAAAAACTAACTTAAAAACATATATATTCAAAAAATATTTTTGTCTAAAACACTCCCCGACACTCAATGATGAACCTCTGCAAGTTTGACGAAGATCCATTCAGCCATCTCTGAGGAAAATGGCCACACACACACACACACACACACACACACACACACACACACACACACACACACACACACACACACACACACACACACACACACACGGCTCTCTAATAGTATAGATATTGGACATGGATTTACTCAATGATGGTAATTGAGAGATGAAAGTACAACCCAAAGTGGCCATTTTAAAATGTGGTATTCTCTTTGTGTTGCATTTCAAACTGAACGTGACCCGTGGTTTTGTCAAATGAGTGGATTTTTAGTGTGATGTAATATTTGATAAATCGCTCAATATTCAAGCAGTACTGCCCATTGTACTAATCTCTGCTGCTTTTAATGTTCCAGGATGTACAGTGATTCGGTTTACTCAAACACGGTTCATGGGCAGACATGCTGTCTCCTTGCTAAGTCCTGTTCTGTCTCAACATCTTTTGTATACAATGGTCAGATGTCAAGGATGAGCTTATACAGTGTATCGGAATGGTGTGGAGGTCACAAAAAGCAGTCATGAATGTGTGCAATAATTAACGGCAAAAAGCCACAGAGTTTGGAGTCGACATTCAAATGAAGTGTGGCTTTTATCTTGCCTGGTGCCCTCTTCATAACCGAGCTTTGGCTGCATTTGTTCAGCACATGCTGTTTTGAGCAATCCGTCTTTAAAGCCATGAAAAAGTAGTTTTGTACGTGTGGTTCATGGAGGAAGAAGATTTTCACCTTTAAAAGATACCTCTTTCAGCACTTTGCAATGTGATGCCTTCACAATCAAATGCATCCCCCTCCACCCCCGGTAACACCCCCACCCCCTGTAATTCATCGTATCATATGTTCTTGGAGTGTTCAAAAAGTTCAACGAATGCGAGGTACTCGAGTAGTCCAAATCACACCAAAAAAGTGTCACAAGCCAAATATCAATATAAATTAATATATAATATTGCTGTGTGCAAACTTTCACTCACCTGGCCAGGTGCACGTGCGACATTGGCCAGAATTGCCGAGCGGTGATTGGCTGAATTCAAAGTGGTGCACAGGAAATAAAACCCTGCACTCTCCCCATTGCCACACCTGTTATTGTAACCTCATGATCGCAGGTCGAAGATACGTCCCCACGCTAAACATTAAAAAAAAAATCGTTGAATAATAAGAGAACGGTGATAATAAAACAAAACACTGCGATGTTATATAATTACGACACAAACAGCCACTATATTTAATGACGAGAGGGCATTAATCCACATGGATCTGCAACAAGACATACACTATGTAAACAACATCGAATTGTAACTTGTGAACTTGTTGCGTCAAGCCTGGCAGTAACAAATGTGATGAATAGAGAGAGTTGGGGTTTGCAAATGAGTAAATAAACCTGAAGCCACAGTGGAAGAAAGTAATGAGGGGGTGTGGGGGTGGGGTGGGGGGTGTTATAACTTGCCATGCCCAAGCTGGTGCATGTACATCACACTGTCATGGGGATGTGATGGCTGGCACAGATAAGAAATGGCTGTGTGTGTGTGATATATATATATATATATATATATATATATATATATATATATATATATATATATATATATATATATATATTCTTAGTTATTACTCGCAAAGTACCACCCCATGGGCGGGTACAGTTATCTGTTGAATGGCGTTGGTCCCGTCTCGATCGGATGAAATTGACGTTATCCGGTGAGCTTGACCCCGTGACCTTTGACCTTGACCTTGACCTTGATCCCCTTATGTCCGTTCCCAAGGATCACATATGCCAAGTTTCATCTCATTCTATCCAACGGTTTAGCCGTCTATAAAGGACAAACAAACATGAAAAATTGACGTTTTAGTCAATTTATGATGTCATAACTCGAAAACCGGAAGTCGGAAGTGAATGTCGTCAATGAACTGTCATTTAATTTTGATTATATCTGTCGAATGGCGTTGGTCCCGTCTCAATCGGATGAAATTGAGAAATTGAAGTTACCCGGTGAGCTTGACCCCGTGACCTTTGACCTTGAACTTGACCACCCCCCCCCCCCCCATGTCTGTTCTCATGTCCCAAGGATCACTCATGCCAAGTTTCATCTCATTCCATCCAACGGTTCGGCCGCCTATAAAGGACGAACAAACAAACAAACACACACATACATACAAACATATTCTATTTTTTTAGTATAGTAGATTTACATACTTGTATTGTGAAAAAGTAAAGAAAAACAACTACATTGGCATGTCTTGGAATATTATATCTGATTTGTAGAACCCATAGAATGCCCCTTGTATGCATGATTACCTCCACCACTGAAGGTGGAAGGAGGTTATGTTTTCACCCCGGTCTGTCTGTTTGTCTGTTTGTCTGTCTGTCTGTTTGTCTGTTTGTCTGTCTGTCTGTTTGTCTGTTTGTCTGTCTGTCTGTTTGTATGCCAGATATCTCAAAAAGTTGTGCACGGATTTGGATTAAATTTTATGGACAGGTTGGGTGTGTGACAAGGAAGAAATGTTTCAATTTTGGTGAAGATCCGACATCTCAAAAACTTGTGGACGGATTCAGATGAAACCTGGTTGACAGGTTGGGTGTGCGACAAGGACAAATCGATTTGATTTTGGTGAAGAACCGAATCCGGATATGGATACAATAAATTTTTTTTGAGTGATTCTTCACCAATTGAGAGATTGGGCCACAAACGATATAGTGTATAGCACGATATCTCAAAAATGTATTGGGCCAGATATGTTCTCATGGATCAGGCATTACATGGCGGAGGTATGCGCTCCACCGAGTGCCCTTCTAGTTTTCATTGTATCTTCAGCCTTTATCTTTTGTCTGCTGTTTTAACTTGAATGAAAATTTTTAATTTCCATTTTGATTTTTTTATTGCTGCTGATGTTTGTGCACAAAACTGTTAGTGCTGTTTCGTTTTTGGTAAATATTTTAAAATTTGTTTTTGGTATTACCACATTTAGGTATCCCAGTCTATTTTTTTAGTGACCTTTAAAATTTGAACCCTGCCCTGACCATGAAAGGGCTCACACCTGCCCAGAAGATTGGTGTGGGTTGGGTATGCCCTTGTGCCTTTGGGGATTGTAGCACATAGCAAAGGAACGTAAAATCTCAAACGTCAGTTTCAAAAATAGCTGCCAAAGGATTTGCTGCTCATGAGGTGACAATACTCCTGTCTGCTACTCCAGTTAAAAAAACAACAACAGCTTGTCCAGTCCTTGGCCCACTCTCAGGACAGTACATGCACATGGATGTACGAGTAGAGCTGCTGCACGATTAAGTGGCAAACTACATACTGAATATAACTCTGTCCATTATATGCACTCTCTTGCTTTGAAGAAGGGATCACACCCAAAACATTGCTCTGCATTTTTCTCACGGCGATTATTGTTATTGACAATTGTTGTAGAAGCAACTGTCATCGAATAATCTAGTCTTGTCACATGTGTTACATTTCATAAACCGTTTTGAGGATATAACACAAATTCCTCCATACAAAAGGGGAATCATACTCACTTATTGCTATTAGTATTACGATCACCCAATAGTAACGTTTTAACTGACTAAATTACATGGATGGAAGATGCTCTCCTTTTTGCTGTGTCTTACTCTTTACGCTCTCATGTACGTGACATTCCGTTGATTTTAAAGTGGACAAATTTTCAACTTGTTGCAAAAATTTTGCTCAGTGAATGGCTCATCTTGATCAAATGTGGTTTTGTATTCGATGGTAAACCTCATCGCTCACAGGCTGATTGATTCGAGAATATTGACTATTACAGGTGTTTGAATTCATATATACAGGTGTATTCCAGATTGCCTTCCATTTCCATTACTGTTATGTATATGTCTGTCAAGGGATGTGTGTAATTTGATGAATTTTTGTAATCATTTTAAAGTTTACTCTCGTAACTTTTTTGCAACTATCCCCTCCATCCCCTCCATTACCTCAAATGGCCGCACTGCTGATACCGCACGTGATAAGGCTGAATGCCTAAATTCGGTGTTTGCATGGAAATTTTGTGTCCAAAACCCATCACTTTCTCTACCCACCTTACCCAGTCGCACCAAACTGTCCCTGGACTCTGTGTCCTTTTCTCCTGACAAGGCGGAGATCTTGCTGTCAAACCTCGACTCAGATTCTGCAACCGGTCCAGACGGCATCAGCCCACGTGTCCTAAAAACCTGCTCCTCTGCTCTTGCTCACCCTCTCTCTGTTCTATTCACCCTCTCATTTGCTCAAGGTCATCTGCCATCTGCTTGGAAATCAGCAAACATCACTGCCCTGCATATAAAAGGTGCAAAAACAGATCCCTGTAACTACAGACCAATCAGGCTTCTCCCAATCATCAGCAAGGTGATGGAATCCATCATCGCTTCAGACATGAAATCCTTCCTCTTCTCCAATGGCTTGATTTCTGATCATCAATTTGGTTTCAGACCAGGTCACTCAAACCGGGACTTGCTGCTTCTGCTCTCCCAACAATGGATTTAGGTCCTCAATGCCAGACAGGAAATCCGAGCCGTATCCCTAGACATATCACGTGCTTTTGATACAGTCTGGCACCCTGCCCTGCTCACCAAACTCTCTTCCTATGGTATCCAAGGCCATCTCCACTCATGACTCGTAGGCATCCTCTCCTGTCGCAGTCACCGTGTGGCCCTAAATGGAGTTCTCTCATCTCCTCTTCCTGTCCAGGCTGGAGTTCCTCAAGGTAGCGTTCTGGGCCCTGTTCTTTTTCTGGTTTTCATCAATGATCTCTCTAACTCTCTGGAAAATCCTCTTTATCTCTTTGCTGATGACTCCTCCCTCTGCCGTACCATCTGTCATCCCTCAGACTGGCAAGCAGCAGCCTCTTCAGTTACTGCAGATCTGGATAAAATCACAAAATGGTCTAACATGTGGAACACGTCTTTCAATCCAGACAAATCTCACACTCTCACTATGTCTCTCTGGAAGGACTGCTTGGAACCCCCCCCCCCCCACCATCCACTTTCTCAACAATCCTCTGGAAGAAGTCCTTTCTTTCAAGCTTCTGGGTCTCACTATCTGCCATGATCTTTCCTGGGAAAGCCTCTTTTCCAAACTGGCCTCCAAAGCCAGTCTCCGACTGGGAATCCTCCATCGTGAAAAGACCTTCCTCGGCCCACCTGAGCTCCTGACCACATACAAAGCTTTTGTCCGCAGCCTGATGGAGTACTGACTGCTCTCCCCTCTGGGCTGGAGCTCCTGCCTCCCACCTTTCTCGGCTTTACGCTGTGGAAACCAAGGCATTTCAGATCATTGGCATCTCCCGCGATGAGGCTGAGTCTTTGGGCCTCTCACTCTCTCACCGCAGGCAGGGCAGTGGTCTTTCTGTCTTCCACCATCTCCTCTCCAGTCTCCCCTCCCACACCCCACTGTGTCTGCGATTTGTCCTCACCATATTTCCGCACGGCGCTCAAGGTCCGCCAACAACCCCTTCTGGTAAAACTACCAAAATCACGAATCACTGCTCACCTTCACTCTTTCATTCCTCTTTTTTCCCGCCTTTGGAATAAAATCCCTCACTCTGTTCAATCCAATTCTTCACTCCAGGCCTTCAAAACAGCATTTCACCACCACCTCTTATCGTCCCCCATCCAAATCCTTGATCTTTTCTCCCCCCGTTAATCCACCCCAAACCCACCTCCTTCAAATTTCCTGCTTTCCTTCCTGAAAGTCCCTGCAATGTCCATCTTGTATACCCCGTGTTCCCCACCCCATCCCTCTCCCTTCCACAGATCTCCTAATGTCTCTGTTCACCGCTATTTTGTCCTTCCCACTCCCACCCCTCTTGTCTCATTCCCCCTTGCTGTGCGTTGTGTGTTAGCTCTCACATGAGCCTCGACAAGGTATACAAAAAAAACAAAAAAAACTATGAAGGTTCCTTTTCAAAACATATTTTTGATAGCAGAGAATGGATTGCAGCATTATAGAGCCACCAACAGGGCACAGCATTGCTATATACAGTATATGTATATGTATACATATATATATATATATATATATATATATATATATATATATATATATATATATATATATATCTTCTTTCGGCTGCTCCCGTTAGGGGTTGCCACAGCGGATCATCCGTATGATCAGCATAGTGATTTGGCACATGTTTTTACGCTGAATGCCCTTCTTGACGCAACCCTGGTCGCCTCTTACGACAAACAGGTATATGGTACACCTATTCTAACCGGGGCATACACCGGGCCCAGTACACTGGTACTCACTTTGCCGACCTCGGAAGAATGACGGGCTGAGTCAACCCCCTGGTGTGTATTAATTCAAGCGGCCAACGGGGCTTGAACTAAGGACCTTTTGGATCCCAAGCCGCTACCCTAACCACTACGCTAACACCAGGCATATATACATATATATATATATATATATATATATATATATATATATATATATATATATGTACATACATACATACATACATACATACATACATACATACATATATACAGTAGACTAGGCGTAAGTCGTCACCATCGGGACCGAGAAACAAGTGACGACTTAGAAATGTGACGACTTTCGCGTATGCGAACATTCATGATGACTGTGGGGTGAAGGATGAAGTCGCGCGTGGCCTGGACACATATGTGTGAGAGCCGGCTATTGTACCAAAAGGAAAACACAATCCTCGGGGCATAGGTGGGGGTGAGTTGGTGAGTTGGAAAGTGATCAAGCAAAGATGGAATTCATGAATCAGTTTATCAAAAGTAAAGATAATGAACAACTCTGTAAGACAACTCGTATACCATCGGTGATGGTATAGTGACAAATTACATGACACACAGTCATCGTAGTGATGATTACCACTCAATGCCTATGTGTAAGTGAGTGCGGTAATGTACAAAACAAGCCAAGATAAAACCATGATCGGACTTCAACACTAAGCTCGATCGATCCTTTACTTCTTCGCGAAGTAATCCGTTATGTTTGAATGCCTCAAACTCTTGGGCATCTGGTGCATGAGAAAGGATTCAAACTGGTCATTGTATTCCATGATGTTGGCTGGGCAATCCTCCACCGAAAGACAGTATCGGCCGAATATTTGGCCGATTCGGCCGAATCGGCCGAAACCGAATATTTGGCTGAGCCGACATTTGCCGAAACCAGATGATGAGCACATCATCGACATCTTCAAAGGACACACATTTCACGCATTTCGCACTTCCCACCGGCCTCACGATCTTCTCCACTTGTCCAAATATCTTGCCCTTATTCTTCAAGATATCGTTCAATGTCTGCCGTTTGATGTCCAACTTCTCAGCTATGTCTGTTTTCTTCATCAGTGGATTTGCCTCGCAAAACTGGATAATGTCGTATTTTTCTTGGTAGGTTTTAGTTGTAAGCTTACGCTTAGTCGCCATTGTCCTGCCTGCAGTGCGATCAACGTGTGTACGCAGTTATAAATAGCCTATCACTGGCGGTGTACACCAATGAGCGAGCATCACGATTCCATGAAATCGGGCTTCTCACGAGGCAGCAGTTCCATGTGACGAGTTAGGAGTGGTAATTTACTTGAGTTTCCATTACGTGGGAATGGACAACATCTGACGACGTAGACGAAGTGACGACTTAGAGATGACGACTTACAGAGGGATGACCCTTTATTCAAAGGGATTTAACATGAGATAAATTCGGGACTTTTTGACGCTGCCGACTTAGGCGAAGTGACGAGTTACACGCTTCCGACTTACACCGAGTCTACTGTATATATGTATATATATATATACCAACACCAGGCATTTTGGGCATGTCGACACACACCTCAATTCCAAGTTCCATAAAGACCATCTCTGGACCATCTCTCTCTCTCTCTCTCTCTCTCTCTCTCTCTCTCTCTCTCTCTCTCTCTCTCTCTCTCTCTCTCTCTCTCTCTCTCTCTCTCTCTCTCTCTCTCTCTCTCTCTCTCTCTCTCTCTCTCTCTCTCTCTCTCTCTCTCTCTCTCTCTCTCTCTCTCTCTCTCTCTCTCTCTCTCTCTCTCTCTCTCTCTCTCTCTCTCTCTCTCTCTCTCTCTCTCTCTCTCTCTCTCTCTCTCTCTCTCTCTCTCTCTCTCTCTCTCTCTCTCTCTCTCTCTACACATACACATACACATACACATACACATACACATACACATACACATACACATACACATACACATACACATACACATACACATACACATACACATACACATACACATACACATACACATACACATACACATACACATACACATACACATACACACATATATATATATATATATATATATATATATTCAGATAATGGCTTCTCATGAAATTTTTAGCAAGTTTCATGAGAAATGAAAGGAGATTTTTGTCAGGATTATTTCATGTTAGTGTTGATGCAAGATGCAGTGGAAATGCTTCACTACCTTTTATGATAAAGGGAATTTACATTGTCCCTGGTGATTGTGGTGTCAAAGATTGTAGATCTACCAAGTCCCTGAGCAGAGGATCGGCTGAGTGCCTGGGGGAGGACTGTGGTTGTGTGCAATGGTAGATGTGTAATGATTGTTGAAAACGGGGCAGATTTATTTTATGCTCTGCAGCAGCGAGTGACAGATGACTATAATGCATATCACAGATGAGACTATGACTGACTTAATCTATGAAGATTACATTGAAAGGATATAAATTATGTCAGTAACATTCACATCCTCGAGTTTAATGATGGTAAGGAACTGAAGTTATGGAAGACTGCCAGAGAGGATGACTTCATTGTCATGTCATTCTGAGCCAACATCGCCCAGTATGTCCCAACCTTGTCTGTAATTCAATGCAATAGACTGGGTACGTTATCCAATAAAATTCTGAGAAATGTTCTGGAGAAGTGTTGTGTTGTTGGTGAATGTAATTAGGCCATTGTGCCAAGGGCTCTCAGCATGCCCAGTGCCATCTGATGCTTCTGACTGCAAGCCAGAAAATGCTCCATTGAAGATGGAGCTGTCCTGGTGTGTGCAGCAGTGGGTGTGTCTGTTCATTGCGAGTCGGATTGATTTTGCTCTTCATTGATGCCATATAACACTTATGTTTGCACCACGATGTCGTGACATGCCACGTGATGTAACATTGCGAGCAGTGCCGAGCAGTCAGACTTGTGTTTTTTCTGTCTGCATCTCCATCACACCCAGCACAAACTGTGGTAAACGTGACCATATCGCTGTTAGTATGCCTGACAAAGCAAAACCTCTTTTTTTTTTTTACACCCACATCATTATGGTCTTCATTTTGGAGCACGTAATAATGTGTATAAATATTGGTCGACTACTTCCCTGTGCTGTGCAGTGCCGCTCCTGACTTGCATTCGTTTCGAGGTATTTAAATGTAAAATTGATTAAAAAAAATAAACATTAAATTTTACATTTGGAATCATATTATTGAACAAATTGTTTGGCATTTGAGGAATATTCAGTTGCATTGCAAGAGAAAGAAGAATTAAGTCACTGCGGTAATTGATTTTCACACTCTCCTGATTCTGAATTGCGTAATGATAAAAATAATAAAAATTAACTAAAAATGTGATTACCGAATAAAACGTAAGACGAAGAAGGAACCCGAAGAAGTAGAGCAAAGATGGTCATCAGGAGGAACCTGGATAGGATTCGGGTTTTAGCCGCTACTCCGCAACCCTCAAACCCATCCAGGCGCAGCCAAGTGAGACTTCCAGAAAATGTTCTGCAAGAATTCACTTCTTAGAGAGATAGAAAATGAAAGAGAGGAATAGAGAGATGAAAGAGAAGAAATAACAACAATTAGAATGAAAAGAGAATTATGAATAAATAAAATAAAATAAAAATTATAAACAAATGTGAAAGGAACGAAGAATATAGATGTTAGGAATAACCCGGACATATTTATTTCAGCAGTTACTCCCCAGGCTCAAACGCGGCAACATGTATATGCTTCGAGAGGTCTGTCATTTCAATGATGACGAATACGATTAATATTGTTACGGTTGTGGGGGTAGATGGAGGAATTTCGTCGGAAAGTTAGGATAGAATAGAGTTGTTTGGTCTGTGGACATGTAGGAAACATCTTGATGTAAATTAAGTAGGGAAACTGTGAGCTTAAGTGTTACGTGTCACCACACAGGGGATGGTGCGGTGTTAATTAGGTAGGGATTAAGGATAATTTCCCCCAGTATGTAATTGCCCCCTGTGACCTATTCCTATGTTTTTGCATTTACAAGCCAGCCATGAAGGAGTTACGTTTTCATCATAACCACAACGATAACAAGCAAGCAAGGTGTGCCGAGCAGGCAGAGGCCCCCGCCTTACTGGGTTTCGTGCCAGTAAGCCACGCCCTGGAGGTGGACGGTTGTTCGATGTGATGTCAAGGAGTGATCGGGAGCGAACATATGAGTTTGGTGTGAGGGACGCACACAGTCTCGAGAGGAATGTGGTTGGGACGAAGGATCTCGCTTTGCTCTCCTCTCGGCATGACAAAATGGCTTTCCTTCAACGCACGAAGAAGATGGCGCGATTCTCGTGTTCCTGCCAAGGCGATTTGGCTCGTGTGGTGAAGCAAGATGCTGGCCGTTGGCTCTTGGTTGGGTTGTGAGAGACGTACCTCAAAAGCCTCATGTATGTCACCGAAGAGATGGCACCATTCTGCAGAGTGCCACAGATCGGCAAGCGCGATTGAGGAAGAAGCTGCATGGCAGTCTCTGAGCCTTTGTGTTGAATATCGCCTCACGAATTTCCTGACGTACATTTCCCACTACGAGAGAGCAGCTTGGCGCCATTTTGGGCACGTCTCCACACACCTTGATTCCAAGTTCCATAAAGACCATCTCTGGACCAAGCTAAGTGCCAGAATAAAGGGAGGATTTTCTTTTATTTCCTTTCCCATTGTCTGTATTAGTCTGTGTTTGGAGGCGCCTCAACTTTAGGCTTGGTTTACATCACGTATTACATTCTGAATTATTGTTCCTTGTAAATATTTGTCTATTTTCATTAAATCCCCGTTTATTTTAAGTTGCTGTGTCTGTGTATTTGTCATGGGGTGCAAGTATAAATCCCTTGTGCTGTGCATCCATCTGTGCTTAAATCGCTCCGCTAGTGCTACACCCCACCCCTCACACACGTTATAATCTCTGAGGATCAACGTGTCCGCCTACTAAGAAAAACCACTTGGCTATCCGGGCTGGCTGGTGTTAACCGCCCGTCCACCACGTTTGGGTCGGGGGGGGGGATAAACGAATCGCCCAGACCCTTGACAATATGATTGATACTTGTCTCGTCCCCACTTTCTCCTGCCTCTTTCAGCCCCTTTGTTGCATTTTTTTTGAAAACCTTGTATCAAGTTTGTTCTCCCCCTGTGTCCTCCCTCACCCCATTGATTTCCGAGGTGGTTAGTAAGAATTGTTCTCCATTTGGTACAAACGCGGTATGAGAGAGCGTATGTGTTTGAACAATTATTCAAAAAAAACAAATTCCAAAATCTATTTTTTGTGAGTTCGAGGTCCCTAAATTTATTTAAAGTTCGTATGAACCAGTTTGTACATCTATGTGCAACAGAAACTTAACAAAAATAATTGTTACATGTTAGATACATGTACCATGACAGTTTCCTGAAACATGAAAGATATACAAAGACCCACATGTTAATATTTAAATAGACTCCACTACCTTGCAAAACAAGCCACAGGACATGAAGTTAGTTTTTGTAGAGTAGATTATAAGCAAGGAGCAACTGATGAGTTTGTACAAGTATTTTGTTCCCATGTTACGTGGTGTTTTGTGGTTATATTACAGCAACGATGCAAGTTGATATCTCATGCAATTTGTGTGTTTGATAAAATAAAAGTTGTTGCCATTATATGCATCTTGAATAGATACACTGAAAGGGATCAGGAGATCCTGATTTGTATGTGCATACCATGCAGACAGCTGTGTGTTGATATTCTTCTTCTTCTTCTTCTTCTTCTTCTTCTTCTTCTTCTTCTTCTTCTTCTTCTTCTTCTTCTTCTTCTTCTTCTTCTTCTTCTTCTTCTTCTTCTTCTTCTTCTTCTTGTTCTTCTTCTTCTTCTTCTTCTTCTTCTTCTTCTTCTTCTTCTTCTTCTTCTTCTTCTTCTTCTTCTTCTTCTTCTTCTTCTTCTTCTTCTTCTTCTTCTTCTTCTTCTTCTTCTTCTTCTTCTTCTTCTTCTTCTTCTTCTTCTTCTTCTTCTTCTTCTTCTTCTTCTTCTTCTTCTTCTTCTTCTTCTTCTTCTTCTTCTTCTTCTTCTTCTTCTTCTTCTTCTTCTTCTTCTTCTTCTTCTTCTTCTTCTTCTTCTTCTTCTTCTTCTTCTTCTTCTTCTTCTTCTTCTTCTTCTTCTTCTTCTTCTTCTTCTTCTTCTTCTTCTTCTTCTTCTTCTTCTTCTTCTTCTTCTTCTTCTTCTTCTTCTTCTACCTCTTCTTCTTCTTCTTCTTCTTCTTCTTCTTCTTCTTCTTCTTCTTCTGTATCTGCCACAATTATTCTGACATTTTTGTGGGGATAGCTGGGGAAGCTTTTAGCCCAAGTCCTTCATGAACCATCTGGCCGGCCTGACGTTCGACTAAGGTTGGGACAGTAATAGGAATTTGTCCATGGTGCTGGTGATAGCTCGCCTACTCTTTGCGAAGGACACCGTGGGATCTTTAACATCCATCAACTCGTGTCAGCAGACGGGATGCCCAGTTTAACGTCCATCCGAGTTTTGGAAAGCAGTGCAGGGTCGCGATTTTTGGAGAAATCTGATTACGAATGTCATCGGAAGTCAACCGCAGGTTGAAATAATTTTTACTTCCCGTGGGTGTGCGGACCTCCAACTCTTAGCCGAAACACCAACCGTGTGCAATTGCTCGTAATTTTCTCCAAATATCCCTCAGGGAGTAATAAATAATGGTGGTGACAATTAGGAATTGGGTTATGCATCAAATAAAGGTCACAATTGGGCGTCGAGGGCGTCGGAGGCAATATCACACATCTGACTTAAAGGTATGACTAGGATAAATCATATACAAGACCCTAAGATATAAGTTTTAAACAATCCATAAACAGTGCGTATGTAATCTGATGGCTAGAAAAATCAGATGGGCAATGGGATACATCATTCATGCGTAAAGACTCATTGAAGCACCTTTATGAGCCAAAGTTAATTGCAGTGTAGCTCGAGGCCTACATATAGGCCAAGCAAGTCGAGACGGATTGGATCTGTAAGGCTGTGGTGGACGTGATAATCATACAATGCCCCAAGGACGTCGGATTTCCTCCAGATTTATTTCAGTTTTAATGATTTACAACAGTGTCGACTATTTAAAAAGTTAATCATATGTTCTATGGAATTGACTGATTAGTTTGAGGTTATAATAATTTTGCGTTCACCTGGAAATAGTTCCGGGGAGCTTATGGGACGGTACCTTGTCCGTCCGTCCATCCACAAATACTTGCAACTTCTTCCCTGAAACTACACATAAGATTTCAATGAAACTTTACCACAAGCTTCATCAACCATGATGTACCAAAGATTGTTCACAACATGAAAAAAAATCGGGGTCTAATGGGGGTCTACAGGGTGGTTGCCCCCCCCAAAAAAGAGGCATTTGCTTTCTTCTCAGAAACTAAACGCACAATTCCGATGAAACTTGACCACCACCTTCACCACCCATAATGTACCAAAGTTTGTTCACGACATTAAAAAAGATTGGGTTCTAAAGGGTTCTACAGGAGGAGTGGGGGGGGGATTGCTCCCCAAAATATGTATTTGCTTTCTTCTCTCAAACCACACATACAATTTCGATGAAACTTGTTCACAACGTTTCTCACCTGTGATGTACGAAAGTTTCTTAATGACATAAAAAAAAATCCATAGGTATTTACTGTACTTTCTTCTCCATTATATATTTTGTGTGGCATCCATGCCTACCAGTGGTTCCCTGGTTTTCTTATTCAACTGCTGCCAGGTGAACACCCAGGAGAATTTGTCCATAAGTTTACTTTCTGTCGGTGCACCTCACAAAACGCCATGATAAGCGAGTTCTACACCTTAACATGGAGTTCATCCCAGGCGGAAAACCCTTATGGGTAAGGGGGCAAATTAAGTCACTACAATCTCTTTTGTGTGACCTGTAGTCCCCTCTGGAAAGTTTGGGGGAGATTGTATAATAACGACCGAATGTATGGAATATATAAGTAATGATAGACGCCAAATTGCATATTTTAGTATGTTGATAATGGAATTTAGTTTAATCTTTTAAACATTTAAATAAACAGATCGTAAACGTCAAAGTGTTTGCTCAAAAAGCACGGATTGCTAGCATTTACAAAAATACTTGGCACATGATGTGTACAGATTCTATGCATTTGTTACCTATTGGACAAATGCAGGAGAGAGATCTTTGTACTTTCATATAAATTGTAAGGACATCAGGAGACATTAAGCTAATGAACACAGATTTGAACCTGGGATCCCATCATCATAAGCCATGTGCTGATATGGGAATATGCCAAAGTAAACAACCCACAGTGATGCAAGACTGTTGATTTGTCATGCAGATCCATGGCTTCATTCAGTAAAATGCCACTGCAGGTCCTGCTCATATTAAGAAAATAAATAGCAATGAATTTTTGGTAAAAGATGAAAGAAAGAGAACATTAACTGGTATTGTAAAAGTATACTTTTCTCATACACATGATGTATGTGCAAGCTCTTCCAATAGCTTTACAAACATGAGCAGGCACACAAACGAAGGATGAAAAAACGGATTATATAATGGACAAATTATCACAATACAATGCAAGTATCTCAAGCCTGGTGTTGGCTTAGTGGTGAGGGTGACTGGCTTGGGATCTTAGGGTCCTGAGTTTGAGCCCTGTTTGTCACTGAATTAACACCAGGTGGGGTTAACTCAGCCTGTCATCCTTCTGAGGTTGGCAAAATGAGTACCAATGTACTGGTATAGGGGCACAGCATCAGCAGCATAGTTGTGCTCTAACAAAATGATAGCGACCTGGCAGCTAAGCTGCCATATGCACGAAGAAGAGGACAAGCATCTCAAAGCAAGTCACTAAAATGCGAAGACCAAAATATTAATTGCCAGGATTTTACATTCAGAACTCTTGTTTGTATTTTAACATCATTTTAGGATTATGTCAAAACCTGCACAGCTCGTGGTGAATCAACGATTCTCAGTTCATGTATACCAAACTTAGTAAGTGCAATTCCACCTAAAAACAAAAAACACCTTTCCGAGGTATAACCGGTAAACCTACATACATCGCCGGGAAAAGTGACGTGCGAGTGGGGGAGGAGACGGGTGAGGGGAGAGGCTTGGGATAGGGGTGGTGAGAATATTTTTTCTGCTATTTCTCATTTATTGATTTAACAACTAGTTATTAAAAAAGGGAGAAAAAAATAGTTTAAATAGCCAATTTTGGAAGAAAAACATATGGAAAAAAAGGTGAAAAATAGATTTTAAATATCCAGTTTCGAACCAAAAAATAGGAAAAAAATAGGACAAAAATATAATTTAAATTGGCAGTTTTTGAACAAAACAATGAGGGAAAAAATAACAACCACTTTGGTGTAAAACAAACACAGTACAGAAAAATAGTGAAAAAAATATAGGAAATCTGGTGTAAAATAACAGTCAAGGAAAATAGTAAAAAAAGAAAAGCAACCGATTTGGGGTAAAACAAAGAATGGAAAAAAAATAGTGAAAAAACAGCAATAAAATTTTGATAAAAAAGCAGTTGGGAAAAAAATAGTGAAAAAATATCACTGCAACCACCGAAATCTCCAAAATAATAAAAAAAAGATGAAAGGAAACCTATCTTTTTCCCATTTTTTTGAAAACAAAGTTTTTAAATAGCACTGAAAAACCAAAAATAGACTAAAAATAGCCAAAAAAATAGGGGAAAAAATATTTTTGCTTGCTGCAAATCGATTAGGTCTCCTGATGATGATTCTGTGTCGGTATCCTGATGATGATGTTGTGTAGATTTCCTGATATATGATGATGTAGATATCCTGATGCTTGCTGTGTGAGCTGTACATCCCCACTGAGGGACCTCTGGTAGCTTATGCATGTTGTTGCGTTTGAGTTTGGGGAGTAACTGCTGAAATCTATCTATTTGCATTCTTCCTGACATCTTTGTTCTTTGTTACTTTCATACTTCTTTCTAATTATTTCACAATTCTATTTTTTTCATTCTCTTTCATCTCTTTTACTCTCTATTTCTCTCTTTCGTTATCTATCTCTTCAAGGAGAAGTTATTTATTGCAGAATTGTTTCTGTAAGGCTCACTTGTCTTCACTTTAATGGGTTTGAGGGTTGTGGAGTAAAACCCAAATCCTATCCAGATTCCTCGTGATGACTCAATCTTTGCTCTTTACTTCTTCCTTCTTGGTCTTCCATTAGAATATGTACATCATATTTGACTATGGATAGATTAAATTAGCAAAAATGAGAAGGGTTTATTTACTTACTTATTCATATGCAGGTTGTGGCTGCTTGGCTGCATCATTTTCTGGGGGCACAGCTGTGCTGCTGATGCAATGCCACTGTTCCAAGCATATTGGTACTCAAATTTGCCAACCTCAGAAGGATGACAGGCTGAGTTAACCCTACCTGGTGTTAATTCAACAGACTGACAGACTTGAACCCAAGACCCAAGGATCTTAAGCCAAGCACCTTAATCGTTAAGCCAACACCAGGCCTATGAGAAGGGTAGACATGAGATAGAAGAAAAAGTCAGAGTGCATGTGCCATTGGTTTTTATCTCCATATGTTGGTTTCAGAAGGTGGAACTGAGTTCTCCCAGGGCTCGAAGTGTCCTCCTCCGTTTTGATAAGGGGTCATGTGATTCATGGACCAAGTTGTGAAGATTTCTTATTCTTTAAGTTTTGTTCCGAGATGCTCTTTTCAGGATTGTCATTGAGCCCCAGACAGCTTCCAACCATACTTTGTTTGTAAAAATACTAGCAGAAGCCCATGATAAAAAATACCACAATAGAAAAAAGAAAGAAAAAGGAACCATTTTTATTGTTGCGCTGGTTGAAAGAGTTCAAAATGGGAGGTTCAATAAGGAATGTCTTGAGTTGTTGTATGCACCTGGCACTTAAAGAAAAGAAGAGAGTAAAATGAGGTTCGCAACCTATTGATTTATTCAAATAATTTGATTAGGTAAACTTACGATAGATTATAGGAAGATCATTTCTGGCTTTGGACCGAAGTAAGGGCGGTCCACAAAGTCCACATAATTTGCATGATATATATTTAATGTGTTGAAGATAGTTAATTTTTCCTTCTTTCTGAAAAACGTCTTTCTCCAATATGTATATTTGTGGATGTTGATAAAAACCGATTCCCAAACTTGAAAGGAGAGCAAACAGTATTAAGCTGAGACCATCATGATGTTTTTAACGTTAACTGACAAAACACGTGTGAAGAAGATTCTCAGATGCCAGAATATTTTGCAGCTGAAAATGGATGATTGATTTGCTCATTAATTTTACAATATGCTTTCAGCAATGTAATGTCCCTGTTTATTTTGCCATTGTTGATAATGGATGAATGGTTGCTGATATAAAAGGAGTATATTAACATATTGAGGGTGATTGAAGAGTTTCGAGTTCGGAACGTGAATAAGGAGTTCATCTGTAGATCAAAAATGTCCTGCCAGTTGTGCTTGGATGGCGAGTGACTGGCCAGTAAGGAAGGAATTGTCAATTGTCATATCTACTTGTATCGGGTTATGAATTTGCTTTTATCAATCGCACGTACAATGTTCATTGATGTTTTTTGTATTCTCTTATATATATATATTTTTCTGTTTGGCAAGGTCCAGGGTGTTTACTGTTTTAATCCCTGGTTCGTAAAGTTATTCTTTCCCAAGTCAGTAAAGTGTTATTGCCTTATACTGTTGTTGAAAATCTGAAAATACATGAAAGAGAGATGATTAAGGTAGGACGATGCTCCGGCACAGTGTCATCCTCTGATAGGTCGATGACTTTTAAAATTTATTTGAATCGATAGTTCAGAGTAAGACTGAAAATATCAGAACTTATATTGTATTTTTCTACTTTCTTCGACTACCCTGCTGTGTTACTCAAGACCTCGAGCTGACAAAATCAATGAGGTTAGGATTGCAAGATAAAAAGTGAAATGGTCTCTCTTCCTCCCTCCCCCTCATCCCAAACCTGTCCAAAGATTCTGCCAAATGTATGTGATTTTATGCTTGGAGGTCATTTGCATGCAGGATTTCATCCACAATAAGATGGAATTTTGACCTCCACCCTTCCTTTTCTTGCATGCTCCACACACAATTCCTCTTCCCAACTTCCATCCCCATTACTCGGATATTTTCCAAACCCTTCCCTTTTCACTCCGATCCCCAACCGCATACCTTGAGGTTTTCATTGTTATCCCAGTCCACTAATGCAGATGGATAGAAGCTTTCATGAGTGAGACTGGTTCTTGATTCATACCTTTTCTCAGTTTATTTGTTCTCAATTCATTTGTTTATTTGTTCTATATTTTCCTAACCTTTCCTGTTTCACCCAAATCACCAACCAAACCCAGCCTATACTTTTCTCATTGTTCGACCTATCCCCTGGTGCAGATTGACACTCGCCTTTAAGAGTAAGACTAGTTCTCCATTCATATGTTCCTTTTCTCAATATGCTTGCTCTCAATTCCTCCACACCCACCCTCCCCATGCCCAACATCCTTTCCTTTGCCTTGGATTTCTAGGTATTGCACTTGAACCGCTTGTGCTTTACAACAATGAAGTTGCATTTACTTCATTTATACATGCACCATGCTTTGTCATTGTGGTTTTGTTGATGATGCTGCAGAAATTATTGGAAATCACTATGTGCTTGGAGCACTAATCGAGGTATATATTGCCAATTCCTTCATATTATTATTTCTGCTCTTCGTCTGGAAATATCCAGAGCTACCATGATGAACCTTCACTCCTAGTGATAATGGCTTGTGTGCACTTCTGATGGTTCCCTGGCCTGTGTCCATAGAATATCTACCTAGCGGCACAGAGCTTTCCCTTTGTAAAGGAATAATTGAATACAGTTTAATTTTCTGGTTTAGGAAAGCACAGTTTTCAGTTTTCCTTTAATTGTAAGACACCAGATTTAGGAAACCACGTAATTTTAAAACATTTTTGGCCGTCTCATGAAAAGGTTCATGAACACAGAATCAACATTTCTAGCAAGTAATCAGCACAATAAGTTAACCAAATTTGGTATTGTTGGCCTGTAACATTGCCAAAAATTGTTATTCAATAACACCCATTTTTCATCTATTTCCTAAGCTTCATGATATGTACAGTGGCCTGCAAAAGTATTCACCCCCTACCCGTTATGGTACATTTCAATGAATTATGAATGATGTAACAAGCAGTCATAGACTGGTACTTACGAAATCGTCAACTTGACCTCTGACCTTGTCTAATAAAAGCTGTCTCTAGAGAAGGTAGCGACGCAAACCAGAAGTTTCTACGATGATTCTGTACCAAACCTCTCATAAAACAACCGACTTTTACCAGAATTTCGACAACCAAGTGTTAAGCATACTTAACCGTTCCCAAAATTGAAGACAGGATTGAAATTGACTTTAAAACGAGCGTGTAATGCCGTGTGTTACAATCCCCCTCATTAGCATAATCTTCAGTTAAGCCTCAGATACGACACCCGACATAAATCTCATAAAACATCCGATTTTTACCAGAATTTAGACAACCGAGTGTTTAGCATACTTAGCCATTACCAAAAGTGAAAACAGAATTGCGATCCAAGTTAAAACGAACTCGTAACGTCGACCGAAGCAAAAATCTCCATTTCTCCACGCAATTATTTAATATTATTTTATCAGTCACAAAACCGTAATATTCGGCCATCCACCAACAATCTTTACATAATCCGACGGCTTAGCGAGCCAGGCATGCGACGATAACCTTTATTGGGATAAAAAAAATGACTTTTAAACACCATCTTTATCGAAAACACCGTCAGCGCACACACGCAAAACTTTTACGTGACTCAACGTCGCGTCTGCTCGAGCCCGCTGCACCACGTGACGAGCCGTGATGCGGTGAGTGAAATATTTTTATACAATCTTAAAACGTCTCCAAAACATCCGATTTTTACTAGAATTTCGACAACCGAGTTTTAAGCGTCCTAAGCGATCACAAAAACCGAAGACAAAATTAAAATCGAAGTTAAAACGAACTTGTAACGTCGACCGAAGCAAAAATACTCCAATTCTCCACAGGAATTTATGGAATTATGTTTGACCTCACTGTGACCTTGACCTTTGACCGATTTTGACCAAAATCTAATCAGCGCTAGCCATCACCCTCCTGAATCACGTGGTGTAATTTGACATTGGTAGCTTCTTCCATTCTCGAGTTATCGTGCCTACAAACAAACACACAAACACACAAACAGAGGACGGAAGTCATAAAGATTTCGTAAGTAAAAACAATTTTTCCAAATTAACTTTTTTATTCACACCTGAAGAGGTCACATTCACACATTCACACCTGTTGTAGTTGAAGGAGGTTACATGTCAGGAATACCTGTAAAAAAAACATGCACAAATCAAAAAGGTGTTTAGCCTCTTAGATCAGTACTTGGTTGAAACACCTTTTGCAGCAATGTCTGCTATGAGTCTTTTGGGTAGATCTCTACCAGCTTTGCACAGTGAGATGGTGAAATCTTTGTCCATTCTTCAAGTGAAAATTGCCCTCGTTCTGCCAAGTTTGATGTGGATTGTCGATGGACAGCAGTCTTGAAGTTTCACCATAAATGGTCAATTGGGTTCAAGTCAGGACTTTGGGCGACTCAAGAGCATTTATTTTCTTCTTATTCAGCCACTCCAGCATGGCTTTAGCTTTGTGCTTTGGATCATTGTCTTGCTGAAATGTGAATCTCCTACTATACCCAATGTCAGATTCATGGCTGACTCAGGCAGGTTTTCATCAAGGATTCTCCTGTACTTTGCACCGTCCATTGTCCCTTCTATCCTGACAGGCTTGCCAGTCCCTGCTGATGAAAATCAGCCCCAAAACTTGATGCTGCTGCCCACCACCATGCTTGATAGTAAGAATGGTGTTGACCGAGTGATGTACGGTGTAAGGTTTGCACCAGACTTAACGTTTTGAATTTAGACCAAAAACTTCAATTTTTGTCTCATCTGACCACAAAATGTTTCTCCACATGCCTGCAGTATCATCAAGATGCTTATTCACAAACTCCATACAAGTTATTATTTGCATCATTTTCAGAAATGGTTTTTTTCTTGTCACCTGTCCATAGAGGCCAGTTTTGTGAAGGGAACAGGATATTGTTGATTGATGAACACTGACCCCCATCTCGGACATAGAGACTTTTAGATCTTTCAAAGTAATTGTTGGATTTACAGTGATATCCCAAACCAGGTTCCTGCTTGCCTGGTGGTTGAGTTTGGATGGGCGACCTGATCTGGGTCGAGTCTGGGTGGTATTATACATCATCCACCTCTTAATGGAAGATTTCACGGTACTCAAGGGGATAAGTGACTTTGAAATCCTCTTGTAACCCTCTCCTGAACGGTGCTTCTCCACCACTTTATGTCTGACTTGTTTGGAAATCTCCTTGGTCTTCATGTTTACCTTGTTGGTTGACCAAGTGAGTTGCATCTTAAAACTCCTTAGATAAGTGTGGATGCTTAATTTTTAAGTTGAACTTCTGATTACATACAGGTGAAACCGATTACACTTATTTTGTAACCTTTCAAACAAATAATTTGCTGCTGAAGCGATTTAGGGTTAATTAGGCAAAGGGTTTGAATACTTATGCAACTGTGAATCATCTGATTTTACCTGTTACTACAACACATTTTATCTGCATTTTAAAACTTTATGACTTTGGAGTGGCTTGTGAAGACTCAATATATTAAGTTTGATTTAAATGCATCATGACATAAGCTCAGGTGGCATCAAAATGTGAAAACTTTGGAGGGGGATAAATACTTTTTCAGGCCACTGAATGTAAAAAAGGATTTCTTTTTTTCTCCAAAGATGAACGATATTGAGCACTAAAGTTGGTGCACAATTTGGAAAGAGAGGATGCTTACAATTTTTGTGATGAAGTTTCCTTCAACGTAGGCTATATAGTCTCGACCAGTGGTTGGGAACCCATATAACAAGAAGAGCTATTTTTTTCAAATTTGGTCAAAAACGCGCTATCTAAAGAGCCACAATGCACATAAACACGATTTCAATAATTGAATAACAGGACAAAGACACACCCATTGATTTGTAATGCAATACATGTTTATTGAGTTGGTATCATTGAAAGGGGCCATTCAATTTTCTTCAGTACATTGAGTCAGCTTACCCATATTTAGCTCTGCCACCGAAGGTGGAAGGAGGTTATGTTTTCACCCCTGTGTGTTTGTTTGTTTGTTTGTCTTTTTGTGTGCAGGATATCTCAAAAAGTTGTCGAAGGATTCGGATGAAATTTTGTGGCCAGGTTAGATGTGTGACAACGACAAACTGATTCGATTTTGGTGAAAATCCGGATCCGGCTACTAGTATTTTAAAGTGATTCTTCACCATTGAGAGACGGGGTTAAAACGTTATATAGCACGATATCTCAAAAAGTTACGAACGGATTCGGACGAAACTTGGTGGACAGGTTCGGTGTGTGACTAGGACGAATTGATTCAGTTTTTGGTGAAGATCCAAATCCATATCCAGATAACAGAATTTTTCAATTTTTAAAGTGATTCTTCACAATTGAGAGATGGGGCCAAAAATGACATATAGCATAAGAATTCGAAAATGTCTTGGGCCCGCTATGTTCCACTGGATCAGGCATTGCGTGGCGGATGTATGTGCTCTCCCGCATGCCCTTCTAGTTTCGTGTAATTTCTCCTGTGGAGTTTCTTCGGAGAGTCGTTTGATGTTTGGACAGTATGCTGTCCTTTTCATTTTCAAGCAGGTCTTTAAACTCGCCTCGTTCAATTGGTTCGTCAGTGTGATTTTTATGAAATTCATACTTGAAAACACTTGTTCGCACAGGTAAGTCGATCCGAAGATGGACAGCATGCCAAATGCATATCTCTTCATGTTACTGTAGGTTTCCGGAAAATAATTCCAAACTTCAAACACAATTTAGTCTTGTGTGTTTTTTAAGATCATGATCATGCATTTAAGGTCTGTCTATGTTGAAGTGCCAGGGTAGATCTGTGCCTTTCGACATTTTCGAGTTTGGTCACTAAGCCTCTGAATTTAGAACTCCACATGTCCTTGTCTTGCAAATCAGCCAGTTAAAGTTCTAGTTCTGTTCGGTCTACTCCTGTAAATGCTGAAACGTTGAGTGCAGAAGTGTCTGCTTCAAGGGGTTTCAACACAAATGATAAAGTTGCCTTTTCCCTTCTGAATTCCTGAAATCGCCCTGCGAAGGCTTCTTGCATTTCCAGTATCACACCTTTTTGGTTCTCGGTGTCAAGTTCATAGTTTGTCTCCTCTTTGAATTGTCTCAGTGATGGGAAATGAGCCGGCAAACCTATCTCCATGTCTCTCGCAAGCGATGCTTGTTTTCGCTCAAATGATGGCACCTCCTCTCAAAGCAAGTGAGCTGTGTTTCCCTTTCATTGTCGCTTTATGTCAAGTCAATTTAAAAGTGAGGTGATGTCCACCATGAAGTGAAATCTCTGTAGCCACTGAGGATCTGTAAGTTCTGCATATTCACAGCCCTTTTCCTGCATAAACACATTCACTTCTTTCAGACAGGCTGTAAACCGCACAAGCGCTCTTCCCCTGGAAAGCCACCTTACCTTGCTGTGCAGAAGAAGGTCAGAATATTGACAGATGACCTCTTCAAGAAGTTCACCGAACTGCTGGTGGTTCAACCCTTTTGCCCTTATTTTGTTGACAATTTGTATAACCAGGGTCATCACTTCTGTGATCTCTAGTGGAAACATTTTTGCACAGAGTGCTTCTTGATGAATGAAGCGATAGCAAATTACGATCCAGTGTTTTTTGCAACAAAGTAACAACCCCCTTGTGTGCCCCTTTCATATTCGGTGCCCCATCGGTCGCGACTGATGATATAGCCGGTGCTCATTTCTTTAGTCTTAAGGCAGTCAACAATAGTTGACAAAATATGTTCTCCCCTTGTTTGGCCTTTGAGGGGCAGCAATTCAATCAGCTCCTCTTGGGGTCCTTCGGAATTCACGTACCTGCTGAGAAGAGCAACCTGCGCAATGTCGTCAACATCACACGACTCGTCACAAGCAATAGAGAAGCCCGGGGCTGAATTAATGTCCTTAATCTGCTGACTGGTAATGGCTGTTGCCATTTTTACTGTTCCGTCCATCACCATCTTTGCAGGCAACGGCATGTCTGTAATTTTTTTGAACAATTTCGTTTTTGTTTTTGAAATCACTGTACAGCTGCTCTGATACTTTGATAAAGCACTCTTTTGTTTCTTCACCATCTGTGAACGGCTTTCTTCGTTTCACAATCTCTTGAGTTTCCACATAACTAGCGGTAGTTGTGCTACTCGGTGATTTCATCCATTTCGTGAATGTGTTCTTACTTTGGTCTGCTTTGTGCTTCAGCTCCTCAATGGCTCTCTTTCTGGCATCTCCAACTGGATACTTTTCGGCAAATGTTGTGTGTGTTTTTTTAAAAAAAAATGCCTCTCAAGCTTGGATTTTTTTTTGTTGTTGGTGAATTTCTAGTGGCAAATGAGACAAAAGGTAGCCCAGCCGAACCTGATATGAACGCGAAGGATTCAGTCCATTCATTTTGAAATTCTCTGTTTTCCTCTGTTTTCCTCTGTTTTCCTCTTCTTTGAAGCCATTTCACAGTTGACCGTCACAGTACCGCTGATGAATGTTGCAAACTTCTGTTTTCTGAAACTAATTAAAAGACTCAAAACGCTGATGCAGTGTCAGTATTCATCAATACAGTTCAGACATGGAACAACACACACACACACACACACACACACACACACACACACACACACACACACACACACACACACACACACACACACACACACACACACACACACACACACACACACACACACACCATTTCTTGGACGTGAGAATCTCATTCCGAATCCCTCTTGAACTCGCAAGTTCCCCTCCAAGTCTAAATCCTTGTACTGTTGCGCCGCAGGCAGTCTATGATATGACAACCAATGCAGTGCACGTGTAGTTTTGTTTTGTTTGTTGCTACTCCAAGATGGCGGACAGCAAACGTCCTGAAAATTAATTTATGAGGAAAAGGGGATTTTATCGATCAGGCTTGGGAGCCGCACTTTATTCCTGAAAGAGCCACAGGTTGTCGACCCCCGGTCTGGACTCTCGAACCTCTGTAATGCAGGGAATGCAAAAGTATTTGGTCCATACAACCTTTTTATTGACCCGCAGAAGTGCTGAAACTGACCAAATGACAGATCAATTTCATTTAGACCATTCTTTATCCACAGCAATTGTCAAGTTTGTTACCACTCACACCACATATTTTTGTAGTTGTGTGCTCCTTCCCCGTTTTTTTCTATCACCCATTGGTGTACTCTGCAGAAAAACTGAAGAAGATTTTCTGAAAAAGGATTTAAACTCTGCTCCCACTCATGCTTCTATTTGGAAATGCTGTGTTTCAGATTTTACATCTTCATGTGCCAATCTCTGCATAGAATCATATATATATATATGGAGCTCGGTCTCGGCATGCCTGTGAGTGTGCCTGCGTCCAGCTGTTAACAATTGTCCTGTAGGGAATACTGCACATACATGCGTACATACATTTACAGTACTTACATGCAGAATATCACGTGCTGCACATACACGCATGAGGAGAGTTTGTTTCCTGGCATGAATGACCCTTTCCTAATATGGGACCCCAGACAATTTGATCAAAAGAAGGAAGAGATGGGGAGGAGGGAAGGGTGAGGGTGAGATTTTAAAATTTATTTTAATCTTCCTCTTTGGATGTTGTGTATTATTTGGAATTCAGCATCTAAAAAGGCTGTGATGAATATCCCATGAACACTCTTCCCATCCTCGCTCCCTGGGTGTAATAGCTAGGCTGGTATCTACACACCACGTAATTTAATTTTTGGCCATTAACAACAACCGTTTTTTTTTTGTTTTTTTTTTATTTTTTTTTTAGAAATTACATAAAGATTGGTATTCCCGATGGTGAAGTGATGGATCTTACATTCTACTTAACTCCATTTGCACAGAGTGATACGAGAGAAATAATCAATATCTACACCAAGTTGTAAAGGGTTGTACGTTTTCTTTGCCGTGATTCTGTCATTTCATTAGCTCGTCTGCCACTTAGTGGGAGACGTGGTTTTGCAATTGGGTGTGTGCGTGCGTGCGTGCGTGTGCGTCACTGTGTCTGTCCATTTGATTGAGCTTTTGTCATCAAATTTTCAAGAAATCTTTATTACGAGGATATTAAGAAAACTGATTAATGGTTGGGTCAAAATGTCAAAGGGCAAAGTCACAGTAAGTACAAATAGGCCGCGTTAGTCCCTTGACTGTGGAGCGCAAGATGGTTGGCTTTTATTATAGCTTCCATGTTTCTTTATTTACCATTTGAGCTTTTGTCATCAAATTTTCAACAAACCTTTAATATGAGAATATTGAGAACACTAATTAATAAATGTTTCTTTTTTTTTCTTTTAGCTGTTTTTTTTTTTTTCGTCAATTTTAGTTCGAGCACAAAGCGGACGTGGACGGGCTTTGCATTTTTAGCTGCTTTCTAGTTCACAATGTGTCGATCTCAACATTTGTCATTTTAAAGTTTTCTCATCTCAACTCTGCTTAAATATAATGTGAATACCATTGCTCTGCGTTGTTGATGAAGAAATCGGGTCCAAAGCAGCATTGTCTGTTTGCGTTGCTCAGCAAGAATGTATCCCAAGATTGATGGCTTTGGTTCGGTTGATGCTTTCTCCCATCTCGTTTATCCTCATATTCATTGCTCAATGCAATATGACGTTACTGATGACATATCAGATGTGTTTGATAAATGAGACGCTTGTTCCAATCACCCTTCGTGTTCTGTGGTGTCACACATTCAACACTCCCAGCCAAAAAGTCTTCAATTTTAAGCTGTTTTGTTTTAAAGGACAGGTTTGGATATAGTTAGCATCTGCTAACTAATGTAATTGACCTACCTTTTCAGAATTTTCTGGGTAAAATAGTTTATTGTGCCTGAAATAATACACTGAGGGTATTTTTGCAAATTTATATGGAGCATCCTTACTTTATCGGCACAACTACATTCCGTATTCTCTCGGTGCTGTTGGAGGGAAATGCCCTGAGATTAGGACAACACTGTCCTGCATATTCACTTCATAATAGTTTGGCAGCTACGATAAAAGAAAGTGTGGATACAACTTGTGATGCCTCTTGGATTCACATTTGGATGTAACAATCCTTTAAAGTCTTCCAAGTGCTGTGGTAAAGGGTTTCATGACAGGAGATGTATGGTCAGACATGGCTCCTCTTATAATAGAAGTTATTTATCCCTCTTACGGATACATCCTAAAACTCTGTTTGCTTTACCTGTAGCTAGTTACCTGGTGCTGTATTGTCTGCTTACCCCTTGTATCTATTATCACCCTCCAGATCCTTCTCCTGTGTGACATGCTCCAAGACTACCCTTTGCATTATGTAATCCCAATTTTCATTATTCTTACCCATCCCCATCACGTTATGTTTCCTTATAAATGTCAAAACGCATCTGCCAATCTTTTGCTCAATCGATTAAAGTATCAAGACTTTCCTGAATCTGATCTTGATATCTGCCTTACCTCCAAGCTTTGTGTCATCTGCAAATTAAAAAAAAAAATCCAACTCTTAACCCTCCTGTCCATATTGTTGATATAAATTATAAACAGTAGTGGTCTAAATACTGATCCTCGAGTTACCCCATTACATACACCCTCCCAGGAAAATAACCTCGCACTCACATCCACTCTTTGCTTTGTATCACAAAGTCGGGTTCCAATCCAATTCGCTCCTCTCCCAAGCACTCCACAATTTTTCACCTTAGCGAACAACCCATTTGGTGGTACCTTATCAAAAGCTTTTTGAAAGTCTATAAATACGACATCCACCGCACTTCCCTCATCCACCGAACCGAACTGCCTCATAAAATTCAAATAAACCTGTTAAACATAACTTTCCTTTAGTACATCCATGCTGGTTAACTTTAATTCGTTTGAAATGATTTAAATGGTTCATTATCCATTCCTTAACGTCTCTAACATCTTCCCCACATTTGAAGTTGAACTAATAGGTCAATAGTTCCCAAATTCTTCTTAAATAATGAAGTTACATTTCCTACTCTGCAATCCTCTGGTCCAGTCCATACTCCACCGAGCTGTTAAAGATACCCGCTCGCTAACACCTCACTGATGTGCTCCACCACCTCGATCAATACTCTTGGATGCATATTATCTAGTCATTGAGCTTTATCATCCCTTAGTTTTTCTGAGTTTTTCTTTCCCCAAAGAAAGAAGTTTGAGGAGGTGAAGAAGGGCTTTTATAGAAGATACCGGTTGGAGTTGAGGAAGTAAAGAAACAGCTGGGAAATCTAAGAGTACATAATGTTCCGCAGCAGATAATATGCACCCGAGAGTATTGAGGGAAGTGTCTGAGCAGGTAAGCGAGATGTTAACGGATATTTTCAATTGTCCACTGGAGTCAGGACAGGAACCGGAGGATTGGAGAGTAGCAAATGTAACACCATTATTTAAGGAAGGATCCAGAGAAGAATTGGGAAACTATCGACCTGTTAGTTTGACTTCAGTTGTGGGGAAGGTGTTGGAGACATTAATTAGGGACCAGATGAGGAACCATTTAAATATATATAAACTAATTAAAGGTAGTCAGCATTGGTTTACTAAAGGTAGTTCCTGTTTAACAAATCTTCTAGAGTTCTATGAAGCAGTGTCTGATTGGATTGGTGGATGATGGAAAGGCAGTGGACATAGTATATCTCGACTTTAAGAAGGTATTTGATAAGGTACCACATCGGAGGTTGTTAGCCAAAGTGAGGGCTTGTGGAGTGGCTGGTCAGGTAGCGAATTGAATTGTAAACTGGCTTAGTGGTAGGAAGCAAAGAATGGCTGTGAGTGGGAGGATGTCTTGCTGGGAGGATGAAAGTAGTGGCATACCTCAGGGATCAGTACTCTGACCATTACTATTCATTATTTATATCAATGATTCGGATAATGGAGTAAAGAGTAAGCTTTACAAATTTGCAGATGACACAAAGCTTGGAGGTGAGGTGGATAGCAGAGGAGGTGGTGATCAGATTCAGGAAAGTATTGATACTCGCATAGATCGGACAAAAGATTGGCAGATGGAATTTAACCTGAGCAAGTGTAAGGTGTTGGGGATGGGAAAGAACAATGAAAATAGAGATTACAGGATGCAAGGAGTAATTTTGGAGCGTGTCACACTGGAGAAGGATCTGGTGGTGGTAATAGATACGGGAGGTGAGCAGGCAGCACAGTGCCAGGCAGCTTCATTGTATTAACTTTTCCCCTCCTGTAATTATTTTTTGCTGCCTGGCCATACCAATCATGCTATCAGCAGAAGTTCCACCATTTGCAGCATTTCCACCCTCTTCTCGCCTTAAAAAGGCATCAATTCCTTCCTCAATTGCCACTGCAAACCTTGCACAGCCTTTGTGTTTCACATTTAGCCATCATGATGGAAACACTCCCTTTGCTTCCAAAAAGATTGCCACTGCTTCCAAAACCCAAAATCATGCCACCTGCACCATTCTTCCAACCACAGTTTAACATCTATTGCTATACTTGCCAATTCTACAGCACCACTCATTCTCGGGAGGCAAGCCCTTTCCTTCAATTGATCACCCTACAAACTCGTACCGAGCCATCAAGTCCTCAGAATATATTCTTCCCACATCATTATCACCTCCATGTATCACACCTCATGTCCCTCCACCATGACCCAACAAAACATCATCCAATATTCACTAACAGCCCACCCCTCTGAAATAACATAAAATCATATTTTTTTTCACCTTTGCTGTCTTGTCGGGATGACACCAGAAACAAGTAAGAAATTAGAACATCCGAAGTTAAAGAAGGATGTATGGGTGTGACCTCATCAGTATTAGAGGGCAGTGATGGTGGAATGAACCCCGATCCCCCAACCCTTCCCCCACCCTCCCTGACAATATACCTGATGCAGGTTTGCTCACCTACTCTTTGAGTTGTCTTCGGTAATGTAAGAATTTCTCCACTTGAAAACTTTTGTATTTGAAACTGATTTTGTGCTATGGACGTAGTCTTGCAAATGAATCTGTATATCATGGGTATTTTGAGCTTCGCCTTGACAAAACAGCATCCTTGCTTCGTTCTCTACCTCCCTCATGATGACACTCCTCTGGAATTTTTAGAATTTGAAGCCAATGTACACAAACGATGCTGGGTACGTGCCATAAAAGTGGTTATAGGGTTTTTAACTCGCGACGATCCATCACTAATGTCTGTGGGAATTTGTTCAGTATCGAAGACGAATTGAGGAGCTGAGCTTTCACAGATGCCACATTAAAAGACAGTGGTGTACTATTTGAATTCGTTTCCAAAGACACGAGGAGACAATAGACAAGTAAACGCTATATGGGATTTAAAGCCTTGGATCCCAGCATCATGAGCCATGTGCTTGGATCGGAATGCTGAACAGGCCAACCCAGATATTATTATTTAAATATTTGTGTGTAATTTGCTCTATTTATCCACTGCTATAAATTCCGATGACCAGTAAAGAAGCGTATGTATTCATATCGTTTGATGTGACAGTTTCCATACATATCAAGTGTGTTTTGCTGCTGTATCTCCGATCCTCTTCCATCCGTGCCAATTTTGAATGTTTAAACTAATTGAGGTTCTTCAGACCCATTTGCATTTTATTTTGCACTAAATTTACAGGTATGTAGTTATTTATTTCCTTGACTGAACATAAATTATTAAGAAACATTGAGATGTTGTTCTATCCTATAAATGTTGTTTTTCATTAGTAAAATGTTGATTGTTGTGTTCAGGACAAAGTCCTTGGATTAAGTTTTGGCATCATGATTTGAGGGATGTATTTCTTTCTTTCCACGATATAAATAACTGAGTTTTGACACCATGGACCACCCTGTACTTTGTGAGTTACCATGCAGGGTTATTTTTCTGATTAATGTTTAAATTGTGATGTATCCTTTTTGTTCCCTGCCCCACCGACAAGTTCTGAGACAGGGGACATTAAAGTGAGCTCCGTCCGATCGACCGATCATCCGTCCATGTACTTTTGTGTTCGTGATATTTCGAAAACCGTTAAACATTTTGCTTTCATTTTGCAGATATCTGTTCCTCATGACATTATCTCAACCAGATTAGATCATGGTTGTGATTGCCTGAATTATGTTGCCATGGCAACAATACTAGTAATTTAACTTGCATATGCGACATTTCAAAAATCGTTCAAGATTTAGCTTTCATATTGCATAGATCTATTCTCCATACCACTCAAAAGGTGGGCGATTTAGAGTATCAGCTCCTTGTTTCGCATGATCTAAACGATTCATAATTCTGCATTTTGGTGTCGTGTGTGTGTGTGTGTGTCCTCCGGCATGGTGCAGAGGGAGTACACAAGCTATCTTGACTGGGTTAAATTTCCGTCCCTACTACATGTGGTCCGATTGGTGCCTCATTGGCCGGGCATTGTATTACAAAGTGCACCATCCCTCCGATGGATGTTAAACTGGGTAACCCGTTTGGTAGCATTCATTGGTCAATGTCAATTGTTCAACGATGGTGGTAGAGCATTAGTTGAACATAACTCACAAGGAAATGAATGAGGGATGACGTGAGATGTGATTACACCACCTGCTTTTGAAGCACTGGAGGAAAGGACCGGATTGAACAACCGTTCTACAAATGGGGGATGATGGGAACCCTGAAATCCCAAATTATTCCCCAAACTATTCAATGTCCAACTCCCAAATTGGACCTCTTTATTATTTTTCCTTACGTCACCCACCATTTATAATGGGGCATAAATGTCAGAGTCTGAAACGTATCTCGGATCGATAACAACATGTG
>NC_140963.1:75165119-75190119 GCF_056783735.1 Eptatretus burgeri | reverse complement strand
TCTCTCCCGGTTTGGTTCAAGTGAACACAATCAACTCTGTTATACGTGCTACTCTCCTCTCTCTCATCTCCATTCACTTGAAATATCAGTGATGTAATGAACTTTGCGCTGATGCATATTTTCACGTTTTTCTCCATGTGAATGATTTTGGAGTATTTTCATTACTGGAAGATTGTTTTGTGACTCACTGTGAAGATGTGAGCAAGTCAGGCCACTTGGACATGCTTCCAAGTTTATGATTTTAAAGTGAAATTTAAATCCAAACATTGAAAGGAAGCCGCTCTTGGGCATTTCTGAATTCATCTCTTGCTCAACGAAACATCTAGACTCAATGACCTAGCATTTGTAAGTTTAAAAAGGAAACACTGAACATTAGATGTGTTTTCCATGTTGATATTTTCTGTGGAGTTCAGATGGAATCGTGTGTGTGTGTGTGTGTGAGAGTGAGAGTGAGAGAGACAAAAAAAAACACACACACAACAACAAACACAGACAACAATCTTCAACTGAGAGGGTTGGCTAATGTTCGGGAGGATTAATGGAAGTATAATGGATCACAAGTTGGGATAGGGAATGACATGAGATGGTAATTCACCACCTGTTTGTGGGCTCGGAGGGAAGAGTGGGATTAAATAATTTCAGGAAGGTTATTCCACAAACGTGACAAATGACAATTTAAAGAGTTTCGGTGAACATTAAGCCTGGATATTAGGAGTTTAACCAGGAGAGATTACCAGTGGAATGCACACTTCCTGGAGTTGATGGGTTTTGTTGGAGTGCTGAGAATACAGAGGGAGCTCGAGCAGAGGAGAAGCAGTGAACAGCAGAGAGGCCACCGACCTATCTGAAATGTGAGAACAAGAAGCCTTATGTTGAACGGAACTCATCACTGGAGGTTTTGCTATTTTTTTCTTTCTTTCAATGAGAGTGAGGCTCAATGAGTACAGTGGAGTAGTGGGGCAACAATTATGCATTGCCAGCAAGGGAAGTAAAAAACAGGAAAGGAAGAGAGAAGGGGAGGAACACTGATATTTGTAGGTAAGTGGGTTGGGTTAGGAATTGTTAATCGGAATAATAAAGTTGATAGGTCAGGATGGGGGATGACATGAGGTGGTGGTGCACTGCCTGCTTGAAGCCCTGGAAGGAAGAGTGGGAAGGAACAGCGTCTGGAAGGTGATTCCATAATTGGGAGAAGCGAGGAACAATGGTGGTGAGGTGTTCAGTCAGCCTGGATTTTGGAAGTTTAACCACGAAAGGGTTACTGGAAGCACATGTGCATTTTGGAGTTAGTGGAGAGGGTTTGGGGGATGGAGGGTAGAGGGAACAATATCGGAAAAGAGACAGTAGAAAACAGAGACCACTGACCTTCCTCGGATGTGAAAGCAACAGACATTTTGCTTTGACCACCATGGGGTATTCCAATAATATTGAGAGCTTTAGATTCCAGGAGGGCATATTCCAAAGAATCCAAAAATAGTCCTTCGAATGATTTTATGAACATGATTCAAAACCGCCCTTGGAGACCGGTTGGTTTGCACAGCTGTTTTGCACAAAATGCCTTTCGTAATTAAAGTGCAAAGATAAGCAGAGTTGAGTTTGGAAATTACCCAGTTGGGCGTAATTTTGTCTGGAGCTCGGTCTCAGCCACAGTGCCGCGATATCTGATGGGATGCTGGGGCGCTCGCCCATAAGCGTAAGTAGTACCCCATGGAGTTACAGACAAAGGCCTTGTAGGCTGCAAGTAACTCTGATTTTCAAAGGGAAGAGTTGGAACGATGGTGGATGCTTAGTATGTGGTGACTTTGGAGGCTAACTTTGCTTTGTGGTTGGTCCCAGGAGAGGTCATGGTTGATGGTGTGGCAGGGAAATTCAAGAGACAACCTTTTCCACGGACTGACCATGGAAATAGGCAGGTGTGTTTGTTTAATGATCCATCCCATAGTGGTAGGGTGTGACTTTGAGATTTTCTGGGATTGAAGGACATCTTCCATATGGCAGAGCAGCATCTAATCAATGCCAGATTAGCAAACAGTGACACAGTTGCTGTCTGTCTGTTAGTGATATGGGTTACTGAATTGTACATGACACAACATGGACTCCCAGTCATCTGCCAAAAGCAAGAGACGTTTTCCCAGAGCATCAGAAATGTCATTTCTGCAGATGAGGAACAAGACTGAGCCAAAGACACTGCCTTGGGAGCACTCTAGCCTCCACTGCAAGAGGAGAAGAAAGGAGCTGTTAGCGTTAGATTGGAGAAATTAATGAAGGTGGCCTTTTTTGTTGTTGTTGCTGCAGGCAGAGAGCTCAGTATGCTGAAAGTTCTAACTTTGCCAGAACATCAAGTAATCTTCATTATTGTGTTACTCAATGTTTGTGGAACCCGAGCCTGTTGTCTCAAGCCTGTTGCCCCATGTGACATCACTGTTAATATGTTATTACTTGACTGCCATTGTCAAAAAAAAACTTTTTTTTTTGACACGGAATTGCTCATTGTTAGAGGCATTGATGGAACTTTGTGAAACACAAAATTGCCTTGGTGTGGTTGTATTTTCCATGTATTTGCTTTGTTTGAAAACTTCAGTTCGTGTGACACTGTCTGTTAATGTGTAACAAGAAAGAAGAAACTTGTTTTCAGAATTTTTTTTTGTGGTGTACATGGTTCCGAGAGAAATTTTTGCTTCCATTTATGGCATCTCGGATGATTGCGTAAAGAGACATCAGTGCACGTTTTTTTCATGAAATACAAGGACTTTTGGGAGCCAAACCAAAGACTTTTAAAATGGTGCATGATGAGCTTCCTTTATTGCTGCTGTTGGTTGTTAAAACCACAGAGCACACACAAACCCTACAGGTTGTTATTATCTTATGGAGACCTTGGTGTTGGCTCAGTGATTAGGGTGGCGGCTTGGGATCCCAGGGTCCTGAGTTCAAGCCCCGTCGCCCGCTGAATCAATACACCAGGGGTTGACTCAGGCTGTTATCCTTCCGAGGTCGGCAAAATGAGTACCAGTTCCAGTGTTGTGTACTGATAGAGGGGCACTGAATCAGCGACACAGTCGCGCTTCAAGAAATGATAGCTTCCCCGGCAGCTAAGCTGCCATACGACCACCATCTTATGGACGGGGTGGGGTAGAGGCATAATTCTTAATTGCCCCACTGACTGTGAGGAGAAAAGCAACATCACAAGATGGTGTCACTGGTACCCAGAGTGCCCTGGGAAGTTGCATAACTTCCCTCAAGTTCAGCTGAGGATGTTTATCTGAAGTCAAGTCTGGTGTTGTCTTCTCTGTGCGTGCGCGGTTTGTATTGCAGCTCCTCCTTGAGCCCTAGACCTTGTAAAGATACTTTTAAAAGAAATGGTATTTCAACCTTGAACCATGACAGGGGCAGAAACCCCACAATGAGGCATTGGGAAAATATTAATAAACTTTCTACAATCACGATAAGTACAAAAATTTTCTTCCTTCTCAGTTTTCTTACTTCTAAATGTCTTTGTGTCACAATCCTTGCATTGCAGTACATTTCCTTAAGACATATTTACAACATTGTGCAATAAATATTTTCAATGTACATGAACGTGAACTGACACGACTAAACAAAGAGCAAAGTACTAGTACTACTACGACTACTACTACTGATTTTCAAATCAACATGGTTAAATAAGTGCCATCAGGAGAGTAAGTTAAACTTACTTGAGAGACATATTCCTCCTCCAACTCCTTCATCCTGGGTGAATTGGCCGTGCTCCAGTTGTTTGAGGAGAACACTGTTTGAAAATCTGCATTAGCCAACTCAGGATCCTGATTTAATCCCAACTGGACCATTCAAGGTTGACTTTATAAAATGCTACCTGAAAGCCTGAGTCTCAACAGACCACAATGCACCTCTAAACTTACATTCGTTGTGAAAGAGGAATGGTCAATATTACGCCTGATGGATAATACCATAACTTTCGACCAGGCGTTGGTAACACTGGCACTGTATAGAACTTGAATAAATGGTTGTGGATTGTTTATCTTGTTCATTTCTTGACTGTTCAAGGCTTTTGTTAATACCATGTAATTTTTATGGAAGTTATTTTGTGAAATAATACTATAGTGGAAAACCATGCACATGTTATTACGATGCGATTAGTGGAATACAAAGGTTGTTATAAAACATAGCAGCATATAACATGAGCCCAAATAGATACTATACAGTAGGAAGTCTGTTCGCTAACTATTTTGATTGTTTTTTCTTTGCTGTTCTTGAGCAAACTTATCATCCCTACTCTGGTGTCATCGAGGGATTTGCAAAGGGTGTTTTGGCAGATGGGGGAAGGGAGGAGGGGAGTAGGGAAGTGCTAATCATGACAAATGTTTGAACTGTAACTGAAATTCATGAGGGTGTAATGTGCAGCTGCAGGAATTATCTCTGAGTTGTAAGCAGATGAAAAACATCAACAATCAATGGATGAATGACATCAGTGGAGTGTTGAAAGATGAAAGTCTCGTAATTCCAGAAAGGCAAAAATCCCTAAAAAAAAAAAAAAAGCAGATTTTTAAAGCAATGAAAAATGAATGTGCCACCCCATTTAGTGAACATTTTGGAAGAATCTCCACCATGAAGTAAACGTTTCTATATGTATCCCTGGTCCCTTTGTCCTCCTGCATCATTCCTATCTCCCGTACAACTTGAAGGTACATTTGCCAGTGGAGTTAGTTACAGCTATCAGGATTGTCACTTGTGGATTTTATATATTTTTTATTTTTCTTCATACAGAGATCCAAGCTCTTGAAAGAGGCAAATGAGAGAAGGGCGAGAGGCTGACACACCAACAATAGTCAACAATAGAGCTATCTATAGGGACATACTACAGACAGGACAGGACAGGGGAGCGGAGGCGGGTGCGGGGGCCTATAAGTAGCCATCGACCGTGTGAGCAGAGCGGAAAAGCTGACAAACAAAACAACATTTTCTGTACCTTTATGGTTCGTGGAAAAGCCTGTTGAGTGGGTAAGGAGGAATTCGATTCTATCAAATGCATATTTGATTGAGTTCATTACTGAATTTGGTTTGCTCGTTGCATCATTGCTGAGACAGATTTTTGACACTGAAGAGCAGTACTCTTGTTGATTTGCATGAGAATTGTGCTAAAAAAAAAAAATTTGAAATGCATATTGATGCTAGCACAAGGAAAATCTGGCTTAACATACCCTCAAAAGGGATAGCAATATCTTTGATGCAATATCCTGCCCTCAAAGATGTTGGATGAATGAAAAGTGACCATTTAAAATAAAAAATACAACACAACAAGGTCATTGACAATACATATATCATGGATTGTTATTATAAAATCATGACACACTTTCTTTAACTCTTATGAATTGCAGTTTGGGAGGAGGTCATTTGTATTTTCAATGGGAAATATTTTCCATATCAAAAGTAGCCTTGTGATGTTGTTCACATTTTAGATGATGAAATGTCTCCATGATCATGGTGAGAGCACTTGAAACTTTAACGTGAAAGCAATGCTTCCAATGCACTATTCCATGTGAAAAGGGGTGTGATAATGGGTGTTATCTTCGTCATTGTTTTGATTACCTGCAAAGATTGAGGTCAGACGAGTCAGATTGTTGTATCATGACAATGCTGTGCACTCTGTTAAGTGAAGTTGTTTACGCATACAATATTTTGCCGTTTAATGTGAAGGAGTCTTCTTTCCACCAGAGATACATGAACTGTCGGTGAAATGTGCTTCAATTCCTGCATTAATGAAACCGTTATGATGGCCTGGCTTTGGGCCAGCTCATAAACCCAAGCCATTTGTGAGCTTTTTAGGCTGCAGCGCGGCGCCAGATATCAGCCTGAGAGCACTCGTGATGAATAGTCCCAAATTTTTGGGCTGGAAAGAGTTCATGTTGTGTTTTCTTTGGAGACATTTTTTTAAAACTCTGATGCACTGTGTTTTGCCTGGTACATCTGATCATTGTTTGGTGGACTAGAGGTCAAGAAGTGCAGTTTACATTTCAGTTATATTGTGGCATCCTGACAACATCACCTCTTGCTGGGCTTCGTTCATGAGACTTACTTCATCTTGCATCCATTTCACCTTCTAATGCTCTAAAATATGTCGATGAATGCGAACCAGTTTTGCAAGATTTGTCTTGTGAGGAATGTGCAGTAAAGCTGTGAAGTGCGATGACCATGTGATTTTTTTTTTTTTTTTTTTGTGATGAGAGTCCCATGTGCGATATGACAGCTATTCATCTCTCAAAAGTATGTGTACATTTATCCCCTTGACATTAACAGGAGTTACTTTTTTATTTTTATTTTTAACCAAATGTATTAGTGAATGAGAATAGTCAAGATGCACTGCAAAGGTGTCTAAAAGCAGGAACAATATTAGATAGGGGATACATGCATGGACATGTGGTGCATTTTTATGGACTGAGCTATAGATTTGGTGGAAATCTAAATAATTTATATCAGGTATTAGAACTGTCTGAAGGAATTATTTATGACAGTTTCTCAGCCATCCCTTGTACTGGACTTATTCTTTTGCGCCAAATTTCCACCACGGAACAAAGTAAGGTGATCGGACGGCAATGCAGAGGAGCCATCACAGCACAAATGAATTGCTATGCAGAGGAAGTTTTACTCTCCTGGACAGGCCTGTTTTATGTCTTTCTCTTTGCACACCATTGTTTGTCTCTGAAGTTCAAGGCATCGACTGTTCTGATCAAAATGTGCCGTCTGCTTCCAAGAGAAATTCCAATGCGTGCAGTGACTCCAGCAAGACGTGTCAGGAATTTGCATTGGCTTCTCCAATTCTCAGAGTCGAGCTTTCCCATGAGCTGATGTTTGCCCGAATGTTGATATGTCAGCAGCACATACGTTGGAAGCTTCTGAAGAGTAATGTGCATGAAACAAAGAATCATTGCCGATAAGTTGATATTTTATCAAGCAAGGGAAAAACTATTCTGCACATTAGTTGGAGATGAATAAGTGAAACCGGAACACGATGTAATGTGATCATAATAATGTCGCCATTGTGCTTTTTGCATTTGATGCATTGTTACACTTCTGACATCGTCATTTTATTTTCGTTTTTATTTGTTGCATTGTTCTACAAGGGAAGAGTCATTTTGTTCAATACGATTCCCATGGTTACTTGTAATCTGATATTGAGTGCAGTGAACATTTTGACATATTTTGAGAGAATGGAGATAATTTGTCGTAATGTTGTTTAATGAATAAAATGACTGTGCCTTCTCATGGGGCGGGGGCGAGGGGGGGGGAATTGGGAGCAGGAAATTGCACACTTGAAGTTGATTATGACGAGGGATAATCCGTGTCTTCAGCAGAGATGAATGGAAACTTTCTGGTTTCACACGGATGCATTAAAACAGAACATTCGGAGAGAATGAGTTTGGTTCTACAGCTTTTGCAGGCATGAGCACAGAATTCTTCTGCCTTACACTTTTGTTTATATATAATGTATGGAATATCTCGTATTGTAAACCAAATTTGCTTAGTTGTGATGCTGCTGACATTCCTTTGTATAGCTTGTAATAAAAGGACGGGACATATTTAGAAATGTAATACTTCTTAGAAAGTTAGAAATGTAATTACTTTTACATTTATAATTACTAATAAATTAGAAATGTAATTACTTGCATATTTCCAAAGGATTTGTAAAGTGCAATGTTGGGAGTTTTCATAGATATTCGAGGTTTTTCAAAATGCACTGGGCTGGGCTACATCGCCTTACTAGATGAGCTGGGTTTCATAGCGATGGCTATGCAGTTCACTCTTCAACATTCGATGGAGACTTTTTACGCTCATGCTGACCTTTTAAGGCAAATGGCAGACTGACTTTATTGGCCTTGTATCAGTTGCTTGTCGCACACTTTCCGGGATTGGTGCACTTCGTGCCTTCCCTGTTGGAAGTTTACGCTGCACACCGTTTCTGTTTTTCAGTAAGTTTGACCCATCTGTCAATAACTTTCCTCGCTGGAGTTTTGCAAACTTCAAAATGTCTCTTGAATTCTCTTTTTGCCAAAAATTACAAAGTTTCCCTTTGCAAAATATTGCTCAACAACAAATGCTCTATCTGCTTATCTGTCCATGTCATCATCCTTCATTTTGAAGTTCTGGGTGAAATTCCTGAGTTTCTCTCACATTAAATGAATAAATTAAAATAACTAACTCCTTGTATTAATATGGAATAGGCAAAGCCTAGAAGCGAACGTAGAATTCTTCTTACATTCGATGCTGCAATTTCCGGTTACTTCGGCCTGCATTCGGGATCAGCGATCAAATAATGTAAATCACGATTAAAAATTATTTTTTGATGATGCGGGAGATATCTTTGTTAAAATCAGTGGAGGAAATATACACCATGTCTGATATTTGGGTCTTTCATGTCTCCGACGATGCCTTTATCTCCCGGGGTGCATCATTCCCCATGACAAAAACCGGAAGCAAAAGGGTCTTAGCCGACGACACGGATTCCAAATTGCCAGGATATTGTGTTGTTGTTGTTGTTGTTGTTGTTGTTGTTTCCTATTCTCTCATGTGCACGCCTTGAGTATGAAGCTCACTACTTTCGCTATAAATTGCCATTTTCAAATTTATCCTGTCCTTTTACTCCACCATATATTATCACACATTTCAAAATTCTGCATAACTAATTTTTATTCCGAGTCAATGATTTTGAGTGTTTTTTTTTTCCATTTTCTTTTTTCTCCTTACATCTGTTATTTTCAACCCTCTGATGACTGCACTTTGAATAAATGTACACTTCGCATCAGCAGTCTGGTAAACTCCAAATCAGGACCAACTCTTAACCGAAGACGTTTACTAGAACGCTGCAGATGTTTGGGAGATTTTGGATTCATGAAGCTCTCCATTAACACGAGTCGTATTCTTCCTTACTCATCCTCATGGGCAGATGCTTTGAGCCACTGTTGTTTGTGACATTATTCGTTTTTAGGACTATACCTTATGTTTTATTTTCCAACATTTTATCTTGGGTGATGAATGACTGTTTTTTTATGCATTGATATCACTTTTTCCAGAAGTAGTCTTGCCTGCAGTCAAGAAAACGAACTTTTTAAGCACTGTACCTCAAAAAAACCCAAAACATTCTGCAATAATTAGGGCGAAATGTGGCATCATGGACAGAGGCATCAGGGGTTAGAAAGTCTTGGAGATAAAAAATATATATTGACAATGAGAAGGAAGAAACAAAGGATTGAAAAAAAAAATCACAAGCCCTTTCCACCACCCCAGGAGCAAAAAATAAAATCCCAAAATCAGGACAACAGAGTACACTCACAATCAGCCTTCTTTGCATAATCTGCAAAACATATTGATGTTAGTTTGGTTGTGATTTTTATTACGATTAGCCATATTGACACATGATGCAGGGAATTTCCATAACATAGTTCAGCACATATAATAATAGTATTGGCATTGACACTTATTCTTCTTCTTGCACATGGCAGCTTGGTTGCCAGGTCGCTATCATTTTGTTGGGGCACAACTATGCCACTTGATGCTGTTCCCCGACACCACTACATGGGTACTCATTTCACTAACCTTGGAAGGATGACAGGCTGAGTCAACCCCACCTGGTGTTCATTTAATGGTAAAAAAAAACAGGGGCTCAAACTCATAACCCTTAGGTCCCAAATCAGCCACCTTAACCACTAAGCCAACACCAGGCCTGCATTGAGACTAATGATACATTGGTGTTCATCATCAAACAAATTCTTGTCAGCCTTGTTATGTCTAAACTTTCCAAACCTTCCACTGCATCAGTACATTTTCTTTATATCTACACACAAGGGAATTTTGTGCAGGAGGAGGTCATTCGGCCCATCATGCCTGCGTCACACCAATACCACATTTAATACATCCATCAATACCCCTTCCCTTCATGTGTAGCCTTTTGGCTGCTACACAGGTTCTCATTTCACCAACCTCGGAAGGACAGGCTGAATCAACCCCCTGGTGTTAATTCAGCAGTGGACGGGGCTTGAACTCAGGACCCTAGGATCCTAAGTCACCACCCTAACCGCAAAGCCAACACCAGGTTCTAAACCCTCCGATGTCCCTTGTGCATGACATCTCTTAACCACACAGGTATCTTTTCCACTCCTTCGAAGCTTTTCTTTCAATGTCCCTTGTGCACATATTCTCATGCATTCTATAAAACTTTCACAATCTCTTTGGTGTTTAGTTCTCTATCTCTATCTCTCCCTCTCTCTCTCTCTCTCTATATATATATATATATATATATATATATATATATATATATATATATATATATATATATATGTATATATATATATATGTATATATATATATATATATATATGTATATGTATATATATATATATATATATATGTATATATATATATATATATATATGTATATATATATGTATATATATATATATATATGTATATATATGTATATATATATATATATGTATATATGTATATATATATATATGTATATATATATATATATGTATATATATATATATGTATATATATATGTATATATATATATATATGTATATATATATATGTATATATATATGTATATATATATATGTATATATATATATATATGTATATATATATGTATATATATATATATATATATATATATATATATATATATATATATATATATATATATATATATATATATATATATATATATATATATATATCCTTCTGAGGTCGGCAAAATGAGTGCCAGCATGCTGGTATACTGTGTCGGAGTGGTGACCCGTCCAGGATTGTATCCAATAGCCAAGGAGACTGCTTAAGCAGCACCAATGCTCTGCACAGAGTATGGTCCCAATCTCCTCTCCTCTCCCTATAATATATATTCAAATACCACCCGTCGCTTCGCTGACTGGAAGAGTAAGAGGGGTGGGGAAAAGAGAGGGGAAGAGTGAGATGATGGAGGAGAAAGAGAAAGGAGGGGTGGGGAGCGAGGAGGGAGGGAGAGTGAGAAGTGTGGGGAAAGAGAAGGCAGCATGACGTGACAGGAAGAGAAGGCAGACGTGCGGTGGAGCATTAATTACAATTCATACCGTCTCATCAAAATGATTCTGTATGGAATAACAGGGAAGATGGAAACAAATTAATGTCTGAATTCCATTTTCTACTGGTCATACTATAAATATACCTGGTGTTGGCTTAATGGTTAGAGTGGTGGGCTTGGGATCCAAGGATCCTGAGTTCAAATCCCACTCAGCTGTTGAATTAATACCAGGTGGGGTTGACTGTCTGTCATCCTTCCAAGGTCGGCAAAATGAGTCCCAGCTTGCTGGTAAACTGTGTCGGAGTGGTGACCCGTCCAGGATTGTGTCCAATAGCCAAGGAGACTGCTGAGGCAGCAACAATGCTCTGCACAGAGTGTGGTCCCAATGGATGGTTGGATCCAAAAAATACCACCTGGAGATAAACACTGCCCAGAAATATCTGGAGACAAACTCCCGTCCGGACATTTCCGGAGATAAATACCATCTGGACACGTCTGGAGACAAACACCGCCCAGACTCATCCGAAGCTAAGCTGTCCGGAGACAGACACTGCTCAGACACATCCAGAGACAGAGAGAAGGAAGGGGGGATGAGGTGTGAAAGATGGGGAGAGGGGGAGGGGGAGAGAGGTGTGGGAGGAGGGTGCTGCATTGTATTGGGAGGGGGTAAAGCGAGGATGGGGAAAAAAACGAGAGTGGGGTGGGGGTAGGGAAGTTAGCAGAGAGAATATGTCATGCTTTATGAACAACACACACACACACACACACACACACACACACACACACACACACACACACACACACACACACACACACACACACACACACACACACACACACACACACACACACACACACTTACACACAGACACTTACACTTACACACAGACACTTACACTTATACACAGACACTTACACTTAAGCTTACGCTTACGCTTACGCTTGGCCAATATTGGCAATTTTTCTGAAATCAGCTGATTGGAGTCAGGGTGATTAGTGACTGCAGTATGTACTGTGCATTCTCAGCATTTAAAACATAGCACCAATTGCTGCCGAAGTGTCCGGCGATGTGTCGGCAATTTTGAAATGCACTTGGTTGCTGAACAGACACTTTCAATCAAAGCACTTGCATATCTGCGGCTGAGTTCGCATGGAATAACTCGTGTATGGCCTGGTTAATTCAGTCAGACATTTGTTCAACTTGAATCATGGTTTAATGGTGATAACACTGACCATTATTAAGACGAATGAGCTTGCTTGCTCCTACATAAAGGTGCACAAAGTTTGGAATGGTCATTGATAGTTGGAGTCGCAATTAGTTTTCCACACAATGGTGTTGGTGATATGTTCTTGTTCTGTCTCCTGGTGCATGCTGGACAAGTGTCACTAATTATAGCTTCTTGTCACTGAGATTTTGTGTCTTCCTCACACTGCCTGTTTTCAGCCATCAATGCACTGTAACGTGCCAGCAGTTGAAGTTGTAGCTTTAAGGAGACATCAACGTATGTCTGAGCTCACAAAATGAAGTAAAGATTTAGAGTCAGACAATGAGGTGCATGTAGAGGGAGGAGTGAACATAGGCCTTGCATGGGCTTTCTCTGGCCTTCTTTCCACGTGGTGGAATACAATGGAGTTTAGCTGGCTGGTATCAAAGGCTCGTACTGACACACCAAGGGCTCGTGTTACTGAAGATCATGCTGGGTGCAATAAAGAACATCTGGAGCCAAGAACCAGAGAAGCCAGACCGAATCTGGAAAAGTAGGTAGCTAATGCAGCAACTCAGCCAAAGCAGGTAAGTGAAAAAAATAAAGAACAGGAAAAAAATAAATAACATCATCCTTATAATGAAATGTTTATCAACCACATCAGACAGAACAAAGACAGTGGAATAACTCGTACTCGAATAACATGATGGGAATTATCCCTCTCCTCTTTCGATATACAACATGCAACAAGTAACCTGAGTGACATACAGTGGCAGCTAATAAAATAGTGTTCATCAGTGCCTTCTTGTGCGATTGTTGAGCAGGAGTCACTAAACAGAGAAATCCAGGGAAGGGGTTATAATTTCTCTCATTATATGATTTCTGCCATGTAGAAATGTAACAAGGTGCTTAACAAGATCCCTGAGGGATGGATCACATACCCTAACCTAAGAGTACTCAGACCACAGTGTGGGAACTGTTGATTTCGATGAAGTAGTACCATCAACTGTTAAGGCCATACTTTTTTCCCTGTGTGAAGTGGGTATTCACTAAAAATGTAAGTAAATTTGATAAGATTAAGTGATGGATATAATTCAGAGTTTAATAAATGAAGAATGAAAGGTTGACATGTTTTGTTTAGAAAAAGTGTGGCATATTTCACTTTCCTGGGACTCTCGAGTAAGGGACCATCTGCTTATTACTTTTAAACAAATATGGCAGGAACAATATTATATCCTTCTACCTTCCCCTTTCCATTCCCCATGTGCACACAAATCCAAACCCCAGCCCCTTCCTTTAGCCATATATAAAGTATGCATCTTGGAACTTTGTCTTCATGAATTATCATCATACTTCCATGAAATCCTACGCTTAAATTAAAGCTTTGGCAAAGCATAATGCATTACATGTTTGTTTCCAATAACAGAGCAGAGTATGAAGTAGGTTGGGAATTCTATTAGCCAAAACTTTCGTGAAATACAATTTGCGCAATGAAGAAAACCTTTGGTTGAATAACATGTAATCTCACAACCTCTTACATATATTCCCTAAGTTGTACAACTGTATTAAATTATGATAAACATGTTCAACATATGGAGTGTCAATGCATGTATGCAACTTGTACAGACCTCACCTCCCTCTCTCATCCCTTCCTTTCACACCAAACTGACTTCTACACGGCAATGCATGCAATGCTTTCGTGAGCAATAATTTTCTTGCTTCTTTCAAAATGAAAGTCAAATAAAAATGTGAATAAAAAAAATGTGTTTTAGTGCACATAATTTTGGGAATTTTTCATTTGGATGCAAGCATATTATGCCTCCACAATGTGGGCTTGATTCCTGAACCACCCTCACCCGACTATCTCCCACCAAGGTGAGTTTCATGCAAGAGATAGCAATCACTAATTGCCACTTAAACACACTATAAACACCCGCTTCTTATGGGAGTGGCCTGGGGGTAGAGGGTGATGGGTCATGTGTATGTGCAAGTGCGCACCATTCTGCATCGTTGAGTTCTATTTGTATTCAGTCCTTTCAGCTTTACTTTTGCACTGGCATATAAGACCCGTCCCTTTGTTGACGGGGATACCAATCTATGCTGTGGGGGCTAATTTAGGAAGGGGCAAGAACAAAAAAGGACTCATGGGAGATTCTGCCCGATGTGCAGGGATGACCAGTGTCGCAAGTTGGCATTTACAGTTTCGCCATGGGTGCCCGTTACCCATACACAAACCTTCCTTCCCTTTTTTTTGTCACCAACCTTCCTGGGAGTTTCCTGAATCCGTCATTGGTTCCATTGAAATCCGTGAATCCGTTCTCAAGTTATAACACAACAAACAAACAGACAGACAGACACAACTCTTTTTATAAAATAGATTTTTCGTATGCACGTGAGAGGAATTTTTGAGGTCACATGCCTCACCCCCCTCCATGGAGCACCTTGTTGCATCAGTCCGCCACCCATCACGTATGGAGAATACAGTGCAGCGGGGAAGAGGGAAATGCTGCCATTTTTGCTTGCAAAATAAATAGATGGTATTGTGTTTTGACTGACAGGTTTTAAGAGAAAATAAATTAAAAATTAACTTTCACCCTTTTAAAAACTCTTGTGATTAAATTATTGAATATCATCTAATTTTTTTTGTTTTGTTTGTATCCTTTTCTCAACTGCGTTGGAAGTAGAGCAAGCTGCTTCGTGATGCTTCAAAAGGTGGTGTATAATTGGAAATGCTGTTTGATGGGGGCGATTATATTACTGTTGTATGAATAAAATTAAACTGTTGAAAAAAAAATATAGTCAATATTGCAAGCATTTTCTGAATCCAATCGACATGTGAAACGGGATTGAATGAGATCCACCATTATTATAAGCGAAGAAGACGATGGAGGAAATGTTTTTGTTTTATTGTAAATGAGTATGGTTTAGATTCGTGGAGATTGCGTGTCAACATTATCGTTAAAATATCTTCATAGGGAGAGGTTGTGTTTACTTCCTGAGAATGGTTTCATTGAAATCCGTAAACCCATTCTCACGCGAAAAAAATTGATTCCTGGGAGATCCTGCCCTGCGTGCGGGGATAACCAGCATTGCAAGTTGGTGTTTGCAGTTACGACACGTGTGCCCATGTAATCATCCACACATGAACCTTCCTTCCTTTTTTATTTTATTTTATTTCATTTTTTTAAATTTTTTTGTATCACAAACCTTCCCAGGAGTTCCCTGAATCCACCTGCATTGGTTTCATTGAAATCTCTTAAACCGTTCTCAGGTTATAACATGGCAGACAAACAGACAGACATGGCCCCTAGAAGCATGCTTTATAACTGCGAGCAGTTATGACCCAGTACCAAGCCACCTCGCTCCGCTTTGACACAACCCCGCTTCGATCAGACACCTGACCCATGACGTCTTCTTTCTCAAATTAAATTCAGAATGGGTGGTCAGTCACATCTTTAAAATTTTGCATTGATTGGATAAGGTTTTTTTTTAATCCAATGTGGCCGTGAGACCATGTGAACGATGATATTTTAACCAATATTCCCCATGCCGACTCTATCATATTAAAATAAAATTATTTCTCTGAAACCGCTTAACCTAACCATGTGATACAGTACTTTACAAATATGAACCACTTCCCTTGGTGCATATATTTTTTATAAAACAATGACTTGATCAGTCATGTGGTGTGGCAGCCACATTGGTATTAAGGAAGTAATTAAAAAATTATATCTTTGAAACCGCTGAAGCTATCGATGTGAGACTGCAGTTTTGATGCACTACACTTTTCTTAGACTATGACGCTTTTGTCTCAGCCATGTTATTACCCTTATTATTATTACTATTATTGTTAATATTATTATTGTTATTAATATCATTATTTTGTAATAATGTTAATTTTTTTCAACGTTATTACAAAATAATAATATCATTATTGCCAATGTATCATTTTGAACAGAAAAATGTCCTCCGAAGGGGAAACACTCGATGTCCTGTTTCTTCTTCGCATGACGTACGGACATCGGCTTGTTGTTATTATTATTTTTATTATTCCATTTTCATTATAATTCTGGTGTTGGCTTAACGATTAAGGTGGCTGGCTTAAGATGTTAGTGTCCTGAGTTTGAGCCCCTGTTGTGCTGTTACAAAACACCAGGTGGGTTGATTCAGCCTGTCATCCTTCTAAGGTTGGTAAAAGGAGTCGCAGCTTACTAGAAACAGGGGGCCCTGCATCAGTGGCACTGCTGTGCTCCCAACAGTGATGCAACCAGCAGCCACAGGCTGCATCCAAAATAATAATTATCATTATGCCATTATCATCGGACAGAATTGACTGGTTAATTTGTGTTTATAATAACTTTTACTTCCGGTAGGTGTGCACCACAAAATGCCATGATAAGCTATCGATTCACCTTCACACGGCGTATGTCAAAGGCGGATGAACATGTGAGGGAGGGGGAGAAATGAAGTCGTGAAAACCTTTGTTGTAGACCCTTTGTCCCCTAGAACCGAGATAGTTTGCTTGAGATTGCATAAGTAACGGCCGAATGTATCACAGTCAGACAGACAGACACCAAATTGCATATTTTAGTATAATAAACTGGTGGAGAGTACTTGTGTTAACCAGATGGGGTGGAGGAGGGGAGGTACAATGAAGTTGCATGGGCACTGATATGTACATTCATTATAAAGCGGTTTATATTTTAGATTCAATCCACTAAATAATAATAAATTTAATTGTGTTTGGCACTGACCTTCAGCCTGCCTGAAAGAAATGGATATTTTACTTCTTGATTAACTATGCTGTTAAATAACTCTTCTTTTTTGAAAACTGGAAGTTGAAAACAACACATTCTCCCTAAAAGCTTTAAACTATGATTTGCTTCCTGGTTTTAGCCCATGAAATTATTCAGGTTTATAAGAGATAATAAGAGAGCCTGGCACTGCACCAGTTTAATTTGTTAACTAGCCCATACCTACGTATGGCTTCGCTGATGGGATTAATTACAAGACAGCGTGTTGCACTTCACAAAGTTATTGCATGTCTATCTATCTGTTAGTCTCAATGATGAGGTAAAATTAAGTGAAACACATGAAAAAAGGATATTTTATAACACGTAGTTATTGTTGTCGTTGCTGCTGTCATAGTGGTTGTGGTTGTTGTTTCTGTGCTCCTTCATGCATGTCAACATTTTTTTTTATTGCTTCGAGAAGTATTACTATATGTAATTCTGTGTGCTCCTTCCATGTCCGTGATACTTTATTCTAAAGAGTTCCTTCTCTTGTACCGTTGGATCCACTGCATGAAAGCTCCAAGTTCTGCTATTTCCTCTTCAAACCTGGAAAGATGGGCTTTCAAAACAGGCATTTTATGGTTAAATGGACACAAATTTTTGTTCCAAGTCAATCGATTATTAGTTTTCTAACGGGACCATTTTTATTATTCTACAACAGCAGGGACCCTTAGAATAAAGCGTGAAGGACACATGGATGGATGCTTCTCCTTTTAGTAATGTATGAAATACATTGAAGCTACACTTCAGTTTTTATTTTATAGGTGTAATATATTCACAGATTATGTGATCTTTAGATACATTTGGGGGCAGGGAGTTGATAATACAGAGTGGGTGTTGTACATACCATTTGGTATGCGAACATAGTGAATGAACCCTGGCTTTTCAAACGTACTATAAGGAATAGCTGATCGATCCAAGGTTTGGTGAAGGAGTGGATGCTTATATTATGTGAATAAATGGGGAGGAGATTTGTTGTGTTATGGGTGTTATGTGTAGTGTGTGTAACATGAAACGAGCTACGGTACGTGAGCAATGCATCGTCAGCGAACAAAGAGACACAACAGTGATATCATGCGGCCAACATGGTGAATGAGAGGCATCTACTATTCTTTCCTTTGATTTCCATCATGAACTCTTTGCAGAAAAGCTCCCAGAACAGGATGGTTGTCACGTTATGTTAACACATTGTCACAACTACAGAGGTGGGCATTGGTGTTCATGGCAGAGTGCCCAAGAAAGTCTAAATATAAACCATCGGGCTGATTGGCAGAAGGCCATAAGTGCAAGTATATAAACCACCGATTCACCATTGTAGTATGATGTGCTCATGTTACTTTTGATTTAACTTTCCCATTGTATCACTTATTTGGGGAACATACTTTATTGATAAGATAATATTATGCAGTTACAGAGGTTCATGAAGTTTAATGTGGATTACAGTGAAGGGACAGAGGCAGTGCTCAGACTACTAGACGAGCAAAGCCTCTGCCTGTAAATTGGTTATAATTAAAGTCATGAATTCTTACCCAGCAATGATGTGTGAAATTGTATTTGTGTGCAAGGGTCTAAATATATTCAACAAAGGTAATGACAGAATTAATTTTTGCACGATGGTGTGTGTGTGTGTGTGTGTGTGTGTGTGTGTGTGTGTGTGTGTGTGTGTGTGTGTGTGTGTGTGTGTGTGTGTGTGTGTGTGTGTTTTAACATCTTTCTCATCACAATTATTGCCGTAAATTTGTGTGAGCTGGTTCATAATTATTATATGCCTTCATCTGAGTTATCTTTTCCAGGAATGTAACATACCACATAGGATATTTGTTTATAGGTGGTAAACAAATCTGTGTTGGGCTGTACATGTCTTTAATTAATTTTCTGCTATACAGGGGAATTTGAAAGGATGGTGCAAACATTGAGTGAATACACAAGGTGGCTTGCCGCCAAACCACTCTGTTTTTGTGTACTCTCGCCATACAGGAGCTCACATTCAGCCCACTGCCAAATCAAAGGTTACCTTAAACGATGTAGGAAATTGTAGAGTTTACATTTACACAGCTGAGTAAAATGAGACTATACGGCTATTTGTGTAGGAAATTTATGAACTCCACATTTGGGATTTCTGGGGAACCTCACTGGCTTGACCCATTTTACCTGGATACAGGTAATTTTTTTAATTTTAATTTTTCACTTTTTTTGCATATTAACCAAGATTTTTTGTCTACTTCATGGAAACATCCATTGGCAAACATCCATCCAAGGCATTGGCAAACCACCCAGCATATAATCCTTGCAAAGAAACCGCTTCAGCAGTACTGGACCTCATTTCGGGCATAACACCAGAATACGAATATATACACACTTGTTTGGTGTGTCTTGGATTATTGTGGCCCTCCTTTTTTGGAGATCACCCCAGATGTACTTTTAAGGACATGTATGCAGAGTGTCTACAGACTTTGCAAATCCTTTCTTATAGTGAATTGTGTTGGGCTCCAACAACCAACCAACCAACCAACCTGACATGGGGAAAGAAACCATTCTTAACCCTAGATAGGTATACTCCTGAATGCCAGTTTAATTCGGTGGACCAGGATGTGCAACCCCCCTTGCCAAAAAAAACTTTAACAAAACAATTTTAGAGGCCCAATAGATCAAATATTGGTGGACTTCATCTTTTAGATTAGCCTTTTCTGCAGGTTTTTTTAATATCTCAAACATCAACAAATATGTTCCATGGTAAATGTAAAATTTAATTTTGGAGAAATTGTGGAAAAATAAATAAATTACCCATCTTTCACATTTTCTGCAGCAAAAACTCATTGTCAAATTCCAAGCAAGTTCAGACAAAGCAGAGACAATTGACACAAGTACTTAGGAAAAAAAAGAACAAGCATCATAGGACCTATAGTTTATTCAGGTCATGTCATTGAAATTTGAGGAAATTTTTTTTGATGAAAAATGGCAAATAAAAACAAATGTTGCAAGACTACTGCAAACACACACATTTTATTTAAATTATATGAACTAGAAGCACTCTTCCCTGAATTTAACAATTGGGTTAAAATGTGAAAGGACGAAGTCATTGTTCCTATAAATAGCCCTTATTAGCCCAACAGCAGCTTGACAAATGCTGGACCGCAATTTACTTTCACCTTGGAGACGAGTTCCGGGAATGTGGTTGATGGGGGGAGGGGGGGAGGGGGGGAGGAAGCTGATCACATGGAGCCCCTCCCTGTAAACTGTTTATTTCTTGGCAGGGAAGATGATCAAAAGTGTTAAGGGCTTCTTTGGTAACTTCTTCTTTTGATAACCTTAAAGTTTGAAGAAGAAAATTGTAATTACAAAATACTTCAGAGTCTTTCACTGACACATGACTGAATGCAACCTCCTCCTCTCCTCTCTACCCTCCCCCTACCCACTGTCCAATCTTCATCCTCCCCCCTCCACTATTCTCCTCTCCCTCACTTCCTCTCTCCCCTCCCGTCTCCCTTCCCCTCTTCTCTTCACTCTCCCATCCCACTCTTCTCCCCCTTCTCCACGTCTCTCCCCACCTCCAGGCTCCTCTCTCCACTTTGAAATTGAGTTATTTTTTTTTTTTTTTTGTATACCATGTCAAGGCTCGTGTAAGAGCTAACACACAGAACAAATAACAAGACAGGGGGCAAGAGGGGTGGGACAGGGAACCACAAAATTGTGGGGAAGAGACAATATGAAATCTGCGGAAGGGAGAGGGATGAGGTGGGGGTACACGTGGTAAACAATATGGTACTTCAGGGATTTTCAGGAAGGAAAACAGGGAATTTGACGGAGGTGGGTTTAGGGTGGATTAACGGGTAGAAAAGATCGTGGTTTTGGATGGGGGAAGATAAGAGATGGTGGTGAACAACTGTTTTGAACACCTGGAGGGAAGAGTGGGATTAAAGAGAGTGTGGGAGTTTGTTCCAGCGGTGGGGAGAAAGAGGAATAAAAGCGAGAAGGTGAGCAGTGATCCTTGATTTTGGTAGTTTTGGCAGAAGGGTTTTTTGGCAGACCTTGAATGCCTTGTGGAATTATAGAGGGGACAGTGCACATACAGAGCAGGAGGTTAAGGGGGGGCAGCCGGAAAGAAGATGGTGGAAGACAGAAAGACCACCGACCTGCCTGCAGTAAGAGTGTGAGAGACCCAAAGACTCAGCTTCATCGCAGGAGATAACAATGATCCTAAAAGCCTTGGTTTCCACTGGGTGATGTCGAGCTAGATGTGAGGCAGGAGCACCATTCCAGAGGAGAGAGCAGCACTCTATCAGACTGCAGATGAAAGCTTTGTCAATGGTTAGAAGCTCAGCTGTGCCAAGGAAGGACTTTGTACGATGTAGGATGCCTAATCGGAGACTAGATTTGGAGACCGCCTTGGAGATGTGGCTTTCCCAGGAAAGATCGTGGCAGATAGTGAGGCCCAAAAGTTCAAATGAAAGGACTTATTAAAGGGGATTGTTGAGAAAGTACACGTGGGGGAGGGGGGGTTCCAGATGATGGGAGAACAGGCATGAGATGGATCTTTTTGACTCATCAAATTAAGCTCACCCATACTATCCACCTTTTAGGATTAGGTCACCGCAGTGTGATAATGATAATTGCAATGGTATATAATGATTGTGATTGTGGTATATAACGATAATGATAATGGTAATGGTATATAATGACAGCAAGTCAGGTGTGAGAAGGGCGGTTTTTAAAAATCGCTTTTAGTGTTTTTAAAATTTATTTACCATTGAGCTTCAGTGTATCTGTCCATGCCACAACGTTGTTGTTTTTTTTTTTTTGCCATTTGAGGTTTTGTCATCAAATCTTCAACAAACCATTATTGGAGAACCCAAATGAATAAAATGTGCACACACACACACACACACACACACACACACACACACACACACACACACACACACACACACACACACACACACACACACACACACACACACACACACACACACACACACACACACACACACACACACACATCGTATATACGGTACCTGTATATTTTAGCTGTTCTTTTTGTCAAGTTTATTTCAAGTACAAAGCAGATGTGTATGGGCTTTACATTTTGAGATGCTTTCTAGTTTGCTTTGCATTTGATAGGATGGCGCAGAGATAGCCGACACACCTCTGAGCTGTATGGTGTGGGGTTTGGGCCAAAATACACATTATTGTGACATTCAGTCATAATGTCAACCCTGGTCAGCTGAAACGTGAAAGACTTTGGCCAAAAATCTTCCCCAACAGACCCCACAAGAAGATTGGAATAATTGGGACCGTTAAAGAGGTCAAATTGATTTTCATTGCAAAATGACAGAAGTAAAGTGGTGGTCGTTTGCTGGAAAATGGTTACACTGGTAGTTTAAATATTTTTTTGCAATACATGCTCAATATATCGATGCTTAGTAATAAGTAAAGCACACTTTGATATCTTCCTTTCACATACTGTATCAATGCTTTTTATTTATTTATTTCATGTGGGGGAGGGGGGTGGGGTGAGTAATTTGAAGGGAAGGTTTCATTTGATGAGCAATTTAGTGGCCGATGCACATATCTTGAAAGAAATCAATTTTTTTCACATTTCAACTCTCATGGTCATCTTGTTTTGTTGTGCATCTTGTTATTGGAGGATTTGTCCCAAATCCCAAAATTTGTCCCAAAATGGATTGTTATTTGTCCCAAGCAAGCCATTCCATCTGCCTCTCCAAACACAGCCGAAAGGAGCATAAGTTCCTCAATACGATGAGGGCCCACATTCTTTGAGTAATTATTTGTCACACTTTAAAAATTACCACTCTTCCCCTCCTTCTGCCACGATATCTACACTCGTGCTGTTCAATCCGATTTAATGCATTTTAATTGCTAAGCTTCAATCCCACCCAAAAGTGTCCAAAACTGTGTGAACAAGTGAATTTGACTGTTTTTTGTTTCATGAACTACATGTAAGACGATTCATAAGAGTTTGTACAGTCTATTTGTGTCATTTTTCAAGTTTGAAGGTATCAGATAAATTCTGTGGTGTTTATGCATTGTTTTGCACTTGGTTGCGAAGGAAGGCAGGGAAGGATGTATGATATGCTAAGTACTCATTTTGGGCTGGTATCTGGGGCATCACTGTGGGCATCAAATGTATAGGGCTAGTGTCTGTGGGCCTAAAACTACCATACAGCTGTCACCGTGGCACTGGCACAAATGAGACAAGATTTGATATTACACACAAGATATTCCCAGGCCAAATGTTAACCTTTATCAAAGTATGTAATTTTTCCATCAATCTGTTTCACAAACTCTGATGCAATAAGACACAGGAAATGGTGATTTGATCCATAGAGGCTATTCAGAATCCCAAAGGCAAAAGGGGTTGGGTAGCTGGGTGAGTGCAAGCCATGAGTGCACAAATATGAGGAGACAGCCACTTGTGAAACAGCTGGTGGTTAAGCAATTACATATTGGGTAAAAGGTTTAACATTTTCTTTATTTATTAGGATAGAAAATTGCGTACAAAGGGTAATTTTTTGTTGTAAATTATGTGGGACAACTGTGTCATCTTTCAATAACTATGACTTGAAGAATGGCAATAAGATCTGGTGCATATGCATTGAGTCTTTATCAAATTATTTATTTAAACTCGCCATTGGGATATGATAGTCCTTGCGCTATGCATGGCAATGCTCCAAATTCTTATGGTAAAAATCACTTTAATCGTGCATTGCCATATGTGCACAGTATCTGGCATGTAAGGACTTTGAATGATGAAGCTAAAAGAAATACTACTTCCCCAGCACAAAAATGTTCTGGTGGAGAGTAGAAGCACTTTTATTATTCATCAACCTAAAACCTCTGCCTTCTTCGACGGAAAATCAAATGTCCTACTTTGAATACGACTGATATTTTTTAGCAGCTACCTTACTCATCATTGTGTTTGATAGTACGCAACCAAGATATTATCTCTTTTAATGAGTGTCAATAATGCCTGAAAAGAGCTTTATCTTGGTTTTATTTAATACCCACTTGAAATAAATAAATAAGTATATATATATATCCTTGTGCTATGCATATGTATCTATAATAACTAGAACGGGCACTCATAGAGCGCATACCTTCGCCGCCACTACTTTTTTTGTTCTTGGTATGAGTGTGGGGAACTGGTTTGATGCTGGTTTCATGCAAATTGAATAAGAATTGACTGAGTTATGCCGAAAACCGCATATTTTTCAAGGGCGTGACCCCCCCCCCCCGACATTTTACCCCAACCGGTGACATGTGTTATGATGTCATTGTGTCACAAGATTGGGCATTAAATTCTGAACATTTTGGTGCTGGGTTCATGTAAAGCGGACAAGAATTGACCGCGTTATGACAAAACCGCATATTTTTCAAGGTCGTGACCCCCCTGACCTTTGACCCCTAACCGGTAACAAGAGTATGGGCGTCATTGTGTCATATTGCATATCACAAGATGAGGCATTGAATTCTGAACATTTTGGCGTTAGTTGCATGCAAATTGAATAAAAATTGACCGTGTTATCGTAAAAAGACGATTTTGACCTTTTCGTGACCTTGACCTTGACCTTTGACCCGAACGATCCCAAAATCTAATCGAATGCTTCCTGGCTAATAACCAATCATCCCACAAAATTTCATGCAATTCGGTTTAATACTTTTTGAGTTATACGAATCACAAGATTACAAATAAATAAATAAATAAATACACGCCGACCAAAACATAACCTTTCGCAGAATGCGAAGGTAATAAGTCAGTTTGAGTGTGTGTGTGTGTGTGTGTGTGTGTGTGTGTGTGTGTGTGTGTGTGTGTGTGTGTGTGTGTGTGTGTGTGTGTGTGTGTGTGTGTGTGTGTGTGTGTCAGTGTGTCATTTTCCTCCATAACTCCAAAACCATGAAACCTAGTAGCCTGAAACTTTTCATGCATACTTGAA
>NC_140963.1:75115119-75157619 GCF_056783735.1 Eptatretus burgeri | reverse complement strand
TCTGTTTGTTTCTTTGTCTGTTTATTTTGTCTGTCTGTTTGTGTGCAGGATATCTCAAAATGTTGTGAACAGATTCAGCTGAAATATGGTGGGCAGGGAGGGTGTGTGACAAGGATTAAATTGATTAGATTTTGGTGAAGATCCAGATCTGGATACGATAATTTTTTCAGTGATTCTTCACTATTGAGAGATAGGGAGGAACCGATGTATAGCACGATATGTCATAAAGTTGTGATGGATTCGGACGAAATTTGATGGACAGATTGGGTGTGTGACAAGGACGAAATGATTCGATTTTGGTGACTATCAGAATCCCGATCCGGATACGAGAATTTTTAAAATTATATAGTGATTCTTCACCATTGAGAGATCGGGCCAAAAACGATATATAGCATGATATTTCAACAATTTATGTTCTTCTGGATCGGGCATTATGTGGCGGTGAAACGCTCTCTACCAAGTGCACTTCCAGCTTCTAATGTTATTGCCATTTGCTTTACATATTTCTCAAGCTAATTTTTTTGCCCTCTAAACAATATGCTGGATTTCAAATATAAACTTTAAAATTGTTTGGAAGTTGTCTGCTGATAATATTACATTAATTTTGAGAAAAATGTCATGATATTCACCTAGATCTCATATCTTCTGACCTTTTGTGCATGTTGATGATATGGCTGCCATTAAGAATCCTCTTTTTGAGTATAGCTGTAAATTCTTTTTTTTTTAATCTCACTCTCCATGACGTCATTACCCTTTCCAGTAAGTATTTAAATATTATGCTATTAATAGGTGTCCACAACCATCCTTGACCATGTTGGGGAAGGTCGGCCGAGGCCCTCACATTTTTTTCCGCCATCACTTTTTCACCTTTATTCGCTTTTAAATTCATTTTCTCCACAACTGATTGAGTGATTGACATGACACTTTCAATATCGGAGCACCTTACTACCCATGGAGAATTATTTAACAAAGTTACATGATGTTTGGATAGAATATGTGGCCAGCATTCTAAAAAGTCTGTTTTCTGTAGGCTTGGGTTACAGGATGTTTCACGTATCAGGAATATAGTCTTGACCTCGCTTCGCTTAGCCTTGGCCGAATAAACTTGTCAAAACATAAACTTGTAAGTGTGTTTTATTTTATTCTGAGCTAATTGATTTCAATGAGCTTATGCTAATTGGTTTGAATCGAAAGGTCCATCCAAAAACCTAAGCTCGATAATCACATCAGGACAAGCGTTAACTTCATTTGAGAATTACATGTATACTGGTCAAAAAAAGTTCCTGTACATCATTTGCACTGATGTGAAATGACAAATTAACACAAACACATCATGTTGTTTGATCATATCAATATTTAGTGTTTGATGAACATGAAATCGACATGAGAATGTCAACACATGTGTACAAGACATGTCTCCAGAGCCTCGAAGAGGGGTGCGGTCTAAAGTCAGTTAACAATTCAGTATCTGGTGTGACCACCATTTGAGTTGACACACGCTTAGCAGCAGCGCCTCATTGGGGACACAACATGGTTGAAGAAGGCTTGAGGTCTGTCATTCCAGATCTGTACCAAGGCCTGCCACAGTTGGAACAATGTCATCGGCTGGTTTTGAAGACGGCACAATCGTCATTCCATTTCATCCCCCACATGTTTTATGGGAGAAAGATCAGGCAAAACCGCTGGCAAGGGAAGTGTGGGAATGTTCTGTTGTGTGAAGAAGTCAGTGACCACTCGAGCGACGTGAGGATGCGTGTTATCCTGTTGAAGTGTGATGTGACGTCCATGAGCCTGCAAGAACGGGAGGATATGAGGACAGAGAACTTCCTCATGGAACCGAATTCCTGTCAAATTGCCATTAAAGACCTCCAGCTGGGTCCTGTGATGTTCAGTGTTGTCTCCCTAGACCATTACGCTTCCACTGCCGAATGACGAACATGGCACAAATACATGTGTCAGTGTAACGTTCCTGTTCCCATAGATAAACACGACAATGGCCATCACTACTGTTAAGGTGGAACCTCGACTCATTTATAAAGTGGATAGCAGCCCAATCTTCTCTCCAGAACTTCAGACATTGTCTACACCCAGCTAGGTGTGCATGTCGATGACGTGGCAATAAAATCAGACATACTGATGGTCATCGTGGTTGGATGTTATGCTCACGTAACCAATTCCTGACAGTTTTGGCACTGAGTGGTTGCAAGCCAGGGATGCTACTAGCTGTCAAACTTGCTGTCTGGAAGCAATTCCTAAGGTGCACCAACCAGATGTGGTTTTCATGATGTCACACATGGTTGCCCAGAAGGTGGACAGTCTGCAAAATGTTGCCATTTTGTTGATAATGTCTGCAGAGTGACTATATGTTGTTCTGATGAACACCAAATCACCTGGCTACAACGTTTTGTGGCATTCTTGTCTCAAGCATGCCAATAGCATGTAAACGTTCATTTTGGGAAAGGCAGATGGCATCATGTTTACGATGTTTAGACGTCAATAAAAATGTTTTTCACAACTGAGATGGTTCACCGAATCGTGCTGCATTGCAATTTGCTCAGTACCATGTGCAGCACGAGTCACGTGACTAAATACATGTGTATGGCCATTTGTGCGTGCAGTGCACGGTATGCACGTGCAAATTTCGGACATTCACGGGTAAACTGGGGAACATGTCAAGACACATGTTTGCTGACTATTATATTGCTAGGGTACATGTCAGAATCTTTTTGTGTAATTTTATGGTGCACAGGAACTTTTTTTCATGAGTATATTTTATTCAGAAATGTATTTGAGTAAATCGCTCTATTTATTTTCTTTATTTTTAATATGAACAAAATGTGTATCTTTTTATTGATGAATATTACAGTAAATTTTGATTGTTTCAACTTCAGAAGAGTTGTGTGCAGTTCCCCTTTATTTTCCTGTTTATAATTTGATAAACTGTATGTTCCCTTCCAAGGACCTTCAACACAGAAGGAGGTTTTAGGCCCATCAAGCCTGCACTATGGTTGCCAACATATGGTTGTTTGTCCGTGCTCTATCCGTTTTTTAAATGCTCAGCATCAAGCAAGGATGTAGCCCATACAATTTTTAAAGTCTTCAGTATGACTCGGCAACTGACCTCCCACACTCAAATCAAATGCTCCAGCCATTAGGACACCAAATGTGGTTGACTGTTTGATAACAATGATCTGTAACTTTTCAGTAATTTTTGAGAAACACATTTCTACAATGGAATAGTCTTTTTACCTTCCTTGCTCATGTTAATTTTAGTTGCATTTTGATGAAGTATGTTTAAATCTATCTTGGCATTGGCTTCTATTCTCCAAACAAATTCCTTTGCTACATTTGGGCGTTGTAAAGCTTCAACTTTTTTGTACTTTCATCATCGATGCACTTTATGATGCAACAATCAATGAAAGATGCTCCTTTAATTATTTTTATATTCACTTGTACATGATGGCCTTGGATGTGGAGAACAATGATATTGTTACGTGGAAGGGGGAAAGGAGGGGAATCCATACCTAGACTGTGGTAAGAATAGTATGGACTGTGTGACTGCATAGTTTATATTACTCTTGTGACAGGGAAAATGTCAGAGTAAGTCGTATTGTAAAACCTGCACCGAGGAGGCAGTGAGTGTTAACTTTAAGACAGTATTGAGTAATTTGTTTGGTAAAACCTCCTGTTTTCAGGCGAGACCGGTTGAGGTCTTGGGCAAGAACGCACACAAAAAGCAAAATGTGCTTTAAATGGAGGCAGCATTAAATATTTGGCCAGTGGACTGCAGGCCATAGCAGTGAGATTGGTTTCAGAGCCCTGGAGATGACCGTCCCACAGGGCGTGATGGCCCAGAAGATGGCACGCCCACAGAAACAGATGGCCAATGAGTGGGATGCACAATCCAAAATGGTAGTAGGCCGTTTATGAGGGCCGTAACAATGCTTGAGAATGGCAGTTTCTGTTTGAGTTCTGATCCAATGGCAGTTCTGTTCTAATGCAGTTTAAGATCTGTTCTGCTCCAGTTTGAGTAGTTCTGGAGTTGGAGCTGCACCACCGGGAGACCAACATATCTCTCTCTCTCTCTCTCTCTCTCTCTCTCTCTCTCTCTCTCTCTCTCTCTCTCTCTCTCTCTCTCTCTCTCTCTCTCTCTCTCTCTCTCTCTCTCTCTCTCTCTCTCTCTGTCTCTCTCTCTCTCTCTCTCTCTCTCTCTCTCTCTCTCTCTCTCTCTCTCTTTCAATTGATGGCTATGCAGGGCTGTAAGGATAGTCGAGAGGACATCACGTTACATGGCCTTTGCACCTCTTCACCTCCACACCAAAAGCTGCACTGCAGCCACAACAATTGCTGATCCTCCACATCCACCAGCTTCATTCTAGCTCCAAGTCCTTGCCTGCCCCATTGTTTCATATGATTCCGTCACTTATTAGAGGCACCATAGTTTGGTTAGGCTTTCAGGTTTATTCCTTTTCATAGTATATTTAAGTGTGTGTGCCTCCCTTCTCATTGTCCTTTGAGTGCCTGGTCTATTCTAATTATTTATTGATGAGTAGCTCATCTCCCCCCTCCCATACACCTTTAATAAACCATTGTAATTGTAAAGGAACATTTTTTGGTCTCTTGCCAACCACACTTTGTGCTGCCAAGTTCTGCCAAATTTGGGGGATCCTTGGGGAATATGGGTATGAAGTGAATGCCGTAACTGTAAACACTGTTTCCGGAACCTGCGGATGGTGTTTGGCCATCCGGCTCATTGCAGTCTGTGCTCGCAGACCGTCGGACACGGCAGTATGTTTTGTTTTTGTGAAATATTTGTATGTGTAAAAGACTATGGAGTGTTTAATCTTCCTTTGCAAATGAGTGAATTATTATCTATTTCTTATGGTTGGGGTCATTTATATGATTCTTTCTTCATTGCTTCATCAAATTATTTGTCTCAGTATCTATATCATGTGTTCATTGAATAAAAACATAAAATTGGTGTTTTGATGAGGACCCATTGCATGAAGTGTGTTAAGAAAATTTACACAATTTCTACAAATGAATTTTTGATGCCCTTTTGATTCATCTGTTTACTAATAATTGTTCTGGAAAGATATCTAATGTAGTAAGAATGACTGTTTTGTCCAAAATAATGTAAAGCAAATCAAGATAGTTTTTTTTTGTATTACTTAACCCATAAAAGACAGACATTATTCTTGAGGGAATAAACACAAATTTTCAAGGAAGTTGTTTCTCAAACTCAGGAATACCTTGAAGGCCAACTCGGTTCTTTCTTAACCATTCCTGTCGTAATCAGTTATTACTCATACAAAGTAGTTTTGTAAAGTTTTATTTTCCTGAGTAGCAGAGTGTAAATTTGTTTTTATTGGAAATTAATAAAGCTTTTTTAAATTAAAAAAAACATAAATTACTTACTCTGTGTGTGTATGTATATATATATATATATATATATATATATATATATATATATATATATATATATATATATATATATATATATATATATATATATATATATATATATGATTTTTGATGTTACTTAATCTTGTAATTAGATTAAATGGACATCCAGGTTGAATTTTTTTCTTCTAAACTACAACATTAAACGAGAAAGCATCTCAAATTGTAAAGCCTGTCCACATCCGCTTCTTACTCAAACTAATTTTGGTGAAAATGACAGTTAAAAAAAAAATTGTATTTTTATTTATTCGTGTTCCCCTTATTCTCATAATAAAGATTCGTTGAAAATTTGATGACAAAAGCTCAAATGGTAAAAGAGTTATGGCCTGGGCACGCACACACACACACACACACACACACACACACACACACACACACACACACACACACACACACACACACACACACACACACACACACGCAAAAACCCTTCTCCCCTTGCACAGCATTTATCAGATTTTTAAGTTTATCATTTTATCTTTCAAGTTTGAGTCTATAATATCAAACAGCTTCAGATCAGATCACGAACCATGCTCTAAACCAGGGGTCTCCAACCTGCGGCCCGCGGGCCACATGCGGCCCCTTAGACGGATTTATGCAGCCTGCGGTGCCATATTAAGTTTACATTACAATGCGGCCCGTGATACTGCCAATTTGTCAGGGTCAATGATCAAAGCGTTCTGTAATTTTTATTATGATTTTAATTCATATTAGACACATGTGTTTTTAATGCAATTATTCATTTATCATATTCGTTGGCAAGAAAAATATATTCAGCACTAATTTTTGTTTAAATTTCCGCATATTAATTATTTTTTTTCTGGAATTTCGCGTCCTTTTTTTGGGTGCGGCCCTCCGCCCCTCACCACTTTGGTTTTGTGGCTCTCCGCCCAAAAAGGTTGAAGACCCCTGCTCTAAACAGAGCATTGTTCCTGCCGAAGCAGTTTCTATGACTTGGGTTCCAATCCTGGTCGGGTCACCACTGACAGGAATTCAGGGATTTGTAATGTATTCAGGGTACAGGCGGTAGCTCGTCTACTCTGGGATCTTTAACGTCCACCCACAAATGCCAGAAGATAGGATGCCCAGTTTAACATCCATCAAAGGAACAGCACAAACATTGATGGATCGCCCTGCTTGTGAAACGAGGATGGCAGTTTATAGCCAAGTTTTGATCCCAGTGTAGACAGTTTAGAGGCGAGTGTGCGTACCTCAAGGCCATCATCTTCCCAGCCATTAAACAGCATCCACCTCTTTAATTTATGACTTTTCTTTGTTAAAAAGATTATTTCTGTTAAGTCATACACCATTTTTCTAATCAAACAGAATAAAACTTGTATTATCAGCAAGATAAATCATTTATCCATGGGAGAATCGTATTTATTTAAAAGTAAATAATAATAAATTTTGCTACTCATATTTATTAGGTGATATTAAATTCTAAATTTAATAATTGCTAAGTTCAAATCAATCTTGAAAAGATGAAATCTGTGCTGTTAAAAGTAAGAATTTATTGAAATTTGCAACATTGGTGTAAGGAGGTATATTCACTCTGAAAAGATAATGGTTTATTAAAGAGGAAGTTGTGATTACTTTTGGATGAATGCCCAGATCCTGTGGTCTGCCATCTCCAAGGCTGTGTTTCTCCCTTTTTCCTGGAGGGAAACCTGTGCAGTCATTAAGTTGCACTTTTCATTTGAAAAGGCAATTTAACATTGAAAATTATTTTCGAACTGGTTTAAATCGGTTTTCTTTTCTTTATGATAAATATTTTAGTCGCAGGTTGAATTTCCCAGTCGCTCGGGAGCACACTTGTTCATTGCCAACGTTCTCTCTGTAAGATGGCAGGTGAATTCAATATTTCTGTTTTTCTGTTGTCTCGTTGCCAAATGACCTTGGAATCGGTACCTTGGAATTGGAATTTCATTGGAAAAAAAATTTCAAACATTTTCTTTTCGCCGGATGTGGCTGGCGTGAGGAGCTTCATGTCTGAATATATTGATTCACTTGTACCTCAGATAATGGCTGTAGTAGTATTTTAAGTGCTTCAGTGGAAGAGATGAATAACAGAGTGTTAGTTCAAAGTTGTGACAATGGGGGAGGAGTGACCATGTGAACATGTTCAAGTACAGTAATATTGATGTAGAAAATTGGTAAGAGTAAGAAAAGATTGCAGACAGATAAGAGGCAGGCATAGTGCAGCCTTCAGCAAAGTCCCTGTTCGGTCAGTTACATTTTCATAAATCTCCATGTCCTCAAAATGCTCAGCTCAGATCGACACCGTTATGCGTGAATCATACCCGTGGCATGAAAAAACCAGGAAGGCCTGGATTTTAACGAACAACTGGTGTATAATTTGTTGTTTTGATTTTGTAGTGTAAAAACCACCAAACCAAAGCAACACAATATAATGCAGAATTTTCTCACCTTGTAAAAGTGTCAAAGAGTAACACCTTTAATATCGGATGATTTTGTCACCACCACACCACAACATGTTGAAAAACCTGGTCTGTTCCGATAATTATTTACTTGATATATTATTGGTTTAACTGAGATATTATAATATCGGACGTTTCACAGTTGAGGTGCAAGGTTTAAACTTAGAAATATAAAATATGTCGTAAGGCATGTGTTTTTTTTCAACTGTGAGAACAAATCCAACAATTTGCTCTCTGGTTCACTTTCACTGGGTCGAAATCTATCCTGGGGACATCCTGCAAACACGAACCAAATATGCGACCATTACCGAATTGCCAGGCCACTTCTTCTTGTCCAGACATGTCTGTTGTGTGAGATGAATTGTCCCACCATCCACATGAACATACCATTGACTGATTGACTGAGCAACAGTGGCAGAGGCCCTTACATTGGTTTGAGGTCACATTGTGGCTTGCGATTTTGTATACGAAGTAAGTGCTGAGGCAGCTCAAGTGATTTCTTCACCAATGAGAGATGGGGCCAAAAACGATGTATATCATGATATCTCAAAATGTTGTGGACGAGTTATGACAAAACTAGGTGGATGAGTTGGTTCGGTGACGAGAGCAATCCAATTAGATTTTGGTTAAGGGTCCGGATCCAGATCTCGCCTTTCAGTGGAATGCAAAATGTGAACTGTTCAGCCTGGTGGAGGAATGCGCTCTACCGAGTGCCGTTCTATTTCCACATTATATTGTGGCTTATGCTGGCTGTGGAGACTAAGTGGGGACTTTATTTTCTCTCAAGTCCTGGGTGCTGAGATACGAGACTCGGGACTCATCAAGGGCTCCATTATTGGCCTTGAGTGGGTTTATTCTCCTCTTCCCGATTTTACAATTATTCTGAAATCCTTACGTTCCCTTTCGGTTGTCAATGTAACGAGGCCTTCATCATTGAAGTCTCACCATCATTCATCCATCCTCTTTGTTTCACAATCCTGTTCAATTGCTGCACAATCGTGGTGGCTACCAACAATAGTTATGGTTTGCTTTTGTTCATTGCCCTCATTATCCTATAGGGATTCTGACAATGTTGATTGACACATTTTGCATTGGACAAGAGAGCCTGGCATACCCTTTGTTTTTTAAATTCCTGTGCATTAGGATAAGATCCGATGAGACAACGTTCCGATCCAATATACCATACTCTATGTTACATTGCGTTGGTTCTGCCGAAGCAGTTTCTTGGCCACAGTCATCCCTCTCCCAGCAGTAGTTAGGGCAATAATTTGCAATTTGTCTGTGGTACAGGTGATAGCTCGCCTACTCTTTGTGAAGGACACCATGTGATCTTTAACATGCATCAACTCATGCCAGCAGATGAGATGCCCAGTTTAATGTCCATTCAAGGGATGTTAGACACATTGATGAATCTCCCTGCTCGTGAAACACCCGGTTGACAGTTTTTATCTGGGTCGGCATTCAAACACAGGCTGGACGGCTTAGAGGTGAGTGTGTGTACCTCTAGGCGATCCTGTCAGCCAAAGACAAGGTGAGATATCATTATCTCTGCAGTGTTGATTCTTCAATAAAGATTAATTTTGGAACAATTTGGATTGTAGCTTGTCTTATTTCCTAGGTAACTCACTAAATCATCATTTTAATGGAAATATTGGCTGTCTGAAGGCCCTCACAACTGATGGCTTTTGGGATATGGTTTTGTTGAGGCCCTCCCTTTGTGGTAACCCCCTCCCCCAAACCGTTCATGTGACTATGCTTGTTTCTCTTCATAATCACTGACGCCCTTGTTTGTTATGCATTACATGTCAAAATTCTATCATGACCCTTGCTCTCAGAAAATACTGCACCCAAAGCAATATTAAGTTTAGAGACAGTTATTTATTTTCTAGCTGGATTTTTCTTTTCCTGCTGGGCTGACAGGATGGCTTCGAGGTTTATCTGGGTGATTTATTCGAGGTTTACTGTACACTTGCCTCAAAGCTGTCTATCCTGGGTTCGAATCCAGACCAGCTATATATTGTCATCCCAGTGTTTCACAGGCAGGGTTATTCATCAATGTGGGTGACATCCCTTGGATGGACATTAAACTGGTATTCCATCTGCCAATATTAGTTGGTGGATGTTAAAGATCTCACGGTGTCCTTCCTGAAGAGCAAGTGAGTTATTGCTGTCACCATGGTCAAATTCCAAATTCCTGTCCTAACCTTTGTCAAACATCAGGCCTGGCCAGCCAGTTAGTGAAAGACTTGAGGCAAAATTTCCTCTGGTCAACCCCCCAAGAATGTGGGAACAATTATGGCTGTTTAAGAAGAAGAAGATTTTTTTTTCTGACTAAGTGAGAAAACCAGTCATTGTATAATATAACCTCCACCATACTCTTTACAGAGTGTTGGTGCTGCCAAAGCAGTTTCTTGAAAAGGGTTACACTGGGTGGTTTGTCGTTGTCTTCCCAGCATTGTCCGTGCTCTATCGTTTTAAATTCTGAGTGCCAAGCAAGAAAGCAGCACATACCATTTTTAATATCTTTGGTATGACTTGGACAGGGTGTGAACCACCGATCTCCCAGACTTTGAGCAGACACTCGAACCATTACACCGTCGAGTCGAGTTATTGCATAGAAACGATGGTTTTCTTCTGTATAATACATCAAAACTTATACTTATTGGTATGCAGTGGTTTCAACGAAGTTTTAAGGCTTCGTTACTTTCAGTGTCAAATTCATTTCAAAATTTTAATTTCCAGATCAGATTAAAAATTTCTTTTTGGAAATAGTAACCACAAGCGATATATATATATATATATATATATATATATATATATATATATATATATGTGCATATACATATATACGGTATATGTATGTATATGTATATGCACACACACACATATATATATATATATATATATATATATATATATATATATATATATATATATATATATATATATTTGTTTTGTCTTGTTTATATTTTACTCGGACTGTGGTCTTCATAATATTTGTGAATATTAATAAAATCATCCAATTATCCTACTGTCTAGCATTCAAATAATTATCTTTAACAAACAAGTAATTTTTAGTTTTAATTTTTATATATACTGTATACATCACTTGTGGTGACTATTTCAAAAGACAAACATTTTTGATGTTTTATTATATTTTTTTAATCTGATCTGGAAATACCAATTTTCTAAAATGTGACAATGAAAGTAATAAAGCCTTAAAGCTTCATCCGAACCTCTGCATACCGATAAGTATAAGCTTTGATGTATTATACAGAAGCCCATTGTTTGAGTCAATAGACTAATTCGTCAGCATGTAGCTTTTGTTTTATATGGAATCTCCAAATTAAATTTGGCACAAGTGGCAAAAATTACTCCACAAAAAACAATATTTTGAATTCAAATGTGGCCCTTTACTCATGTACATAAGTCTGACTCACTGAAACTTGAAAAAAGTAATTGTTTCATTTTTGTTGTTAGTCAGTCACAGAGATGAAGCCATGCAGGCTGAGACTTGTTGCATTCCTTAGTGTCCAGAGCTGGGTGTGGCAGCATCTGCTTCTCGGGTTCCAAAGCACACAAGACTCGCCATTGCGTTTCATTTACGACAGTTCATCACACTGTGATATTGTGAAGATTGCTGGAAGTAGCCATGCCACACCTTCCAATGTACTTCTGTGATTTCAACAACAGCTTGTATATATGTATGTGGATCAGCAGGAAAGCCAAGAGGTATGAAAACTCACCTTTGAGTGGCCTTGCCTGGCTTTTAATTACACCCAGCTATAAGCTAGCTTCCTGGTGTTTCAAATGCATGATGATGCATCGATGTCTGCCATCTATCAGATGGACATTGAGCTGGAGGCCCTGTGTGCTCAAACTGGTTGTTGATGTATGTTAAAGTTCCCATGGTGTCTTTTACAAAGGGTAGTCGAGTTATCGCTCACACTCTGAACAAATCCTAAATTCCTGCCCAAACAGACCCTAATAAACCCAAACATTAAACTTGTCAAACAGAGCAAGGGTCGTGGGTCGAAGGAGGTCTTCATCTTGCAGGGGACTGCAAATAGGCTGATGATGAAGATGATAATTAATGTGTGTAGGTATATTTATCTGCTTTATTTGATAGATTCATCTCTTCAGTTTGCTTCACCTGTTTAAGTCACATATTTCATCGACAGTCAGTTTGCTATCCACGAAGGTGTTTATTTCACAAACTTATTGAGGCATTTTGAGGCATCAATCGTTTTCACTCAAAGTAGAGGATAAATGGGGCTTCTGAGGCAGCCATTCAAATTAATGGGGAAAAAGGGAAAAAAAACTCTCTGACTCAAGGACCAAAAGCCCAAAATAGGAGACTGATTTCCTCTCCCTCAAAGTGTGTGGGTGGGTGGGGCTTGTGTGGATAGGTGGGGCTTTGGGTGGGTGGAGCTTGTGTGTATGGGGTTTGTGTGGGTGGAGTAAATTTTTTTAAATTAAATAAACATGTTGTGTGTGGGGAACTAATTAACTAATCACTAATTATGTGAATATGATGGATGTGGATGGTGTTTGCGTGGGTGGGGCTTGTGTGGGTGGGGTTTGTGTGGATGTGGTTTATGTGTGTGGAGCTTGTGTGTATGGGGATTGTGTGTATGGGGATTGTGTGGATGGGGATTGTGTGGATGTGGCTTGTGGGTGGGGGTTTGTGTGGATGTGGTTTTTATGGGTGGAGCTTGTGTGCAGTGCCGGATTAAGCCTCAGCTGTCCCTAAGGCGCATTTTGAAATTTTAGAGAATGGCCTGAAAATTTTAAATTACATCTCGGGCTCATGGAAATGGACCCCAGACAAAAGATGAACTGATTCAAGAACAAAATATTTAATACAAAAAAAGAAAAATATTCAATGTGAAAATAATTTTTGGCCCGAATTTTTGGCTGGCCCTAAGGCACATGCCTTGTCTGCCTAATGGTTAATCCAGCACTGCTTGTGTGGAGTGGGGTTTATGTGTGTGGAGCTTGTGTGTATGGGGATTGTGTGGATGTGGATTTTGTGGGTGGGGTTTGTGTGGGTGCGGCTTGTGTGGTTGGAGTCAAAAAGCGATGGAGTCAAAAAAAATATTTATTTTTCAATTTATCTTTGGCTTTTGCAATTCCTGTGAATAAAATGAACCAAAATCTCTTCCCCCTTTAAATCATATACCTTATAAGTCCAAGGAACTGTATCTATTACATCAACGATTTAAAAAAGATCATTTGTCCATCGCTTTGTATAACCTTTTTCAAAATGAGATTTCCACCTGTATATTCTTACTATATCACCAACTTTGAACTTCGGCTTTCTGACATTAATCTCTTTTTCATATTCTAATTTTGTTCATGTCTCTGATGGTTTAGTATTAGTTGAGGTGTGAATCGTATCCTTATACTTATCGACAATGTCCTGAATTAAAGATAACCATTGTTGAGAACCGAGTTGAGTGAATTTTTTATATAGTCTCTCTTTTAAAGTACGATAAAAACGCTCAAATACAACCGCTTTTCCTTCATTAAAGGTGCTGTATAATGTAATGTTGTTATTTTAAAGAAAATTCATAAATGTTTTGTTGTAGAACTCTGGACCCTCATCAGTCCACAATTTTTTTTAGGTTTTCTCTTGCTTTTATTGAATATCTTTTGAAAGGCTAACATGAGTGTATTCCCAGTTTTGTTTTTCAAAGGGACAATCTACGCATATCTACTCCTCAAATCAATAACGATTAAAGCATACTTGTACCCATTATCGTTATTGAATTCAATAAAATCAGCGGACCAGATATAATCAACTTCCTTGGAATAAACCTTCCCTCTATGAAACTTTGTGATTATTGGTTTATGTAATTCATCAGCTAATTACTCTTCAGTCTTAATGACATCATTAGAGCCCATAAGTTTTTTGAATTTCCAAGCCCAAGTTTCAATTTAGCACTGATCATCTTCTTCACGATGAACCTATCAACTTTTTCTCTCAAGGTTGGATTTTGTATCAGAGACAAATAATACAACATTTCTCTCTCGGCTTCATGTTTTTCTTCCAACGTTGTACTCTTTCCATAATCAATATCGTGCCTCATGCACATTTCATCAACCCTATTGATAGGTTTGCTCCACGGTTTAGGATTGTCAGCCTCATCTAATCTTTTATTCAAGTTTGTTCCTGGACCACAGAAAGAATACCCTGGCAGATGTAATTCTCCTGGTATTCCAGTCGTTGTAAATTTAGTTCCTGATAAAAACTTTTGTATATCTCCCCCACGTTTGTGTTTGGAGATAAATTTACTCTTTTTAGAGCCATACACCAAACATATGCCTCTTTGTGTAACCCTGTTATTTTTACTTTTAAAATATGAGATATTTTTAGTATTAGTTTTCTTTTCACATTTGAGACAATAACTCATTTATTTATGAGAAAAATTCCTACAGAGTGTTAAAACCTTTTTAGTTTCCAACATGCACATTTGAATCTTAGTTTAAAAAAAAAATAAATAATCCTCAGAAATGTCTTCACTCTCTCCTCCATTTATTTAAGAAAAAAAAATGGAAAACTTTAATTCAAGTCAATCACACCAAGGAAAACAATGTTAATAGTCTTGACGCAAATATTCCAAATAGACTTGTCAATTCTTTGTTTTCCTCCTCAGTGCGTTGAGATTTATTTATTTTCTGCAATACACCCAATATTTTTCTAATCTCACTGTTTTCCATATTTTTATATTTATTTATTCTCTCTCTTTTCTCCCTCTCCTTCTCCTCCTTCTCTCTCTTCTACCTTGCCTCCTTCTCTCTCTTCTCCTTTTCCTCCTTCTCTCTCTTCTCTTTCTCCTCCTTTGTCTCAGTTTCTTCAACTCCTTCCTCGTCCCTTACTATCGTTGAATCACTTTCACCACATAGAATATCATACATATATTCATCAGGATTTCTTGTTATTCCTGTATCCAAAATAATTTTTTTACAACAGGAAACCAATACAATTTCTTCTGAATTTCTAAAAGAGCCTTGCGTTTTCTTAACTTAAAATTTTTTTCATTATTTAACATTTTAATTAAATCCAAAGTTATTGGTTTATTAACATCATTAAAAAGCCAATCTTTTACTGAAAATACCTCATTTTTATGTTGTAGAACATATTTATTAAAATACCCCATACCCTTTTCTTGAAGGCATGCTTGGACACAGAAATGAAAATTTTCTTGAAGCCTTCTTGCTGTCATTTATGTATTAGAAATATATGACCGATTACTATAATGACAGGAAATACCTTCCCATCTTCCCATAGTTAAATCATTTTGTATTTCCCTACTTATTATATATAATCCTGTTTCTTGTGTTTTTATGATATAAACTAGAACGGGCACTCATAGAGCGCATACCTTCGCCGCCACTACCTTTTTTGTTCTTGGTATGAGTGTGGGGAGCTGGTTTCATATGAATGGTCTTATGACACAAACCACATTTCTATAATGTCATGACCCCCCCCCGACTTTTGGGGGCTACGGACTAAACAACAATCAACTCACGTCGTTTTGGCGAGTCTTCACTCGCAAGCTCGGTGAATACAACATTTCAACAAGAGAAGGTAATCTCGTTTGATGCTGGTTTCATGCAAATCGAATAAGAATTGACTGAGTTATGCCGAAAACTGCATATTTTTCAAGGGCGTGACCCCCCCCCCCCGACATTTTACCCCAACCGGTGACATGTGTTATGACGTCATTGTGTCACAAGATTGGGCATTAAATTCTGAACATTTTGGTGCTGAGTTCATGTAAAGCGGACAAGAATTGACCGCGTTATGACAAAAACCGCATATTTTTCAAGGTCGTGACCCCCCCTGACCTTTGACCCCTAACCGGTAACAAGAGCATGGGCGTCATTGTGTCATATTGCATATCACAAGATGAGGCGTTGAATTCTGAACATTTTGGCGTTAGTTGCATGCAAATTGAATAAAAATTGACCGTGTTATCGTAAAAAGACGATTTTGACCTTTTCATGACCTTGACCTTGACCTTGACCTTTGACCCGAACGATCCCAAAATCTAATCGAATGCTTCCTGGCTAATAACCAATCATCCCACCAAATTTCATGCAATTCGGTTTAATACTTTTTGAGTTATACGAATCACTAGATTACAAATAAATAAATAAATAAATAAATAAATACACGCCGACCAAAACATAACCTTTCGCAGAATGCGAAGGTAACTATGGCAAAACCGTTATTGATTTTATCCTTATTAAATTATTTTATTTGTTGTTTGCTAATCGTGCTTCCACAAAACTCATTCTCGGCACCAAGTGGATAATATTCTTCCTGACAAGACTGATTTAATTGTTCCAAGTCTTCCAGGTTAATTTTAAATGACCAATTATACCCTAAATCATTAATATCATATCCCCATTGTTCTATTCTCATACAAACGATTCGCCCTTCTTTATAAAATTTTATTTTAATTGAAACTGTGAATTCTGTATGACCTGGATATAAAATCAACAGTTCTGTATCTTTGGAATACACAGCCATTTTATTTAAGGATATATATATACATATATATATATATATATATATATATATATATATATATATATATATATATATATATATATATATATATATTGTGATAAATGACTTAATCTCATCAAGTCATTTGCTTCAGTCGGGCTTGGATAATTTATTAATTTGTAAGCATTTTTCATATTAATATTTTTTGAAATACTATATTTTTGTCATTCAGCCTGTGCCTTTGCGTAATAATTTGATAAATCAATATCCAGTTCTTGGGATACACCAAAGATAAAACCATCTTTACCAACATAAGTCATTTATATTAGATTCAAAATAATGTCATTAATTTTTTATTTTTGTTGAGTTGAAATTACACATTTTTTTATTTTTTTTGTATACCTTGTCGAGGCTCGTATGAGAGCTAACACACAACGCACATCAAGAGGGGCATGAGACAAGAGGGGAGGGAGTGGGAAGGACATATAGATATAATTGACCACAACACTTGGAATTTAATTATTGGACTTGAAATGTTTGATAAACACCAATCTGTAAAAAATTTTTGACTTCAACAGGTGGTGGAAGACCAAAACTATCAAAATAATATTTGTCTTGACTATTAAAAATACAAACCCAATGAGAACCGTTCCCATTATTATCTTCTAAGTTCATAATAATATTCTTTGTATGTTGAGGCAAGTTTGTGAATTCATCTCTCATACAAATAACCACATTATGAATTTTTAATTTCTTACAATATATGACAAGTTGTAAATTTGATGTTGTATTCTTTCCAAATTCTTTAAACCACTCATCAATCCTCATTTATTTATTAGAAAGATATAATCCATTACCCCTTTTAGTTAATTTTACACCTGCTTGTGCGATAGAAGAAAGCATATCTCCAACTAACAATCTTGCTTTATCAGGCAGACTATCAAGTTTGTCAGCAAAATCTACAATTGCACCACTTCCACTAATTTGTTTCTCCAACTATTTGTTATGTCTTTCCAATTCTTTTTGAGCCCGGAGTTGAGCCTTCCTTTCGTTGGCAGTTTTCACCGCTGCTGAAATACCACCCGTCAATGCTCCAACCGCACTTAAACCAGCAAATAAAGGAATTAGAAATGGGAGAAATCCTCCACTCGTCTCTCTTATTTAATATTTTTCAACATTGGTTTTGTCATTTTAATTTTAAGTGAGCCAGTATCGTTCAAGATTTTAACCTGTTCTCTTGTGAGCAAAACATCAATTCTTACTGCTCCTTTTCTCTGAATTGTATTAACGTTAATTGTACAAGACATTTGATTTTGAACACAAGATGATAGTTTATGAAGATTGATTTGATTTGAACATATACCCTAGTTGGTACTTCACCACTCATTTATTTAACAAAAAATTAAGTGAGACTAATCATAACACCATTATCTGTATTCATCTGTAATTCTGTTTCTTCCAAAAGCAAACAATATGTATCAACTTCTTCACTCTCTCCTCTTTCAATGTAGAGGGAAGTATCCACTGGATTAGACTTTATAGTTTCCTTTTGAGCACTCAGATCAAACGCATAGATTGCATGCAAACTTTTAAATGCTGTCATATCCAAAATAGTTTCTTTATTCTTTGAGTTAAGTCTCCCATTCAACATCTCTTCTGTTGTAAGATTTGGAGTATATTCACTAATATACCTACTAATTTCATCAAGAACAAATTTATTCTGATCAGCAAAAGCATTAGCCACACCAAAAAGCAATCTATTTTCATTATCATTCCTTTGCAGTTGAAATCTAATTTTAAGACCACACAGAACTTTATCATGATCACAAAATCCAAATATACCTTGAAGAGGAACTGCCACAGTAAAACTATTACCTGCTTTTGTATCATCATTATACATTCCTTTCCTTTGACTATATCCAGGGTCTGTGTTTGTTCCCGTTGACATATCAGGAATAAAACCTTCGACAGCCCCCTTTCCCATTCTATCACTGAATGAATATAGTGTAAATGTCATCATTTCAGATGTAGCAGAGACATAATCAACTGCTTGAACTTCCTGTGTTCCAATATACAAACGAACACTATCAACATTTTCCAGAATAAATCATTTATGAGTGTAGCGTTTGTGTTCGTCGCAGCCTTAGTGAATGTAAATTTACACAACAAGAAACTTTCAGCTAGATTCAATTAAGTTTGTTGATTATTTATTTCAAAACTTTTTGTTCCATTTGCATTCCAGTCTGTTACAGTTATTGCATTTACCTTGAAGTAGTCTTCTTTTTTTTAATGGAGGTTGAGAGGACAATGATAAGGGACATTTTCACAAAAGCGGGTAAGGTAACGGTAAAGAACAAACTCAAAAATCAACTTTCTTTGATATTCTCAAATAGTGCTTGAACCCCTTATAAGGCCTAGAAAAATGTTCAAATTATGTCAGCAATGCAGGATCACCATAAGGCCTCTGCACTGACTGGGCAATATATGCTTGATAAAAATTATCGGACAGTCTTTACCGTTACCTGACCCGCTTTTGTGAAAATGTCCCATATCATCCAAATCATAGATACCATCAATTGCTTCCATACTTGTATTTATTTTGGAAAAAAGATGTTAAAACTTTTGAAACCCTGACCCAAGTATTTGAATTGTTTTCTGTCGTTCTTGGGGAGACAACTGAGTTTTGCATTTCTTAATTTATTTTATTGCTTGTAATTTATGAGATTCCTTTTGGGCATCTTTTCTACTCTTTATAGCACCTGCTACATTTCCCACAGCAGAAAAAGTTGAACCAATTAGGTCTTTATGTTTAAGAATAGTTGAACCTATACCCATTAGAGTATCAATTATCCCATCTCCTCTAAATTGATGTCCGACACCCCTTTGTCTCTTAGGTTTATAGAATCCTCGACCAAGATGCATACCTTCACCCTTGTAGTATGGGGAAAGGAACATCCCTTCCCCTGTAATTCTTTTATATTTTCCCAACTCGTATTTCCTCACAATAACCATCGTATTTATTTATTGGAAAACTTCATGTTGGTGAATTCTGATGGATATAATTTCTCCATTAAAAGAAATCATGCGATTATCTTGGTCGGTTTATCCTAAAATTTACTCTGTATATGGTTTTTTCCTGACACAGGGAGATAAACCAGATTTTTGGGTTCCATATTGAATTTATAACCAATTGTGGTTGAGTATGCACTGAATGAAAATATTGTATTTGTTTTTATTCCATCATTATAAGCACCATCAATCAAATCACAGTGAATTAATACCAAATTTATTCCTGAGGATAATGGAATGACATTATCACTGTAAAACGTCCCATTAGTTTCAATCTTTTTTGAGGAGAAACCCAATAACTCTCGAAATGAATTATCAATTGTGAAATCAACCTTGTAGTTATTTTTCAGTTTAATCGTTGATGTTGAAGTATGTTTTTGAATATCTATAACAATATTTTTTGGTTCACCACCCTGTTCTTTCATAAGACGAGAAATTTTGGAAGATATTTGAGAAATCTCATATGCTCCGGGTGAGACTGTTATCGTTTTGTATCCACTTCCCGGATTATAACTAAACTTGTCATTTTTCTCAGTGATATTGAATAAGGTATTATAAGTTTCCGTGGACAATAAAGACGCCTCATATTCTTTTGTTGCGTCAAGTTGTAGTGGGAATGGGAATGAAGATGTGTGGTCGCTTGTGAAATTAAAACGAAGGATTGTGCTTCTCATCTTATTTAATATCAGATAAAATGTCTTTATATTGACGTTTATTAATTATTTTCATGTTCATCAACTGGTCTAAAATGGCTGATGCTTCATGAAAACAATTGTTATTTCCAGCCTTCTTACTACCTAACAGCAATAACAGTCTATTAACTAATTGTGATGGGTCATTTGGAAGAAAACGAACACCTGAACGAAACCTACTTAAAGCCTGAATAATGTGTTTCTCCTTCTCATTCTTCCTACTTTTTGCAGATAGACTAACCCTCTAATTGAGAGAGTCCAGCAGATCAATATATACTATATCATCCTTATTTTCCATATCTAATGGTTGATCAAAATACTTTGATTCATCCCTCACAGTTAAACCTTGTTTTCCATCTTTTGTTAGAAGAAACATTAATCTCGGAGTTAAGGCCCGGTCACACCTTGAGGTTTTAGCCAACGTATGCCGATTTTTTAATTTTTTTTCTAAAACGCTGGCACACGTTGAATACGTTATGGGTACGTTTTGATAACATTGAGAGCACGCTGAAAAACACTGCCATACGTCGTTGTACGCTGGCTTTAAAAGTTGTACTTTTTGGTTGTCCTCAAATTTTTTCATGCTTCAAATTTCACGACGTATGCCAGCGTATGACTCACACGTTCCGCTACGCTGGCCACAAGTTGTATGCACGGTCTGCGATCATTGACAGACGTCAACACATGCGACTTGTAAGTTAATCATAAGTTGAGACACGCCGAGGTAATGTTTAGCATACCCGAAACCTATTTCTAACCTATGATTAACGTGTTGTTGGCACGTTACGCGATCGTTGCCACACATCGACAGACGTTACTTTTAAGTTACTCATAGGCTGAAAGACGTCGGTATAATGGATCGTCCTTGCGTCAGCGTCCACGGCCACGGCCAGGACACTTATTTGCAGCATTCTTCAAACTTTTCTTCGGCATGACGAGGATGTTCACACTTTGATGTCTAGCTTGGCTATGATTCCAATTGTCCATCGGCAGCGTCTATTTAAAATAGTCGAGTTTGAGCGTTTTAACACGTTCAGAAGAAATGCTTCAAATTTCAAAACTCCAGCGTCAAAAAACAAAGGCGAGTGACAGCAATTTAAATCGTTCATTGTAAACAATGAAAATAGCTGAGTGGTACCGTTTAAAAGTCGTTGAGTGTAAAAAAATCCAATTGTTGAGCGCAAGCGTCTACTCTCAATAGTGGAGATGCAGCCATTTAAATCGTTGAGTGGCAGCCTATGAATAGCAAACCCTACGTCACCGGCAAAGATAAACTGCCGCACGATATGGATAAGTTAGGCTATCGTTGGGCATAGTTTGTGAACGCCGGCTTCATGATAATTATTCGTTGGTATATCGTATCTATAAGTAATCAAAGTGCTCTATGCACATTATTAGTTCATTGCGCATTTGTCCAACCTGTTATGAATAGACCTAAATCGTAAAAACAAGCTATAGCTCATTATTGAAAAAGCCCCATAAAAAATTATCCGCGAAGAACTTCGAACAATGGTGAAAAGATGTCTCCTACCCGTGGACACGCGGACGCAAGGACGATCTATCATAACCCACACCCTCCCCCTCACACTCACCTACTACTGCCAACATGAACAAACTACTACTAATACTGATACTGATACTGATACTGATACTGTTACTGCTGACATGGGCATCGACTCAAAAAGGACTCGAAAACACTGTTGGGTTCCCCTTTTATGAGCAGCATTTTTATATACCAATTCCCAAAACCACTGGGAACACGTCTTTATATGGCAGTTGTAAGCTAGAAACACGTTCATTTATTTTTTTTTGTCGACCGGAAGACGTCATTGGAATACATCTACATACGTCGATGTGTGTTGGGACTACGTAAAGAATTGGTTCAAAGCACGTCAAACATAAGTTAGAAATAAGTTTCGCGTAAAAAAGACATTACCGCGACGTGTTTCGACTTATGAGTAGCTTATAAGTAGCCTTTGTGGACGTGTGTAAGCATCCACATATCGTGTGTAAAACTTATCCCCATCGCATGCGGAACGTGTGTCATACGCCGAGTACGTCCAAAAATTTTGAACATGTTTAAAATTTCTTGACGTACTCTACTTACTACGACGTATGATAGCGTACTTTAGCGTTCTACTCACGTATACCAAACTTACTCATCCCGTATTTGACGTGCCCCAACGTTTTAGACACATTTTTCTTAGGTCGGCATACGCTGGCAAGATCGCCAAGGTGTGACCGCGATGTTGTCACTTCCATTTCTACGGCAGCTATGATTCGAATTGTTGTGCGTCAGCCTTTTAATAGGCTACGTCACGACATCGTCGGCGATGCGTGCAACGCGCTATGCCTAAGTTAGACTATCGTTGGGCATCGGTTGTGTAGGCCGACAACAGGTTCAGCATTCGTTGGTATAAGTTATCTATAACACAACGAAACGTTCTGTGTCCATTACCAATGCGTTATACATAAGACCAAGTCGCTATGAATACGTCCGAATCTTTAAAAAAAAAACATCAAAAGTTCAACGTAAGCCAGCGTTTTACATACATTTTAATACGTTGCCATCGCTGGCTAAAACGTCAAGGTGTGACTGGGCCTTTAGTTTAACAGGGGGTTGAGCAAAACTCAAGAACTTTAATTCATCATTAAATATCAATACCTTTTCTTGAACAAGATGAAATATTGCTGGTTGTTCTGTTGGAATGAGTCCTGCTTTGGTTTTTGAATCCGCTGAATATTCATTGTTTTGAAGAGCATTCACAATATAATCAGGGGGTTGATTAATCTCTTCCAGTTGTTGAAATAATCCTTCATCATCATATTCTAATTCTCCTATATGCTCTAATTGTTCCTCCATCATTTGACTGAAATCTTTTAACATTTGAAGTTTTTTAGGAGTATATTCTATTGTGGGAACTGAGGAAGCATCTATAATTTTTTCTTGGGAAGTTTTTAAAAGTGGTTTAAAAAATTTCTCTTGTTTTCTTTCAAATGCTTCTTCACCCGTTAGTTTCTGACTGCGTTTATTCTTTATGTCTTCCTGTTGTTTTATAACTTTTGAAACCAACTATTGATGCTCCTTAAATCTTCTTACTATTTCTTTCGCAATCCATTTATTTTTTGGAAAATATCATTCACTGAATTATAAAGGTCAACAGGGAAATTTTCCTTTTCTTTATAATTAAAGTCGATGTGTTGAAATAAATCCTTTTCTTTAAATATTTCATCAAATTCTTCATTAACATTCATACGAGTTGTAATTTCTTCTTCACTAATACTTGTATCTCTGCTTTTCATATTTTTGCGTTGAGTTTCTTCATCAACATCAAAAGCGAATGATAAAATCAACCCCATTACCACTCAGATGTTTAATAATTTGTCTCATTCCTTCTGGATTAGTTTCTAATATCCCAAGACCACCAGATTTTAGTTTCTTTAACTCAATCTTACAATGTGAATATTTTGTTGTACCAAGAGAAACCTCCTCAAATATTTGACCTTCATTCCTCATTCGCATATGTTCCTCTACTGAAATATAGTAATAATCTTCACCTTCTACTTCTCCGGGTCTTAGTGTTCTAGTTGTTGTGGATACAATGCATATAATGGGGTGTTTTTAAGCAAATTTAAAATACTAGTGCATGCCCGTAGGTGCGTGCCCGTACATGCAAAAAAAAAAAAAACTTTCAAACCACGTGCCAGAAACAACAACCACACAGGCCGTTCCTTCGCTGTCGTAAACGACGACTGGATTGGGACATTGTGTTTATCTATAAATGCACATAAGAAATCGATAAATTATTTGATACACTCAGTCATCACTATCCGGAAGTAGTGCGTGCCTGTATGGAATGTTCACATGCATTCCACGAATTATCGCTTGCATTGAAGTAACAACTGCTGTGATACTTACACACAGAGTTTATTAAAATCCAAATTATAATCAAGTTTACCTCCCTGTCTTTGCTTGCCATGACATTCGCTGCCAAATATCGAGAAAGAATACAGTAATCGTCACTACCCGGAAGTCCGGAAGTTAAGTCCTCACTCTCCGGAAGTTCGCATATCACAGTTACGATTATTCGCAATTTAGTTTTAATGGCCAATTATTCAATTAGCGCCAACGTATTTTGCCTTTTCGCAATGTCATCGCAAGGAAAAACACGAAGAGAAGAGGAGAGAGAGAGAAAAAAAAAACAAAAAAATAACGTACGTACAAAAAATACAAAAAAAAAACTTTCAAACAACCACACCGCCCGTTCCTTCGCTCTCGTAAACGACGACTGGATTGGGGCATTGTTTCATTGGGATCGGACAAACCGTATCATAAATCGCCACTAGCATAATCCGCGCTCTGCGCGACATGTTGGGGTGAGTGTGTTTGAGAAAGGAACTGATGCAGAGTATCAGTAGTAATTTTACTTTAATGCAGTAAGTGGAATACGATTTCACTGTTTCAGAACCATTTTATTTACTTTTTTTGTACCATGCACCTCATATGTTCTTCGAGATAATGTAAGCCGAATATCACGTTACTCGAGTGCAGAACAAAGTCGAAGATAACGCGACACGAAACCACAAACACGGAAATAATATATAAGATAACTTGGGAAACATACTCAGGTCCCCAGCATCAATTGTGATGTCATATCAAACTAAGAAGAAAAATAATTGTGACGCCCCCTCTCTCGCCCTCCCCTCTCTCTCCTCCCCCTCTCTCTCCCCCCTCTCTCTCCTCCCCCTCTCTCTCCCCCCTCTCTTGCCCCCCTCTCTCCCCCAGTCTTGCCCCTCCTCTCTCCCACCTCCTCTCTCGCCCCTCTCTCTCGCCTTTCTCTCTCACCCCCTCTCTCACCGCCCTCGCTCGCCCCTTCCTCACTCACCCTCTTTTGAATTGTGACGCCCCCTCTCCCTCACCACCCCTCTCTCCCTCCCCTCTCTCGCCCCCCTCATGTGACGTCAATGTGACGTCAATTGTGACGTCAATCGTGCAAAAATAAAAAAATAAATAAACATTAATTGTGACGTCATAGCACCGTGTCTTATCATTGGTTGACAGATAAATGGCCGTAACTTGGGAACCGCTTGTCCGATTAATATCAAACCTTGAAGACACATACTCAGGTCCCCAGCGTCGATTGTGACGTCATACCAAACGAAGAAGAAGAAGAATTGTGACGTCAATCGTGCAAAAAATAAATAAATAAATAAATAAACATTAATTGTGACGTCATTCCTGATGTCATAGCACCGTGTATTATCATTGGTTGACAGATTAATGGCCGTAACTTGGGAACTGCTAATCCGATTAATATCAAACCTTGAAAAGGCACATCCGCGGGTCCCTGGCAATATTCCTGGCAAGTTTCAATCACATCGGACTGTCAATCGTGCAAAAAAATAAAAATAATAAACAATAAATAAATAAACATTAATTGTGACATCATTCGTGATGTCATAGCACCGTGTCTTGTCATTGGTCGACAGATAAATGGCCGAAACTTGGGAACCGCTCGTCCGATTAATATCAAACCTCGAAAAGGCACATCCGCAGGGGCCCGGAAATATTCCTGGTAAGTTTCAATCCGATCGGACCGGTGGTCGTCCGGTTATTAATAATTTGAGGAAAAATGGCATGATAAGGTGAGAAGGTGGAACGACACCTTCAGCTGCCATATATACAGCTTTTCAACACTGCAAAGAGCAATAAAATGGCCGTAACTTGGGAACCGCTCGTCCGATCGATATCAAACCTCGAAAAGGCACATCCGCGGGTCCCCGGCAATATTCCTGGCAAGCTTCAATGAGATCGGACCGGCGGTCATTGAGAAACGGCGGTCGCAGACAAACAAACACAGACAGACACACAGAGATTGCTGGAATTATAGATAGATTTTCCCAAATGGGTAAAAAATCATTCATTTATTTATTTGGAAAACACGTTATTTAATTTATTATTGGCTTTTTTAGAAACTCTAAATTTTATCCTCAGTTCGGGTTTAATTTCAAGATAATCCATTATTTTATTTATTCAATATCTTGTGTTGATATTTCCCTGAAAATGGCAATCGTGAATAATATATAACAACATTCCTTTGAACATTTCTCTAATACGTTCAGTTTCTTCCATTGTAAGGAAAGGTGTGTTATCACCCTCATACTTTACATTCATTTCTCCAATCAATCTTGTAAAGTAATTCATTTTTGGTGTAAATCTAAAAGAATTAGATTCTTCATACATTATTTCTTCGGAAGTTGAAATGCAAAATAAAAAATTGTATTCTTCTGCATTAAACAATTATTGAGGGTTGTGAATGCTACATTCTTGTTCAACTTATGTGGAGCACTGCAATTTTAAAGCATATGTAGTGATTCCTAGTAAGATGATAACTTAATTTGTGTCATGATCATCAACAAAAACACCCTTCTTCATTTTATCCACAATTTTAGTGTTTGCAGCTGATTGTTTTGTAATATCATTATATCCTCTCCAAATTTGACTTTCATAACCAAATTAAAACTGTACGCAACCTTGAGAAAATGGTACTTTTTGCAGTCTTATAATAGAGATGGATAACTTTGAGAGAGATGAAGAAGCACATTCTGATAATTCTTACTTATAATGTTGAATACTATCATAACCTTGTGATCAAACTCGGATGATGGATATGGGGAGGAAAAATCATCAGGAATGAGAATGGCACTAAGTGGACCTCATACCTTTGCCAGGCTGAACAGTTCACATTTTGTATCGCACTGATAGGCTGGATCTGCATCCAAACCTGAACCAAAATCGAATCGGCTTGTTCTTGTCACCTACCTAACTCAAGTTTTATCATAACTCGTCCACAACTTTTTGAGATATCATGCTATATATCATTTTGGTCACATCTCTCAATGGTAAAGAATCACTTCAAAAGAAAAAATAATTCTCGGACCTGGATGTAATCACCAAAAAATAATCAATTCTTCCTTGTCACACATCCAACCTGTCCAACAAGTTTCGGCCAAATCCGTCAATAATTTTTTGAGATATCGTGCTCATCGAGAAACAGACAGACAGGAGTGAAAACATAATGTCCGTCCACCTTAGGTGACAGAGGTAATGATTAAGGTGTGGGTGGCAGCTTATCAATGCATTAATATGTCTCAATTTTGTAAGACAGGTATCAATCAGGATAAATCAGATTGTCATTAACACTAATCAAACTAATAACACTAACAGTTTAATAACTATAGCCAGTTGTTTCAGATTGTCCCTTCTTTCCATTTCATATTTTCTTTCACTTTTTGTGACCTAAACATTATCATGAAGAGCACATTTTCCTGGCCGATTATTTATTTGGCTCACTTGCTTCACATGATTAAATCACAAACATGATTAAATCACAAGACTTTGAGCATCCAACAATTTTGTTTAATTCTCCTGTTTCGATGTTGGTTAGTGTTCTTATAATTGTGTACAATTTAACTTTCAGCTTTTTCAAGAGCTTTGCTGAGGTGTTGCAACTCCCACTTAAAACACGTTCAAGTATTTGGTTTGAATGCCGTTGAAAGAGCTAATGACACCGTATTGGGTTATTTTTTTCTGACTCTGAGAGCTCATTGATGTGTGAATGAAGCGAAAGGAATTTTTTGAAACCTCAATTTATGAGCACCCCTCCCCCACCTTTCCCCCCAAAACTCTTTGCTAATTGTCATTGAATGAGTAGTAACATGAGATGATGTAATAAACTGGTTTCAGTTGAACTTTCAACTGCAATCATGCCCTATATATTGGCATGATCAGTGCAACCATGTCAATATATAGGGCTTTAAATGGAATGCAAATCTGCCCTTCCAGCTGTTCCAGCACACTACAAGCCTGTACATTTTTCTATTCCTGCTTGACATGCCAATGTTGCCTTTGTGCGTTGCGTTGAGACATGTGTTTGTACAATGCTGGTCCAGATGTTCAATTGTTATCAATGTGCAGAGGTCGAAAGATATAATTAATAGTTTTTCTTCATGTAGTAATTAAGATTTTAGGATCAAGGCTTTTATTGGTGTTACATTCAATTTTTAAAATGGCAATTCACAGCAAACCATCTACAGTTTGAAAACTCATCAGCTGTATGGCTATCTGCCATGGTTAGGCCATTTTTTTTTTGTAACTCTCAATAAAATTTGTTGTTTTTTTAAACAATAGCCAAACCATAAAATGCTTCAGAAGAGCTCATTTACTTGCACCAAACTGGTTCATGTGGCATAGTTGGAATTCTTATTCAATTACGTCCGACAATTTTTTAAGCTATTCAGCTGAGGATAATGGACCATTCTGCCATTGGATGTTCTAATTAACAAAGCATATTCTTCCATCTTAACAGTTATGTGCCACTTGAAAGTCAAATTAACAGCTTTTATTTTAGAATATAGAATTGAGGCTTTTAATGGTGTCATAAGCAATGGTTATTTGGCAAATCACAACAAACCACATTTCGACAAGATCTACACTTAAAACCTAAATATGTATCGCATTAAATGACAAACCATGTTCCCAAGTGTTCTGGTTTGTTTGAGATGATGTTTATTCAAAAATCAACCTGTAATATCTAAAAAACTTCCTTGTGTGAGTGTCTTAACTATTGTGGTTGATTGTTACTCGGTGCAAAACAGCAAAAGCATTTCCTTTTCAGAGCCTTCCCCGAGCATACATATATTTATATATACATGTATATATATATATATATATATATATATATATATATATATATATATATATATATATATACATACATATATATATATATATATATATATATATATATATATATATATATATATATATATGGATATATGTACATATGTATGTATATATATATATATATATATATATATATATATATATATATATATATATATATACATACATATATATATATATATATATATATATATATATATGGATATATGTACATATGTATGTATATATATATATATATATATATATATATATATATATATATATATATATATATATATATATATATATATGGATATATGTACATATATATATATATATATATATATATATATATATATATATATATATATATGGATATATGTACATATATATATATATATATATATATATATATATATATATATATATATATATATATATATATATATATATATATATATATATATATATATATATACTCTACTGTTTAAAACTTTTAGAACACCCCCATTTTTCAGTTTTTACTGAAATTTAAGCAATTCAAGTCCAGTGAATAACCTGAAATGGTACAAAGTTAAGTGGTAAACTGCCAGAGGTTCAAAAAAAAAGTTTAGGTTCCCAAAAACTGAAAAAGTGTAAATTTCAGAATTGTTAAAAAGGCCCTTTTCAGGGAGCAAGTAATAGGTGAGAAACTGCAGCTATTCTGTAGTAATGGAAGTAAATTAAGCCTTGAAAGTTGATGCAAACAATTCCTACAGGTGTCCCAACTTTTGATGATGAGTTACAAACCCTCTGTCTGTATAAGAACACTGTTGGAACAGACTGTGTTGCTACACCCTCTGTAGCATTATTTGGACAATATTGCACTGCAGGAAGTAGTATATTGCTATCATAATGGCGAGAAAAAGACAATTAACAAAGGAAGACAGACAGAGCATTATAACCCTTAAAAGTGTAGGTCTTTCCTTTCGTGAAATTGTAATGAAGCCAAGGTATCAGTGAGTACAGTATCGTGCACCATCAAAGGGCACTTGGAAACTGGAGGAAACTCTGACAGGAAGTGGTCTGGCAGACCTAAAGCCACAACACAATCAGAAGACAAGTTTCTGAGAGTCAACAGCTTGCGTGATAGGTGGCTCACAGGAGAGCAGCTTCAAACACAGCTTAACACTGGTTGAAGTAAGGAAGTCTCAGTTTCAACTGTGAAGAGAACACTTTGAGCTGCAGGTTTGACAGGTCGAGTGGCAGTAAGAAAGCCATTGCTAAGATGGCAAAATAATAAAAAGAGGCTTGCCTGGGCCATGAAGCATCGCCAGTAGACTACTGAAAACTGGAAGAAGGTCTTATGGACCGATGAATCAAAATTTGAAATCTTCGGTTCATTACACAGGGTTTTTGTACGCCGTCGAGTTGGCGAAAGGATGGTTCCTCAGTGTGTGACACCAACTGTCAAACATGGCGGAGGAAGCGTGATGATCTCGGGCTCTTTTGCTCGATCCAGAGTCGGTGACTTGCACAGAGTGACTGGCACCTTGAATGAAAAGGGCTCCCACAGCATTTTGCAGTGCCATGCAATACCCTCTGGTCTATGCCGAGTTGGTCAGGGGTTCATCCTACAGCAAGATAACTACCCAAAACATACCTCCAGGCTATGTCAGAACTACCTTAGAAGAAAAGAACAAGACGGTAGGCTTCAAATCATGGAATGGCCAGCACAGTCTCCAGACTTAAACCCCATCAAGCTGGTTTGGGATGAACTGGAAAGAAGGGTGAAAGCAAAGCAACCGACAAGTGCAACACATTTGTGGGAACTTCTGCAACAGTGTTGGGAAGAACTTTCCGAACAATATTTGATTTCCATTGTAGAAAGAATGCCACGAGTATGTTCGGCTGTTATATCTGCAAAAGGTAGCTACTTTGATAAGTCAAAAATTTAGATTAAATTTTGTTCAACAAAACGATTCCACGATTTATTTTTTATCTGCAGTTGTATATTTGTTCTTTGCTTTAATTTCAGAGTACATTGCAACATGAAACTGCTTAAATTTCAGTAAAAACTGGAAAAATGGCGGTGTTCGAAAACTTTTGACCGGTAGAGTATATATTTAAAAGGATCAAAAGAGAATGTTTCCCTTTCGTTGCCCATTGTGCTCAGTGTACATTGCAGAGAAAACGGGTGTGCAGAGGTTCTCAAAAGCACCTTTCATAGTTACTCACAGTTGCACAGGAAAAGGCCATTTGGCCCACCAGTCCTGTTCTAAATTCCCTCTCAACATTCTTTATACAAGGCAGTGCTCTCTAACTTGTGTGATGGATTGGTAATGGTGGGAGGGATATATATACAGGTAGAAGGAAGGAGATTGGGAGTTGGGTGGGAGAGGGGGAGAAGGAATAGTGAGGAGGGCGAAGGGCAAACCAGACGAGACACCACCCTTCACAACAACATAGCGGGACAAGGTTTTTGTTTTTATTTGTAGAAATTGTTTTGAAGTTTTTTTATGATTTTATTTCAGGATGAGAGAGGGGATCAGTTTGGTTGGGGTTGGGGGGGGGGGAAGGGCATTTATTAACACCATTGACACATTTATCATTTAACATAATTAGATTGAGAGCATGTCAATTTCTCATCAGCAGAGAACAACATATACACATCACAGTTCACACCCATCCAATGATAGTTGACATGCCTCCAATCGTATTCCTGCCGAGTACAGCCCGGTCTCCACACCTTTGGTACCCATTGCTTCTACGGGCCTATCCAATTCTATTTTAAACCCTCATGCCGTCTCTGCCAGGATCACTCTCCCAGAAAGACCATTCCATACATTATCACCTTTCTGTATGATACAACTGTCTTGGTATTTACCTCTCTCTTGTTTTTTCTTTTTTTTCCAACAAGAGAAAGACTCATGGAAGAGCAAGGTTACATTGACATTTGGGTAACAGGGAAGAGCAATTGAGCACAACCAGAAAAAGGATAAACAAACAGGAAAGGGATATATGTATGTATATGTATAGATCTCCCAGAAAAATTAGCAAATAACATATTCAACTTAGGAAGGGTTAATGTAGGTAATAAAGATCATGGGTCAAGAGGAAGATTGTGGTGCACTGGCTCCTTGAAGCTTTGGAGGGAACAGTGAGACAGAACACCTTCTGGAAGGTAGTTCCATATTTGGGGGAAGTGAGGAATAAAAGAGTTGAGGTGTGCAGTTGCCTCGATTTTGTATGTTTAACCAAGAGGAATAGGGGGGTGGGGGGTTCTGGAAAAATTAATGCATCCTGGAGTTGCTGGTGAAGTCAATGGACTGAGAGCAGATGAGTAATGTTGGAGAATAAACAGCACAAAGCAGAGAGAAGACAGATCGGCCTATGATGTGAGAGCAACAGACATTGTACTTTGGCCTCAACAGGGGAGAGACCAATGATTTTGAGAGCTTTAAGTTGCACAGAATCCAGGAGAAACAGATGTCATCATGGCACACCTGTCCAGAGCAAAGATCAGTATTCCATTGTGAGATGGCCTTGTAGATTGTAAGTAGCTCTGATGAATTCAAAGAAAAGACTTTGACTGACGGAGGATGCGCAATCGGTGCCTGGCTTTGGTGGCAGCTTTGCTCTCTGGTCAGCCCAGGAAAGGTCATGGCTGATGGTGATGCCTCGAAGTTCAAGAGACTGAACCTGTTCCAGTAGATGACTTTGGAAATATATATATATATATATATATATATATATATATATATATATATATATATATATATATATATATATATATATATATATATATATATGTATACTGCAGGTATGCTCGTTTGATGATCATTCTGAAGTGACAGTGTTGGAGTGTGCCATTTTCCAAGATTGAAGGGCATGTTTCATTTAACAGACCAGAGTCTAATCACTTGCAGATCAGTAGAGAGAGATGCAGCTGCTTTCTGCCAAGCAGAAAGATGGGGGTGCTGTACGACACAATGTGGAGCCATCTGCCTAAAGGAAGAGATGGTTTTATAGAGCATCGGAGAGGTCATTAACATAGATGAGGAACAAGACTGGACAAAAAAAAAACACTGCCTTGGGGAATTCCAGCCTCCACAAGGAAGAGGGAAGAAGAGGGTTCCATTGACGGCAACACTTGCATTGACTGCGGGAGTAAAGGATGTCAGAAATACAGGAATGAATGCAGCCTTGTATGCCACAGGCAGAGAATTTGGCAAGCAATGTGGGATGCCAGACTGTATCGAGTGCCAAGGTATGTTTCCCTTTCACGATCAAGCTATGCCCCCCTCCCCCCCCCCCCGTACTATTGCTATCAATCCTGGTAAAAATAAAAAAATTCATGAAATACATATCCTCGTAATTGGCTGCTTTCTTCAATAAAAAATTAGAGTCTTGCTCAGCTGCTCCTCGTAGCGTAGCCTATCTAACCTTGAAAGCAACCTGGCAGCTCTGTACAAAACCCCTTCCTATGGTAGCTGTACAGGACTCCTTCCTCAAGTGTGGTTATGCAAACTGTACAAGTTATGGTGAAGCCTCACCAAGTTCCTGTACAACCTCCACATCATCTCCTTCAATCTATAAATTATCCGTCAGAAAAATCAATCTCAAATCCTGTTTGCTTATCCTATTGCTGCCAGACACAACACTGAGTGTTTAAGACCTGCATCAATCACCCCCTTGAGATCTTTCTCCTGCATAATGCATTCATAAACGGCCCGTTGCATGCTGGAGTCCTTATTTCTATGGCTCGCTGGGATAACTGGTGTTGCCTGGGTGAAAAATAGCATTAAGAAATTTGAAATGAGGGCAAACATTCTGAAATATCCTGATTGTTTACCTTACCTCCAAGTTTGATATAACGTGTGAATTTTGAAATTCTAGTCTTCACACTGCTGTCCAATTTATTGATACAAATTCCAAGCAATATTGATCCTAATACCGTTTCTGTAAGTACCCCACATTGACGCAGATTGACACCATCCTCTCTAAGTCTGATGTTCCTCTCACATTAACTTGGCTGTTTTAGTGTTCCCACTTCAGCACTTACATCATGATGCTCACTCTATTTTAAAATACAACAAACATGACTAATTTATTCATTTTCTCATTACATTCTTGTCATGTTCTTGTGAAAGGTAAACTGATTTCTTTATTGTTACCCTCACCGAAGGAGAGGGTATTGGGTCTGTTTGTTTGTTTGTTTGTTTGTTTGTTTGTTTGTTTGTTTGCTTGTTTGTCCGCACAGAACTTTCTTGTTTTTCTCCACAACTGCATGTCAGATTGAGACGAGATTTTCACCATTGCTGTGACGACTCATGGAGAATGTTTTAATAATAATGACGTCATAGGTCACGTGGTGTGGCAGCCATGTTGGAAAAATGGGAAAAGCATTGGATCTCTGTATCTCTGAAACCGCAACAAGGAAAAAAAATTGAAACTTGGCACATGGCAAGTACTCCTCATGGGGAATGTGTTTTTTTTAATGATGTCTTTGATGCCCTCGTTATTATGTCATAATTGCATGTGTAGAACGCCACATCTGATCAGTATGAAAATTATTCAGATTCATCCATGGATAAAATAGCCTCGTGTTGGCTTAGTGGTTAGGGTGGCGGCTTGGGATCCTAGGGTCCTGAGTTCAAGCCCCATTGGCCGCTGAATTACAATACACTAGGAGGTTGACTCGGCCTGTCATCCTTCCGAGGTTGGCAAAATGAGCACCAGTGTACTGGTAAGGGGGACACTGCATCAGCAGCATAGCCGCGTCCCAACCAATGATGCAACCGGCAGCCACAGGCTGCAGTCGATAGAGAGAGAGAGAGAGATGGATAAAATGCTACACAGAAAAAAAAAACTTGATGATGTCATCAGTGGCATGATTCAGCAGCCATATTTTTTTTTTTAAAAAGAAACCTTCAAAAACCTTCTTCTCTGAAGTGGCTGAACAGATGAAGGCGAAACTTTACATGTATGACTGCCTGTCCACAGGGAACAAAAGGTTCATTGGTCATATGGTTTGGCAGCCATGTTGGATTTACCCGAAGACCTATAAAAATCTTCTTCTCCAGAATGGCTGGACAAATTGAGGGGAAACTTCACACAAGTGTTGCCCAAGCTATGCTTGTACAAGTTAGTTAAGAAATAATTGATAGGTCACATGGTTTGGCAACAGTTTTGGATTGATGAAAAATATTAAATAATGTTTTCTGTGGAACCGCTTAATCAATCGAAGTGAAACTTCACACTTATGATTGAGTAGTGATGGGGAATACATGTTTTAAATTTCAACTTGATTGGACATGTGGTCTGGCAGACCGAATTATTGAATTTTTTGAAATGGGTTCTTTTTTTAATTTTATTTTATTTTTTGAATAAGGCTCACTTGGCTGTGCCTGGATGGGTTTGAGGGTAGAGGAGTAGCAGCAGAAATGTGAATCCTATCCAAGTTCCTCCTGATGACTTCATCTTTGCTTTTTGCTTGTTCGGGTTCCTTCTGATGACTCCAATGCAGGACTGAACCGATTTGGTCTTCCATTTGATTTGAATTTAATTTATTTGAATCCCATTATTAATTCAATTGAACAATGAATAGTAAGTTTTTTTTTAAACGTCATGGATTATGGTCTGGTGTTCGATCAAAGCGCGGTTGCATCAAAGCAGGACATCTTGGTACCCGGTCATCACTGCCAGCAGTTATTAAGTGGCAGTTATAATTATGTCTCTCATTAATTGTGTAATACACCAGTACACAAATGCCACACAAAATATACCACACTAAAGCAGTCTTGGCGTGGGTCTGCAATCTCTGATTGCTCTTATTCTTGATTTTATATGTGTTAAATTGTTTGGTTTGGTGGATTTCAACCATATTAACCTTTTGCATAGGTGTCCAACCTATGTTGCCTTGTGGGTATTTAGCATCAACCTCAACAGCATGTGAACTGGCATAACAGGTGCACAAGACAAACATGACAGGCAGATGAACCCCTGGCTGAATGAATATCAGTAATGAGCCAGTTGGGTTTTGTTGACAATTTTATCCAACAATGAATAATGTGGTAATTTCCAAAACATTATTAAATTGCAGACTTGAAACAAAAGAGAACAGACATGGAAAGCAAGAGGGTAATCAATTATTTATCTCGTACAGTGTCACAAACTATCACCCCAAAAAGACAGCAATTTCATTTCCCAAATGAAATTACACCACCGAGCACAAGTCAACGTTGAAGTCACAATTTATTCATTGCAGTTGGAAGGCTTCTGCAGTTTTGGACCATGAGTTGAGTTCCATATTTATCTTCATATTGAAAGTGGAGCTGATACTTACGTTCTATTCAGAAGGATATGGGTACCGTAGTCAGAAAGTATTGCAGATACCAAGTCAGCAACCAAGAGGCTATATAGATTCAAATCTCCCGAAAGGCAATCAAAGAAACTTGCTTTCCCTCATGCACAGATTTATCCCCTCTCGTATTCAGTTGTCCTACCCTTCCTCCTGCCAATGGTTCACTGAAGCTTGTGACGAGGCAGTTGTCCTGAAACAACTTGCCTTTGCCTCATGGAAAGCAAACCCAACTGAGGGCAATCTCAGTTCCTTCCATAAAGCTCAGAACAAGTGTGTATCTACCCTCAGGAGAGCCAGATAAAAACATCTTTCTCATCTCAAGTCTGAACTTTCAAACCTCTCTCCCTCCTCCATATCCTGGTGGCATCTATTCAAATCTGTTTCTGGTGTATGTTCCCCTTCCATCCCCTCCCTTACCTCAAATGGCCGCACTGCTGATACCGCACGTGAAAAGGCTGAATGCCTAAACTCGATGTTTGCATTAAAATCTTGTGTCCCAAACCCATCGCTTTCTCTACCCACCTTACCCAGTCACACCAAACTGTCCCTGGACTCTGTGTCCTTTTCTCCTGACAAGGTGGAGAGCTTGCTGTCAAACCTCGACTCAGATTCTGTAACAGGTCCAGACGGCATCAGCCCATATGTCCTAAAAACCTGCTCCTCTGTTCTTACTCACCCTCTCTCTGTTCGATTCACCCTCTCATTTCCTCAAGGTCATTTGCCATCTGCTTGGAAATCAGCAAACATTACTGCCCTGCATAAAAAGCTGCAAAAACATATCTCTGCAACTGCAGACCAATCAGCCTTCTCCCAATCATCAGCAAGGTTATGGAATCCATCATCGCTTCAGACATCAAATCCTTCCTCTTCTCCAATGGCCTGATTTCCGATCATCAATTTGGTTTCAGACCAGGTCACTCTACCCTGGATATGCTGCTTCTGCTCTCCCAACAATGTATGGAGATCCTCAATACCGGACAATAAATCAGAACCATATCCCTAGACAAATCGCGTGCTTTTGACACAGTCTGGTACCCTGCCCTACTCACCAAACTCTCTTCCTATGGTGTCCAAGGCCATCTCCACTCATGGCTCGTAGACTTCCTCTCCTGTCGCAGTCACCGTGTGGCCCTAAATGGAGATCTTTCATCCCCTCTTTCTGTCCAGGCTGGAGTTCCTCAAGGCAGCGTTCTGGGCCGTGAAAAGGTTTTCATCAATGATCTCTCCGACTCTCTGGAAAATCCTCTTTATCTCTTTGCTGATGACTCCTCCCTCTGCCGTACCATCTGTCATCCCAGATTGGCAAGCAGCAGCTTCTTCACTCTCTGTAGATCTGGATAAAATCACAAACTGGTCCAACACGTGGAACATGTCTTTCAATCCGGACAAATCTCACACTCTCACTATGTCTCTCCGAAAGGACCGTTTGGAAACCCCCCCCCCCATCCACTTTCTCAACAATCCTCTGGAAGAAGTCCTTTCTTTCAAGCTTCTGGGTCTCACTGTCTGCCATGATCTTTCCTGGGAAAGCCTCATTTCCAAACTGGCCTCCAAAGCCAGTCGCCGACTGGGAATCCTCCATTGTGCAAAGTCCTTCCTCGGCTCACTTGAGCTCCTGATCATGTACAAAGCTTTCGTCCACAGCCTGATGGAGTACTTTTTCTCCCCTCTGGGCTGGTGCTCTTGCCTCCCACCTTTCTTGGCTTTAAGCTCTGGAAACCAAGGCATTTTTCATCATTGGCATCTCCCGTGATGAGGCTGAGTCTTTGGGCCTCTCACCCTCTCACCGCAGGCAGGTTGGTGATCTTTCTGTCTTCTACCATCTCCTCTCAGGTCTCGCCCCCCCTGCTGTGTCTGCGATTTGTCCTCACCATATTTCCGCAGAGCCCTCAAGGTCCGCCAACAACCTCCTTCTGGTTAAACTACCAAAATCACGAATCACTGCTCACCTTCACTCTTTCATTCCTATGTTTTTCCCACCTTCGGAATAAACTCCCTCACTCTGTTCAATCCCATTCCTCCCTCTCGTCCTTCAAAACAGCTGTTCACCACCACCTCTTATCGTTCCCCATCCAAATACTCGATCTTTTCTACCCCCGTTAATCCACCCCAAACCCACCTCGTTCAAATTCCCTGCTTTCCTTCCTGAAAGTCACCACTGTGGTGTCCATCTTGTATACCCCGTGTTCCCCGCCCCATCCATACCCCTTCCACAGATCTAATGTGTCTGTTCCCCACTGTTTTGTCCTTCCCACTGCTCCCCCTCTTGTCTCATGCCCCCCTTGCTGTGCATTGTACGCTCGCTCTCATACGAGCCTTGACAAGATGCATTAAAAAAAATCTGCATTTCCACCGGTGAATTGGTACACCTGTGAACTGTAATGCAGTGGAATCGGAATACTGCCGGGTGTGCTGTCATCTGAAGACCATAGTCTGACAAGGAAACAGCCTCCTGGCTCATTGGCCCTCCACTGGGATGAAACTCCAGCTGCTATGCACAACAGCTTCTCGACTTGCTGTCGAAGTGAAGAGATTTAGCGAAGGTCTGTGTGTGCATTGCTGCACCCTTGGTGTTTGTTTTTCTTTTCTGGCAGTAGAAAGGTCATGGCCATTCCAGGCATTGATTCTTCTCTTCTAAAGCAGACAAGTCAAACTTGTCTACATCCCTTACCTTTATGCAAGTAAATTTTGCTCTGGCATGAAGTCAAACCGAAAAAAGAAAGAAAGAAAAAACGCACATTGGAACATGCTTTGACTATCATAACAATAATAATATTCACTTATCCGCTTGTTACACTCACCTGCTTTATTGCTCAACGAATGGCTTGTGTGTTGATAGTCACGCACCGTAAAGCAGCTTCACATCCATATGCTACAAGCTGGGTCATTAGTCTGTAGGCATAAACTGGGCTCATCAACCTGTCCTCTCCATGTTTCTGCTTTTACTACTTAATTCAGACCCGTGTTATCAAAAGGTTATGACCGGAAAAAGAACAACACACTTCAAATTGATAAACACATATGGAACACTTGTGAATAGGTGGTAGTAAGCTTGTTTTAGAATCGAGGCAAATGGCATTGAAGGTTTTTGTTTTTGTCAATTAGCACTGATTTCAACGTTTTGTTCGATTTAAAAGTGAAGGAATATTTTTGGGAGGATTTGCACTGTAACAAAGGAACCCATTTGTATTATGTTACATCGAGTAAAATAACTTGAACACACTGCAAATGGAATTTTTTTTTGTGGATGATCCCATGACTTGATGCGTACACGCTATAGTGGTTTTTTCCTGCTTCCCAAAACTCGTATGAAACAAAAAGGAAAAGCAAAACCCGCGTTAGTAAACAATGTCAGAGGATACGTTTATTCTTTTCAAGATTATGAAATTGATGAAGCAATTACTTTGCTGAATTTAGACACTTACAGACTCGAAGGAATGCAATGAAATTGGCATGTCTGTCTTAACCTAACTCAATGAGATTCAGTTGTAATGATAAGCAACGTCAAACGAAGATAAAGTTTCTGAAATTTATATGGAAAGCAATTATTGAAATCGTATTTATGATGATAAACTAAATCGTAGGTGGAAAATTGTTTAACGAGTCTTGGAAGCAATGACTATCTCTATTTTGTCCATTGATGATGCATGATTTATAATGTAGCGTTAAGGCATGCCTCTCCCCTCCACCTCCTCCTCACCACCAAACCCCAAATAAAACTTCTCACTCTCACTTATATCCTTCTCACAAAAATTAACTAACAAGGTTGAAACAGAACAACAAACTATGGATTTTCAGGTTCAGAATTTTACTTTTATGTACACAAAGTATGGTGATTCAAGGAAGAAACCCGATCATTAAATCTTTTTTGACATCTAAAGGTTCAGTTATCGTACATGAACTTCAGAATTCCTGGGAATTGACCTACAAATCGCATCTCCCATGGAATCTGTGTACGTGTCTGCACATAACCCATGTTAATATCTCCTACAGATGAAATAAACAGGAACTTCATTGGGAGATGCTAACCGATGTGGGAAGCTAGGAGAAGCTCACATTTTTGGTGTCAACCCTTCGGTCGGAGCAAAACGGGGCAAAATCCCGAAACGACTTATTGACCTTTCAAGACTGTAGTGCTCTAAAAATTTAACATATTTCTCTTTTATCTTGCTTAAAAAACTGCTGACACCTTTAAAAACAATTAAAACTGATGAGAGCACCTGGGATTGAGGGTTAGTTTTACTTGAATTGTCAATAACAAATTGGATGTAAGGGTTTTTTTTCCTTTTTATTTTCATTTTATTGTTTCTTCCCGTCGTATTGCCTTTGTTGTGGGGTGGGGGAGGGTGGGGGTTGGGAGCAGTGTCGGTGTTTCCTCCTCCCCACCCCCTCGTTCTCCACTACATCTATTGTTAACATAGAAAAAGCGAGGATTTTCAAAGACTTTTATTACAATGGCAACAGCTATTTTTGAGGTGTAATTATCACTGAGGGCACGCAGGATATCCGAGAAGTACGCACACTCACCTCTAAGCTGTCTAGCCTGGGTTTGAATCCTGATCCAGCTATAAACTGTCATCCCAGTGTTTCACAGGCAGGATGATTCATCAATGTGCGTGCCGTCTCTCGGATGGATGATAAACTGTGTGTCCCGCCTCATGGCATGAGGTGGTGGATGTTAACGATGTTAAAGTAACTGAACACTCCTCTGGTGTTGGCTTAACTGTTAAGGTGGCTGGCTTAAGATCCTTGAGTCTTGAGTTTGAGTCCTATCGAGCCATTAAATAACACCAGATGGGTTGACTCAGTCTGTCATCTTTCTGAGGTCAGCAAAATGAGTGCCAGCTTACTGGAAACAGGGGCACTGCCTCAGTGGCACAATCACACTCCCAGAAATGATGCAACTAGCAGCCACAGGCTGCTTACAAAACAATAATACTGTGTGCGGCATTGTGTTCTCTGAACTACAATTATCTATCTATAATTAGTTATTGAAGTTATTGTAGTTATTGAGTAGTTATTGCAGTTATTGAATGTTTTCCCACATCTACCAGTGTGGACATTATGAACATAAAACGTTTTTTTCCTTATTTAAATAATTATATTTGGCAAATATGATAAAACAATAGCTTTTGTCGTAATATATATATATATATATATATATATATATATATATATATATATATATATATATATATATATATATATGTATATACAGTATAAGGGAGCAAGTGTATGTCCAGCCACGAACCCACGTGACTATATGTCAGAGTTGGCAACTCGAGTTGGCGGCTTTAACTTGAGTTGCAGTTGAGTCACAGTTTTGCGACTTGTGTCTTGAATCAGACTTGACAAAATTAACTTGAACTCGGGCTTGGGACTTGGTCTCTGGGGACTTGCGACTTGCTTGCGAGTTTATAATGACTTGTTGGCATGTTCGGAAAATAATAATCTTTGAAAAAACATCGCATTTTAAAATTGGGTTTAAAATATATGGAAAAAAATGATGTTCAGTCCTCGGCATGCGTGGTTCAGTGAATGACAACATATACAGTGTTGTGCACATGAGCAGGGTGCCAGATCTAGTCGCATATTGTTCTCCACTGAGGTTAAAGGGGCAGTCCACTCGGAAAACAGCAAAGAGCACACCGTGTCCAAGTGGCAAGCATCAGTCGAGCAGGCTCACTGGCATGGAATCGTGGGAAGCGCAACTTTATTTATGGCATGAAAATTTGTGCATAATCCAGAAAAAATGGCCACTGATCGGAAGCAGCATGTATGTCCTGAGCCAATAACGTGATTTTGTGATGATTTAAATGTCATTTGATTTGGATTTTATTGGAATTTCGTCAATAATTGTAAATTATATCACAAATTATCTTTTAAAAGGAAAACATAAAAAAGTACAGTTTCTGAAAAGTCAACAACTGAAGTTAACCGATACTAATAAGTGTGTGTGTGTGTGTGTGTGTGTGTGTTTGTGTGTTTGTGTGTGTGTGTGTGTGTGTGTGTGTGTGTGTGTGTGTGTGTGTGTGTGTGTGTGTGTGTGTGTGTGTGTGTGTGTGTGTGTGTGTTGTTCATAAAGTATAACAAATTCTCTGTTGACTGTCCTGCACTCACTACCTTCACTATCCCACCCCTCTCTGTCTTTGTCCCATCCTTGCTCCACTCCTTCCTCATACAATGCAGCATCCTCCCACATCTCTCTGTCTCTCTCTCTCTCTCTCTCTCTCTCTCTCTCTCTCTC
>NC_140963.1:75080119-75110119 GCF_056783735.1 Eptatretus burgeri | reverse complement strand
GAACCTGTAGAACCTGTAGACCCTATAGACCTTGCTATACCCCAAAGACTATTTAGACCTGTTAGAACCCTTAGACCCCTGAGACCTTTAATACACATAAAATCTCCAAGACCCTTCAGATCCCATTTGACCCTTTAGAACCATTGGACATCATTAGACCCTTTAGAACATGTAGACCCCGATAGACCCTTTATAACCCTTGGACCCCTAAGACTCGTAAGACCCCTTTAGACCCTGTGTACCCCTTTAGACCCTGTAGACCCTATAGGTAGCATTAGACCATTTCAAACCGTTCGAACCATAAGACCCTTTGAATCATGAGACCCCTTTTTTTTTGCATACCTTGTCGAGGCTCGTGTGAGAGCTAACACACAACGCACATCATGGGGGACATGAGACAAGAGGGGCAGGAGTGGGAAGGACAAAACAGTGGGGAACAGACACATTAGGAGATCTGTGGAAGGGAGAAGGATGGGACAGGGAACATGGGGAATTGAAGATGGACATTACAGGGACTTTCAGGAAGGAAAGCAGGGAATTTGAAGGAAGTGGGCTTGGGTGGATTATCGGGGGTAGAAAATATCGAGGATTTGGATGGGGGATGATAAGAGGTGGTGCTGAACAGCTGTTTTGAAAGCCTGGAGGGTAGAATGGGAAAGAATAGAGTGAGGGAGTTTATTCCAAAGGCGGGAAAAAAAGAGGAAAGAAAGAGTGAAGGTGAGCAGTGATTCGTGATTTTGGTAGTTTTCCCAGAAGGGGGTTGTTGGCAGACCTTGAGCACCCTGCGGGGTGTGGTGGGGACAAATCGCAGAGAGAGCAGGGGGGGCGAGGGTGGAGAGGAGACAGTACAAGACAAAAAGACCACCGACCAACCAGCGGTGATTGAATGAGAGGCCCAAAGACTCAGCCTCATTGCGGGAGATGCCAATGATCCGAAATGCCCTGGTTTCTACAGCGTGAAGCCGAGAAAGGTGGGAGGCAGGAGCACCAGCCCAGAGGGGAGAGCAGTACTCCATCAGGCTACGGACAAAAGCTTTGTAAGTGGTCAGCAGCTCAGGTGGGCCGAGGAAGAACTTTGCACGACGGAGGATTCCCAGTCAACGACTGACTTTGGAGGCGAGGTTTGAAATGTGGCTTTCCCAGGAAAGGTCATGGCAGATAGTGAGACCCAGAAGCTTGAAAGAAAGGACTTCTTCCAGAGGATTGTTGAGGAAGTGGATGGGTGGGTTTTCTAAATGGTCCTTTCGAAGAGACATAGTGAGAGTGTGAGATTTTTCCGGATTGAAAGACATGTTCCACGTGTTGGACCAGTTTTTGATTTTGTCCAGTTCTGCAGTGAGCAAAGAAGCTGCTGCTTGCCGGTCTGACGGATGACCGATGGTACGGCAGAGGGTGGAGTCATCAGCAAAGAGATGAAGAGGATTTTCCAGAGAGTCCGAGAGATCATTGATGAAAATCAGAAAAAGAACAGGGCCCAGAACGCTACCTTGAGGAACTCCAGCTTGGAGTTAAATAACATGGTATCATTTTACCTTTTAAAGCCCCATTTGACACTTTAGACACCTTTCGACCCCTTCACCTTTGAGATATTTTATACCCTTTAGACCACTTTTTCGACCCTTTAGACCCCACAGACCCTTTAGACATTTACACCCCTTAAGTTCCTTGATTCTCTTTAGACCTTAACATGCTTTAGACCCCTTACACTCTTCAGACCCTTTTGACTGCTTGGACCCTTGACCATTTTGAGATTTAGACATTTAGACCCTTCAGACCACTTAGATCTTTTTCGACACTTCAGATCCCTTTCGACGCCTTTAGGCCCCTTAGACATTTTCTGTATATCCTTTAGAGATTGAACCTTTTGGACCCTTTATACCCTCACTATTGGAACATACCCTTTAGACCCTTGAGAGTTTGGACTATCAACACAATATTTTCGACACGCACCACACAAACATCTCTAGTTTTCTTGCAAAACACAGACCATACTTTTTTCTGCAAGTAATGTGCAAACTCGACACACTCAGGGGGTGGGTGCTCTCCTCGTATAATTAATTATTCTTGTTATTTTTGTGCATTTCCACAAAACTTTGGGGAGTTGGGGATGGGGATGGAGATTGAATACTCCGAAGAAATAGCATTGTTGAGACCGTGCAGACTCTATTTTATAATTTTTACCCATATCTAACATTTGTCTCCACTATATGTTTTGCAATGTGACTGACTGAAGTTATATTTCATGATCTAATATCTGCTTTGATTGTTCTTTTTGCAGTTGCACTAATTTTTGCAATGATTTGACAAGAAATAGCATCTGATGATGGTGCACAATGCATTTCTATGGGGTACGACCATGTCGTATTTTTGTTCTGCCTCTTGAGTTAAATAAATTGTGTAAACTGGCCATAATAACAGTAAACGAATTGTGGTTAACTCCAATTTTATTAATTTGATTTTAGTTCAAACTTGAGTCCTGCTGCACCATGTTTACAGAGTGATATGTTCAGCCATATTGCTGACAATTATATTGTGCCTCCAGGGTGTTACCTGTGATCTGCTACTTCTGTTGCACCTGTACATGCATTTTGAGATATTATCATTGATAAATTGCTTGGCTTAGTCATATCAGTCATACAAATGTCATGCCAATCACGAAGCACTTTTAACAACGTTTAATTTGTAAACAAAGTTGAATGCTGAAGTGACAAATTTTCTTTTGTGCACCAATGTATGAAGCTGATTCAACTTCTGCTTGCTGTTCCGTAGAATTGTAAAAGAGTGACAGCTTGTTGGAAGTTCGCGGAGTGGTCGTGGAAACAACTGGCAACCGCTATATTTGAAGCCATGTCACATTTCCGCAAAATATTCTGGGATATTTCCAAGATTAGTGGCAAATTATGTCACGTTTAAATTGATCTAAACAACACAACCATGCCGAGGAACTTGACAGAAAATTCACCGAAGCTGCATTTGCTGCTTCGAGGTGCATTGCTGTGTTTCATATCGGGGTTTTATTTTACTGTTTACACTTTATACTCCCAAACTAATAAGGAAAAAGCTCAAAAGTTAAGTCATGAAGGAATCTTGCAATTCAGGTGTAGGATTTCGTTACAATTTTTAAAAAGCCTTTGGGTGTATATACTTATCACATGTTCATGAGATGACAGGTGCTAAATTGAGGAATACAACATTAAGAAATGGAAAATAATTGTGAATAATAGCAGTGATGTCATGGTGTAGGGAAGTGTTGAAGGAGTGGAGAATGGAAAGAACGTTAGGAGTGGAGCAGGTCTAAAGGCCCTGTCGCACCTTGACGATTTAGCCAGCGTATGCCTGACGTATGAAAAATTTAGCTAAAACGCTGGCACACGTTGAATACGTTATGGGTAAGTTTGTATACGTTAAGAGCACGTTGGCATACGTCGTAGTACGCTGACATACGTCGTAGTACGCCGAGCTGTTAGACAAATTTTCCATGCTTGAAATTTTTCGACGTATGCCAGCGTATGACTCACACGTTCCGCATAATGCTGGCCATAAGTTGTAGGCACGTTACGCGATCGTTGACACACGTCGACACACGTTACTTGTAAGGTACTCATAAGTTGAAACACGTCAAGGTAATGGTTAGCGTCAGTGTTCCAGACTCCCTGGTTTTTTTTTGGTTTTTTTTTTATTCGTTTTTTTCTTCGGTATGACGGTGATGTTGACACTTCAATTTCTAGTGCGGTTATAATATAATATAATATAATTAATAAGCTGCCGCTCAACGATTTAAATCATAACCGCACTAGGAATTGAAGTGTCAACATCACTGTCATACCGAAGAAAAAAATAAAAATAAAAAAATAAAAACGGGGAGTCTGGAACACTGACGCTAACCATTACCTCGACGTGTTTCAACTTATGAGTAACTTACAAGTAGCGTGTGTCGACATGTGTCAACGATCGCGTAACCTGCCTACAACTTATGGCCAGCGTATGCGGAATGTGTGTGTCATACGCTGAGTATGTCGAGAAATTTTCAACATGCTGAAAATTTCTTGACGTACTCGGCGTATGACGACGTATGCCAGCGTACTACGACGTATGCCAGCATGCTCTTAACGTATACAAAATTTACCCATAACGTATTCGACGTGTGCCAGCTTGGTTCGGCAAATTTTTCATCTGCTGGCTAAAATGTCAAGGTGTGACAGCGGCTTCACACTTCGATGTCTGGTGCGGTTATGATTTGAATCGTTGAGCCGCAGCTTATTAATAGCCTACGCCTCGTGATTGTTGGCGATACGCTGCCACGCTATGCATAAGTTAGACAATCGTTGGGCATAAGTTGTGAACGCCGACAACACGCTCAGCATTCGTTGATATAAGTTATCTATATGTGATTAAAACGTTCTGTGTACGTTACTAATACGTTATGCATACGTCCAACACGTTATTTTACGCCCAAAACTTAAAAAAAAAACATCAATAGTTCAGCGTACCCCAGCGTTTTACATACATTTTGATACCTTGCCATACGCTGGCTAAAACGTCAAGGTGTGACAGCCCCTTAACATCACAAATGTGTGAATTGTGGTCAAGAATTCTTCCATTTTGCAGACAAACTAAGTCTATATCTTCTCTCGTCCTGATTCACTGAATTTACTGTACGGTACCGACCAAAGAAACCAGGGAGGGGGAGGGGGGGTTACATAGTGGAGTTACATTTGTATTTAAAGTCATTTTATCCTTAATTATACATTTTCACACTCGCTTGGCCGATGATGCTCTTGACTTGGTCATGCTATTCTTCTTATTTTTCTTCTTCTTTTTCTTCTTCTTATTAGTATTATTATTACTGTTATTATTGTTTATTTTAATAATTATTAATGGTATTATTTGCAACAACGTTAATATTATTATTATGCCATTATCATCGGAGGGAGTTTATGAATTTGTTGTTGTAATAAATTTTACTTTCGGTGGGTTTGAGGACCAGCGACTCTTGGCCTATAGACCCCCTATGTGTAAATATAAATGTATACATCCAATTTTCACCAAATTCCCCTCAAGCGAGTATTAAACAATGCTATCAAGCATTGGGACTGGAGTTATGCATCAAATAAAGATCATAATTGGGCCATAAGGGTGGTGTTGGCAATATCACACATCACACTTGAAGCCGTGCCTGGAAGAAATCACATATGAGGCAACAATGTAACACTTCATAAACAATCTGTATGCAGTCCACATATAAACTTATGGCTAGAAAAATCGGACAGGCGATGGGATACATCATTTATGCATAAAGATTAATTTAAGCAGCTTTATGAGCTAAAGATCACTGTGGCCGAGCTCGCGACCTACCTAGAGGCCTAGCAAATGGAGACGGCTCGGGTACGTTAGTCTGTGGGGATGCAACAAGCATATAATTCCTCAAAGGATGTTGGGTTGCCTCTAAATGTCTTTCAGTTTAGTGTTAAACAACAGTACGTCCGTTTGAAAAGGTAATCATACGTTGGACAGAATTAACTACATCTTTTGTGGTTCTAATAATTGTTTTACTTCCAGTAGATGTGCAATCTAAAATGCCACAATAAGCTATTTATACACCTTAATACAGCCTGTTGTTGGCTTAGTGGTTAGGGTGCCTGGCTTGGGATCCTAGGATCCTGAGTTTGAGCCCTGTTTGCTTGGCACAGCTGTGCCAAGAGGTTTAAGGACACTGGAAGTTGACAGAAACAGAAACATACCGGTCGACCAAGCACAATTGCAGCAGACGTTGAATGAGTGCGTGAATCATTTCAACAAATTCCAGAAAATCAATTTGATGTGCATCCAGAGAACTGGGACTACCAAACACCACTGTACACCGGATTTTACATTAAAAAAAACTGAACCTCTATCCCTATGAGGTGCAGATTCTGCAGGAACTCGAAACAAATGATGGACCCAAATGCAAGGCGTTTTCCATGGAAATGCTCAGCCGCAGGATGACAAAGATCATCCGAGAAAGGTCATGTTCACAGACGAAGCTTGCTTTCATGTATCGGGAAGGTCAACTGGCACAATGTGAGGATCTGGAGCTCTGAAAACCCTCACGTGGTCATTGAACACATACGCCACAGTCCAAAGGTCAATGTGTAGTGTGGCCTTCTCCATGACCACTTGGTGGGTCCGTTTTTCTTTGTGGAAGATACAGTGACCTCAACAATTTATATAAACATGTTGGAAGGATTTTCCTTCCCACAGATTGAAGACCTGCAACCCAAAATTTATTTTTCAACAGGATGGCACTCCCCCTCATTGGGCCTTAGTCGTTCAAGTCACCCTGATTGAAAAATTTTGAGGTCACTGGATTGGAGGAGATGGACCAATCAATCGCCTGGCCTCCATGATCACCAGACTTAATCCCTTGATTTCTTTTCTGCGGGGGTTTGTCACAGATGTTGTCCACAACACCAAGGTGACAAACCTGCAGGATCTTCGTTCACGGATCACAGCTGCATGTGTACTGGTGGACACAAACATGTCGAGCCAAACATGGCAAGAACTTGTGTACCGCCTTGATGATGTGCGCACGACAAACGGAGCTCACATTGAAGTGTGCTGATGATGTGCACAAAACCAGATGAGATTCTGTATCATATAAACCAAAGGGTATTGTTGTATTATTGTGGTTCTAAATACATTATCAACCAAAGTTGTCCAGGTCTTTTTGGAACACCCTGTATGTGATAACAAATATATATATATATTTATGTTGCTCAAGCTATACTATAAAAGGAGCTATGCGTGTGTCTGTGCATCCATGCGTGCATGCGTCCGAATTCCATCCATTGGTTGGACAGTTCGGCTGACTCCACCCACAATTTCTGCACTATATACCGCCACCATATTTCTATACTCCATACAGGACATAGGTTTCATATGCCTCTTTTGTCAGGCTCATGCTTTAAGACTCTCTAACAGCTTTATCTTAACTTGATTCAACATCTAATTTCATTTTTCATTGTGGCTAAGATGGTTTAAGACTCAGTTGCAAAAAACAGGAAGAAAATCGAATGGATCCATCCATCTATTGGGATCATACTCTGTACAGAGCGTTGTTGCTGCTTAAGCAGTCTCCTTGGCTATTGGGCACAATCCTGGATGGGTCACCACTCCGACACAGAATGTTTTATGGATATTGATGTTTTAAAAGGCAAAACACATTTTATTAGCCGTTTCTGGTTGGGTACGATGCAGGGAGGGAGAGGGGGACAGAGTGTGGTGTTTGGAGAGAGGGAGGAGAGGGGGGGGGGACAGAGTGAGGGGAGGTATGGGGGAATAGAGTTGTTTCATATGCATCCTGTGGCTGCTGGTTGTATCATTTTCTGGAAGCGTGGCTGTGCCGCTGATGCAGTGCCCTTGCTTCCAATAAGCTGGTACTCCTTTTTGGCAACCTTGGAAGGAGGACAGGCTGACTCAACCAACCCATCTGCTATTATTTTAATGGCTTAATGGGGCTCAAACTCAAGACCCTAAGATCTTAACTCAGCCATCTTAACCGTTAAGCCAACACCAGGCTTGGAGACAGAGTGAGAGGGAAGGAGGGAGCGGCGACAGAGGTAGAGGGCAGTGATAGGAGGGCTGACAGAGGTAGGGGCAACCCTCCCCTTACACTCCCTTTGCCCTTGTTTGTTAATTTTTTTGTCGTGAACAAACTTTGGTACATCACAGGTGATAAAGGTTGTGGTCAAGTTTCATCAGAATTACATGTGTAGTTTCTGAGAAGAAAGCAAATACCTCTTTTGGGGGACAATGCCCCCATAAACCCCCGTTGTCACACATATATATATATATATATATATATATATATATATATATGTATATATATATATATATATATATATATATATGTATATATATGTATACATATACATATATATATATATATATATATATATATATATATATATATATATATATATATATATATATATATATATATATATATATATATATATATATATATATATATATATATATATATATATATAGCCTGGTGTTGGCGCAGTGGTTAGGGCAGCGACTTGGGATCCAAAAGATCCTGAGTTCAAGCCCCGTTGGGCCACTAAATTAATACACCAGGGGGTTGACTCAGCCTGTCATCCTTCCGAGGTTGGCAAAGTGAGTACCAGTGTACTGTGCCGGTGTATACCCCGGTTAAAATAGGTGTACCATATCCCTGTGTCGTAAGAGGCGACCAGGGTTGCGTCAGGAAGGGCATCCGGCGTAAAACACGTGCCAAATCACTATGCGGATCATACGGATGATCCGCTGTGGCGACCCCTAACGGGAGCAGCCCAATGAAGAAGAAGAAGAAGATATATATATATATATATATATATATATATATATATATATATATATATATATATATATATATATATATATATATATATATATATATATTCATGGTGTGAACAAACTTTGGTACATCACGGGTGATGAAGGTTGTGGCCAGGTTTCATTGAAATGGCATGTGTATTTTCTGAGAAGAAAGCAAATACCTATTTTGTGGTCAACCTCCATCGACCCCCTTAGGTCCCGATTTTTTTTTTCCATGCCATGAACAAATTTTGGTACATACGTACATGATGAAGGTTGTGGGAATGTTTCATCGAAATCGTATGTGTAGTTTCAGAGAAGAAGTTGCAAGTATTTGTGGACAGACGGACTGACTGACGGACGGATGACGTGCCATCCCACAAGCTCCACGGAACTACGTTCCAGGTGAGCTAAAAAGAGACCACTTTTTGTATGTAACACAGTACTGCATCCAGATGTCTAAAGCTGTGTGATACATCTCCAAAAGCCATAATTGATACTTCAATTTATGAATTGTTCTGCTTTGATCCATTCCAGATCAGAACTGAGATTAACAGCTTATCTTTCTGGCCTCAAAACAGCACTGAAATAACTAAATATTGTTGCCTTTAAATGTAGTAGCTCCAATAAAGTAGGATGTGAGTGTTTGATCGATTGTCTGATGACGTAAATGCATTATCATCAATATTTGTTGCTCTGGTCAACATGTAATGCATGTTGTACAATACTTGTGCCCCTTTCGATGATTAATATCTCGGGAAAAGGAATAAGCGGTGATGATATTTTTTCACATGTTAGAATTGCATGTATAAGTTTACTCACGGACAAAGAGTAACTGGCGAAAGATGTGTGTGTGTGTGTGTGTGTGTGTGTGTGTGTGTGTGTGTGTGTGTGTGTGTGTGTGTGTGTGTGTGTGTGTGTGTGTGTGTGTGTGTGTGTGTGTGTGTGTGTGTGTGTGTGTGTGTGTGTGCGTGCGCGCGCGCGCATCACTATAGGGGGGGATGGCTGTTATGGGTAATGTGCTCGTGTTGATAAAATGTTTTAGAGTAGGTCTATCATGTTTTTTTAATTACTTGATTCACATCATTTGATTCCAATTTTGGAGAGGAGGAGAGAGAGAGAGAGAGAGAGAGAGAGAGAGAGAGAGAGAGAGAGAGAGAGAGAGAGAGAGAGAGAGAGAGAGAGAGAGAGAGAGAGAGAGAGAGAGAGAGAGAGAGAGAGAGAGACAGAGACAGAGACAGAGAGAGAGAGAGAGAGAGAGAGAGAGAGAGAGAGAGAGAGACAGAGACAGAGACAGAGACAGAGACAGAGACAGAGACAGAGACAGAGACAGAGACAGAGACAGAGACACAGAGAGACATAGAATATTATGTCGAACTACTGAAAATGCAGCTGGTTCTCAGTCTCGTTTTAATTGATCGAAGCAACACAACCTTTTCGTATGAATCAAAACATATTTGGAAATGCATTGACATTCCTTTGTGTCAAATCATGAAAAATGCATAATTTACTTTGTCAAGTATTTTATGATCTTTAATAACATGTTGCTTCGTAAAAGATCAGGTAGAAAAAAAACACACAAATCTATTGGAATGGTTCAATTGAAAACAATGCGAAGTGAAAGCCATCATCATAATATGTGGTGGTCGTCCTTATGCTAGTTTTGGTGGTATTGTGCCAGTTCGATTTTTGCTTTATCCCCTGCCCTTTCTTGAGAAAATCCCCTGCCCTTTCTTAAGAATTATATGCGAATGGAACAAACCTGGAAGTGTGATTTACATGGCCTTGACACCAGTCCAAATGTATACATTTGCTTCAAAGATACCATGGAATTCTTAACATCAAAGGAAAGCAAGTGAAAGCAGATGAGACGAGCAATGTAAAATCTCCAATGGAAGGCATTCTTTGTATAACAAGTTCTTTGGAGTAGAAAAACCTAAAAATGTATGTATACTCAAATCTCAGCTGATCATTGGTTCAGGAGCACCAGCCAGAGTGACCACTATATTCGTTATGTCTGTGTGTCTGTCTGTCTGTCTGTGTGTCTGTCTGTCTGTCTGTGTGTCTGTCTGTCCAGAGCATAACTCTGCGGACTCTGATCCGATGTTGATGAAACTTGGTTATGTGTTCGATATCAATGTCTAGTTGTGTTTTCCTGGATGAGGGCGTGCTACGCCCATTGTGGGCAGAGCCACGCCCCAAAAAATAGCCATTTTTAGGGGGTAGTCGGATTAAAAATCTATCTCCTCCGAGGGAATTGACTGAATGGAATGGGTTCTTCGATATTTGAATAGCAAAATGAATTATCTAAAACTTGTCGTTGTCCGATTTTTCATTTTCATCCCAAGGTCAAGGTCACAAGGTCAAAAACTTAGAAAATTGCGAATTTTGACATAAAAATCATACGACCGCCCAAACTTTGAGAGCTCGGATGACAATATTTTTTTTGCATAATCTTGAAGTCATTCCCCACCTGAAATCTTGAAACCATTTTGCTCTATCTCAAACACTTTGCCCGTGGTACCCCCATCAAGTTTGTTTTTACGCTGATTTCATCAAAGTATGGATAATTAATCCGAGGAGTGTGAAATGCCATATAGCCAATATGACGTTATATTGTTCCTGGAATGTTCCAGAGGAAGTTTTGCACCAAAGGTCATAATCCTTGACCTTTGACCTTTAAAGGCCACAAAGGTCAAATTTTCAAAGTTGTGGGAATCGAACCGGGTTTTCGACCTTCTTCGACGAACTAACTCCAATAAACTATAGCACGTATCCTGTTTCCTTATTTTAATGTCCATAACATTGTTTTGTGACCTTTAAAGGTTATGCAAAGGTCAAATTTTGAAAGTTGTTGAATAAAACCAGGTTTTCGACATTTTGCAGCTAATAACCTGTCACTCGTACCGCATCATGTTGATCATTTTTATGACTCGGTCAAAAATGATCAGATTGTCTCATCCTTGACTTCTGAAACAATCTACATCGTCAAATACCGCACGTGAACCATTGTCATCTTCAGACTCGTTGAGAATTAAAATCTCGTCTGATCTTTTAAACTGAAATCTCATCTGATCTTTAAAACTCAAATCTCATCTGATCCTTTAAAACTCAAATCTCATTTGATCATTTAAAACTCAAATCTCATCTGATCCTTTAAAACTGAAATCTCATCTGATCCTTTAAAGTTCAAAAGTCAGCTGATCCTTCCAATTTGAAATCTCATCTGATTCCTTTAAACTTACATCTCATCTCGTCCTTTAGAACTGAAATCGCATCTCCTCTAAAACTCGAATATCATCTCTATTTGAAGTGTCAGAAGCCAGAGGCAAACACAATCATGAACAAATTCGTGTGAGTTCTTTCCCTCTGTTTTTAATAATTGTGCGTTTTAACTTTGTAAAGCACACAAACCAATGTCTTGAAAAATTTTGCATTTCAGATCAACGAATTGCATTTCAATCACAAAGAGTAAGGATAACCTAAAGTTACATCAAGCTTCAAGTCTGGTTACATAACGTTACCACCATTACAATGCATCAAAAGTGCAGATCTGTTTTTCTTATGCATCCTCCGAGGGTTACTGAAGAATGTTATTGCTTTAAAAGCAATTTTTCTTCATATTTTAAGAATAGAAAGCGCATAAGGCTTTTGTGGGACAACATTGTACAATCGACTATATTTTGTTTCAAGATAAAATTTAAATTTTCAACTGAAATAGTTATTTATTTTAATCTTTCTCCATTGCTTTAGCTTGTTGATATAAATATAAAAGTGATGAACTTTTAGCTAATAGTGCTCATCTCATACAGGGGTTGGTAAGATGTCCTGAAGTTATGCACACTTGCCTTTAAACTGTCTAGCCTGGGTTTGAATCTTGGCCCAGCTATAAACTCTCATCCTGGTGTTTCGCAGTGTGACGCATCAATGTGTGTGCCATCCCTCGAATGGGTGTTGAGCTGGGTGTCCCATTTGCTGACATTAGTTGGTGGAATTGAAAGATCCCACGGTGTCCCACGCAAACATCCTGAATAAATTCCAAATTGCCACCACTGGGAAGACAAAGGCAAACCACCCAGTATAAGCCTTTACTTGTGGATATTTTGACAGTTCTTGACCTGCCTTCAGGCAGAGCACAGAAAGAAGTCCCATACAACAGGTTTACAGAAATTGTAAGGGACTGAGTGGATAACTCGCTGCAGGCATTTTGCTCTTCTTTGGGTTTAGTACTGCAAAGATTCCTATATTAATGCTTTATATTGTAATTGCATTATGGGTTTTTCTTCAAAGATAATGTCAATGTGGCTGTTCTATTTCCTAGCACTTCATTGTGATTGTGGAAGTAAAGTATCCCAAGTATCTCTTAGATGCCCTTTTGGTCAGTTGTACCCAACGTCCTCTTTGCTGCACCTTTTACTCATTCCTCGTCATCGCAGTCACTCAACTCCATCAGCATATGGAGAATGATGCTGAAAAAAGTTTTGTATCTAACAATTACAGGATCACTAAGCTTCCTTTTTAAAGTTTAGTGTCGTCTTTCTGGATAGTTGCTTACACTCAGTACCATTTCATTGGGAGACTACATCAACAGATATTGTGGAAAATACTAGTCTTTGCCATTTGGTTTTTATTTTTTTTAAGTAAATTTTTCTATTTCACTTCTGCATCAGCTGTTGAAAGATGTGAGGAAGTTTAATATTTTTGAACATAAACAAAATGTTGAAACACTTTTGCTGTCAATGTCCAAAATCAAAATGCCACTGGAACGATGTGTTGTGACATGATAACAAACCTCCACATGCTCAACTTATCAGTACAATGATTGTAGTGATCTTAACTTCAACATTCTCCAATGGGGGTTATGTTGTATAACTAAATGGTATCAGAAGGCTGCTTAAGGCCCATTGTCATTGACAGTTTGTCCATGTATACTGTGCATGCTGGATCCATTCCACTGCACTTTCTGATTGAGTGAGCTCAAGATCATTGCACAATGTTACATGATTCGGTAAAAACTAGAACGGCACTCGGTCGAGCGTATACCTCCGCCAGGCTGAACAGTTTATGTTTTGTATCCCACCAATAGGTGGGATCTGGATCCATACCTCTAAAATCTAATCTGCTTGTTCTTGTTACCTACCCAACTCATCTACCAAGTTTTATCTGAATCCGTCCACACCTTTTCGAGAGATCCTGTTTACAGACAGACAGACAGACAGACAGACAAACAGATAGTGGTGAAAACATAACCTCCACCAACCTTCGGTGGCAGAGGTAGCAAGGAGTTGATACTCCAGGTCCCCCACCATTTCGGTGGTACAAAGAGTAGATCTGTGTAATATAAAGCTAAATCTTGAACGGTTTTTGAAATATCACGTACGCAAGACAAGTTACTGAGATGGTTGCTATGGCAACATAATTCAGCCAATCGCAGCTGTGATGTCATAAGGTTAAGATAATATCATGAGGAATAGATATCTGCAGTACAAAAGCGAAATGTTCAACTGTTTTTATAATATTGCATACATGGACTGGACGGGTGATCCGTCGGTTGCTCGGATGGACGGAGCTCATTTTAATGTCCTCGTCTCCGACCTTGTAGGAGTTGCGTTGTCAAAAACACATCCAAGAGTGTATTGTAATGACAGTGTTACATTTGTATACATCATTACCTCTGCCACCAAAGGTGGACGGAGGCTGTCTATTCACCACTGTTTGTTTGTTTGTCTGTGAGCAGGATATCTCAATAAGTTATGGATGGATTCGGACGAAACTTTGTGAAGTAGTTGGGTATGTGACAATAAGAAGTTGATTCGATTTTCGTGAAGATCTGGCCTATCAGTGGGATACAAGACGTAAACTGTTCGGCCTGGCGGAGGGTACGTGCTCTCATGGGTGCCATTCTTGTTGTTGCATGTCGCATGTCGAACTTAATAAATTATGTCAGGATATACAATGATCTTTCACTCATTTCCAGATAATATAAAGTACCCTTTCATCCACTTTTCATGTATACATTATGCGTGAAAGTAACCAACTAAAATTTTCACCAGGTGTTTCAGGAAATATATATTTTCATCTATCAAAATAATATACATCACCAGACATGCTGTGAGTGTGGCATGTACTCGCATATCGTTAAATAATGTTTTCGGCTTCATTGCAATGCTCGGTTGGAGTAATCATATATCACCAGTAAAGGAACTATCCCAGCAGGATGGCTTAGAGGTAATGCACACTTTCCTCTGAGCCATCTAGCCTGGGTTCGAATCCTGACTCAGTTGGAAACTGTCAACCAGGTGTTTCACAGGCAAGGTGAGGCATCAATGTGTGCACCATCGCTCGGGTGGATGTTACACTGGGCACCCCAACAGCCAGCATCGTTTGCTGGACATTAAAGGTCCCACAGTGTCCTTTGCAAATTTGTGAGCTATACATTTTCATACTTTTTTTCTTTTCAAAACAAAATAGACGTGCACAACATGTACGTCACATGAATTTTATACCCACATCCCATAATATTTAACCACCAAGAAAGTTGATCATTTCATTGCATAAGCTTCCGCACGTTTGTGGTTTCAAGCCCAATGGATTACTCTTGTGGTAAAATCCTGAAGGTTTTTTTATATCCACAAATAAAACAGCTTGATTAAAATCTTCTGTGAAGGAATGCAGGCGCTCCGATTCAGCTCCTCCTGCTGACGATGCATCAATCAGTGGATTTAGTGTTTTTATTGTCATTTCAATTCAGGAAGGGGGTGTAGGCAGCACCATCTTGTATTGGCAGGATCACAGCATCCCTATCAAGTTTCCTTCTTGCATTCAAGAGCTAACCACAAAGTGTGGTTGGTTCCATGTACAGACCATCCCGAGCAGGACAGGCAAACTAATCCCCTCATGGAATGTCATAATCGATCAGTCAGATGGACAGAGCTTTTCCAGGATTTTTATTTTATTTCATAAACCCTCCAGCAATGCCACGTGCTATTTTAATAGTTTTCACCACCATCCATCATTCGGGTTTTATAGTTAACCTCAAGTTACCAATTGCCAGAGCTGGCTCGAGGAGGCATTTTGTGAAGGGATTTATGTTGTACAATGGACCTCAAATTAATATCTGGAGGCTTTAGCAGCACCCACTGTGCTGCGCTGCTTCATGAGATCCTTCTCCTCCCAATCCCATCCGCCATATTTTTTCATATATCTGAGCAAAATATTGTGGTGGAGATAAACATCTACCCTATCAAAAAGCCTTGGCTCTGCTAAGTCAAAATTAATTGAGAAAATATTTGGTAAACCTTGCACTTCTCCAACCCTCAAATATTTTTTTTATTCAGAATAGTTTATTCCTTAAAATAAAGAAATAAATATCTTATCAAGCAGAAGCTGTCTTTATCCTAAAACTGTATTTCATGGACCAAGATGTATGCTGTGCTCAATTATCAAACACCTTTGTCGGCCAGGTTTTAATCTCCATGTTTTTTTTAAATCACGCATGTTCTCTCAAAAGCCCCAAAAAATTCAACTCGTTCGAGGATTTTGGACTCCAGACAAGGTACTGACTTCAATCAAGGCCTGGTTTAAATATACACCATACAGTGGGTTTTTGACCCCCATCGTGTTGACATACCACTATGGGGCTTGTGTTTTGGTCCTTCCATCTGTTTACATCCTTAATTGTTGTTTGGCACTTGTTGCGTAACCCACGTATGAGGGGTTCGGGTTGCGAGAGGGATGAGGTCGGATGCAACAAAAACAATCTGTGGTATGTGATCTATGACATGGACAGTCGTGGTTAATAAACTGATGATGAAGAAACAGGATGAAGAACAATTACACATTCCTAGAACTGCCATCTGGCACTACACCAGAAGCCAATTTTAGTTAGATGTGATTCTGCAGGGAATGAAACACAGAGATAAAAATTATCTAAATTGCTTTCAGTTGAATTGTATTACCAATTACCAGGATGGCACTTTGTATGTTTCAGTTTGTGGTTGGAGTAGGTCTGTTAAGTATTTCTTGCTGTCCTTCCATCTGTTTGCATCCTTAATTGTTGTTTGACACTTGTTGCATAATCCATGTGTGAGGGGTTAAGGTTGCTGGGGTGGTGAGGTCGGATGTGACAAAAACAATCTGTGGTATTCGATCTCTGACATGGGCAGTGGTTCATAAAGTGAAAACCATATTTGTTGATAATTAATGGTAAGAAAGCCTTCGTACAAGTAATGGTTTCATATATGTGCAAGTGTAGCATTGCAGGGAATAGCTGTATCACTATCTTTGTTCACTCGCTGATTTCATGAGATCTCTAAACATCACAATGCCCCATAGCTGCTTCACTTTGGACTTGGGTTGCATGTAGAGGGATTTAAAATGTCGATGCTATTTAATTGATCTGAATGATCCCAAATATTTTCCAGCAGCATTACTCCATCAATTTAGTACCACTCAATATTATAACCATCACAGATTTGAGAATTATTGCTTCCAACATTAATGATGCTTTATTCTCAAATGACTTCCAAACATGTTTGGATTCACCTTGCCATAAATAGCAATTTTCTTTCAATGCCGCAATAATTTGATCCAATTTTGTTTCCAAAATCAGCTCCTCTTGAATGATTGCTTATCTGTGTCTTCAGTTTTGGGCCGTAACAGGGCACTTAAAGGCTACATCGATGGGTGACGTGACACATCCTCTACTGTGTATCAACTTGCTGAACTATCTGAATTCTGAAGCCATTGCTTTGGTCCAAGTGACTACGGCAGACTTCTTGGCCAATTGTGAGACTTTTTGGAGTGGGCTCGCACATAGAGCTCGATGAACACCCATGGGGTCTGTGTTTAGCTACTGCCAGCAGCATATGCTAAAATTGGGCCTTGACCCTTGGCCTCAATTGTATGTTACCAGCACATCGAGCAACTTGAGCTGCTGTTTTGTAATTGCATCAGCAAGCCACTTTCGGGCAAGCCGTGTACTAGCTCCTGAATGCACAGGATAAGCCAGCTGCTCTCCACTTGCCCAAGTTTATCAGGGTTCCACTGAACCAGGGCTTCAAATAGAGTCTCAAGCAAGTGAGATTAACTTGTCTAGTCTCAGGTCAACAATAGTTTTATTTGACATCATAAAATGTGTATTTGCTTCTCGACTCTGTGATGTATGCTATGACACGTGGCAGCGTGAGTCCTTGGTGAAAAAGAATTGTTTGGTTCCTTTAACTCCAACCAATGAGTCAAAAGATGTCACATTCAAAAGTTATTTGTAAATTTGATATTAAATATTTTGCTGAAAGTTTCTCAACGTTTTACTTGCATTATATAATACAAAAATGCAGTCAGTCCTGAATGTTGACCTCCCATTCTGGTTTGGATATTCACCAATGATATCTTTCATATTCAAATAAATTAATTGCCAAGGCCTCACCAGTTGATTCAGCTGTATATTGTTATTATCGGGCTTTAAAATGGAAATATGGCATGATTAAAAAAAAAATTCGTTCACATTACTAATTAACTGTTGATGCACTACTAGTGTGGATAAAACGAGCATTTACAAGCAGTAGACAATCAAAGATGGATGATTAGCCTTAAGGAATGTGAAGAAACTGTTTCACCCATAAATTAGTACTTGTGGCACAATGTCGCTGCTCTAAGTTATCTTTTGTTAATTATTCTCTAAGATTCAGAGCAGCTGGTATGTATAGTGGGAGACATATTGGATATGTAGTGGATGGTGTTTGAACCTTTGATGCCAGCATCATAAGCTCCTGCAAAGTACTTATTGTTTACAGGAATTATATTTCACAATTTTTTCTTTAAAGTTGATTCGAACATGGGATGTCACTTCAGTGCGTCAAACGTGCTCAACTTAATTTTGCTGAAACGTGCTTCAAGGAATCTGTATTCACCGGACTTAACTTATGTCAAAATTACTTGACCGCGAAAAGCACGAATGCCAAATAGGCCAACCCAGAATTTGCATCGATTAACAAGACTTTTTACGATCCTCTTTTTTTTCTTTGTTGTCTATGCGATGCATTCAGCTATTGTACTGTCTACCCCTTCGGAATGAAAATGAATGCATTCTACGTTTTGATCGATGGATTTTTCCTGATATTTTGGAAGGCCTTGATTCCTAAAAGAAGAAAGCTTCTGTGGCCACTTTTAGCACCTGTAAGTTTGTCCTGTTGCACACACTAATTTTCGTATTTTATAAGTAAAAGCTTTTATGTCTTCATAATTTAAGTTGGAGAATGTTTTGCATGCTTGGCATATTTTAATCTTAGGTGCTCTTATTCAACTACCCTTCGGTTAATCTTTGCTTATGATGTAGTCTTCTATTGCCATGTTATGTTTACTTGAATGATTACTCTCAACATACTGCTTTTCTTCGCATCTCAAACATCTGCTTTTATCAATTTTAAAAGTTTTATCATCAAATAAATGGATGATTTTGATTTACATCACTTGTGGTATTTTATTAAATATTAGATGTTTCGTTTTCGTTTTTAAAATTTGATTTTTAGTTGGTGTTAAGGAATACACAGTACAATCCAAAATCCAATTCCACCTATATTCTTTACAGCTCGTCACACTATCGCAGGGTTCTTTATGCTAGGTCAGGAATGTGGAATTTGGCCAGGGTATCGGTGCACAACGAGCTATACCTGCAAAACTGCAGATTGTGATATTTAATGCACGCCATTAAAAGCTTATATGCCTGGTGTTGGCTTAATGATTAGGGTGGTGGGCTTGGGATCATAGGATCATGACTTCAAATCCCACTCGGCTGTTGAATTAATACCAGGTGGGGTTGACTTCCGAGGTCAGCAAAATAAGTGCCAGGTTGCTGGTATTCTGTGTTGGAGTGGCCACCCATCCAGGATTGTGTCCAATAGCCAAGGAGTCTACTTAGGCAGCATTAATGCTCTGCACAGAGTGGTCCCGATGGATGGATGGATCAAATGCTTGTAGTACACGGGATACCCATCGTAATATCACTCCAAAGGATAGCTCACTCATTGAAGCACCCGGGCGATAGGTAAGAGTCAATCACGAATATAACCCAGATCACACAGCTAAAAGTAATATTTATTCGATCATCCCAACACTTCGAGCAGTTGAAAAATACCAGATTCTATGTCCACTTGCATGCTGCGAATAATATGTTTACAAATTGCATATTTGACCATAATTTAATTACGAATCTGTTTTACTGATTGCATTGATCAATACAAATGAGGCCATGCTGTCCCTATAAGTTATGGTAAAAACCTTTTTGTAATTTCACCGTACGAGTACACAATGGCCTCTCTCTCTCTCTCTCTCTCTCTCTCTCTCTCTCTCTCTCTCTCTCTCTCTCTCTCTCTCTCTCTCTCTCTCTCTCTCTCTCTCTCTCTCTCTCTGTCTCTGTCTCTGTCTCTGTCTCTGTCTCTGTCTCTGTCTCTGTCTCTCTCTCTCTCTCTCTCTCTCTCTCTCTCTCTCTCTCTCTCTCTCTCTCTCTCTCTCTCTCTCTCTCTCTCTCTCTCTGTCTCTCTCTCTGTCTCTCTGTCTGTCTCTCTCTGTCTCTCTCTGTCTCTCTCTGTCTCTCTCTGTCTCTCTCTGTCTCTCTCTGTCTCTCTCTGTCTCTCTCTGTCTCTCTCTGTCTCTCTCTCTCTCTCTCTCTCTCTCTCTCTCTCTCTCTCTCCCCCTGCTGGTCGTTGGTGAGTCGTGCGTGGGTGTGTCGTCATGGCGGCTTCGTGTGTGCAGCTGTGAGTACTGTGTTGTGTTGTTGTCATTCCTCTCCCCATTTCGTTTCCCTCTGTATCACTGTTCGTGTTTGTGGAGTTCCCCCCTGTTTCCCTTCCTGCTGAGACGAGAGAGAGAGAGGGAGAGCGCGCACGGTAGGTGCTTTGTGGGTTTTCCTTGACACCTTCGGTTTCCGGGCCTACTTTTTCATCTGCCTTGTTTACATAGACCTGCCGTTTATCGGTGATTTAGCTTCTTCCTTATACTCTTTTTTTTTCTCCTTATACTTTCATTTTTTATTTTATTTTACCTTCGCCTGCGAACTCTGCTCGTGACAGGTCTTTGCTTCCTTTGTTTTCAGCTATGGCAAACAGTCGTTTGCAGAATAGCATTTACGAGTCACTTTCTCGCAAAAATGCGGTGATAGTTAGTCCACCCGACGGAGTTCGGGTCGAGGACGTCGTGACGGGCTTGGGAGAACTCGTTGGTTTCGAAAATGTGTTAGCAGCTTCAAAGATGAACCAACGAGTTGTTGTTTTTCTTTCTGAGGAGCGCAACGTTGCTCAGGCGGTTGAAACCGGTTTGTCTTTACCGCCAGATATTTTCGTCAACGTTAGTATGTTGGACTCACCGGCGGTGAAAATCACTTTATCAAATTTGCCGCCTTTCGTTAAAAGCAAACAGATCTTGTCCGTTTTAAACCAGTTTGGCACAGTGGTGCCAAAAATCTCCATGATTCCCTTTCGTTTGCGTTCGGATTCACAGTCCGCCATATCATGACCTTCCGGCGGCACTGTTACATGGTGTTAAAAAACAACGCTCAATCGCTCAATGCCTCAGCTACTTTGGTAGTTGAAAATCGAAATTACCGAATGTACATCGCAACAGAGACAATGATGTGTTTCACGTGTGGTGCCTTCGGACATTTAAAAGGTGCTTGCCCGAAGTATATATATCCGGTGGCACATCGAGACAGTTAGGAATAAAGCCTGGTGTTGGCACAGTGGTTAGGGCAGCGGCTTGGGATCCAAAAGGACCTGAGTTCAAGCCCCGTTGGGCCACTGAATTAATACACCAGGGGGTTGACTCAGCCTGTCATCCTTCCGAGGTCGGCGAAATGAGTACCAGTGTACTGGGCCGGTGTATACCCCAGTTAAAATATGTGTACCATATCCCTGTGTTGTAAGAGGCGACCAGGGTTGCGTCAGGAAGGGCATCCGGCAAAAAACATGTGCCAAATCACTATGAGGATCATACGGATGATCCGCTGTGGCGACCCCTAACGGGAGCAGCCGAAAGAAGAAGAAGAAGAAGAAGAAGAAGAAGAAGAAGAAGAAGAAGAAGAAGAAGAAGAAGAAGAAGAAGAAGAAGATCGAGAGAGTTAGGAACAAACGCCGATCCTAGTGGCACATCTAGAGTCGATATGAGTAATAATAATGGCGCGTCTGCAACGGGAGATCGACCTTCACATTCGAGCGCGGAAACCGATAATTCCCCGGCTGATGACGCGGGATTTATCACCGTGTCCTCCAAGAGGAATTATAAAAGAGGAAGCGATCCGACGGAAACAACGTCAACGCTCAAATTATTTACAGTCGTGTTCGTGATCACCATCCGTTGGGGAGGAGGAAGGGGATGCTTCCAAGTACTTCCGGTATTTCGTTATCACCTCTGGTTCTGAGTACTGTACTTGTATTTTTGGTATTGATCGGTATGGTCCTTATTTTCAGTCTCGGGGATCCCCAGGGGATGAGAGTATATGGAGGGGGTACCGGGTGAGGATGATTGGGCGCCCTCGTCAAGAAGTGTTAGAACTTCTCGAGTGTTGGCCATGAAGAGGGGCAGGCCCGGTGATGGAAGTAGTGAAGAGTCGGAGGTGCGGGAAGGGGTGAAGGATAAAGAGGAACCGGGGGATAAATTCCGGGTTATAATTTCGGCTGTGGAAGGGTCCAAGTCGTTAATTTTCAATAACCCTATAAAATTGGCGACCGTAATTGGAAAGTAATTTGGTGACGTACATTGTGCAAGGAAACTTCAATCGGGTAACCTTCTGATCCAGTGCAAATCGGTGGCCCAGCGGGAAAAGATTCTGAGAGTCTCTCTTTTTGGGGATATTCGAATATCTGCTCACATCCCCAGATCTTTAAGGGAATGCCGGGGGGGGGGGTTAATTTACGGGATTGACCTGGACATTGATATGGAGGTTATCAAGAAGCATTTGGCTGACATGGGAGTCGGTGATGCTCGTCGTCTTACGTCGGTGAGGGATGGTGTGAAGGTCGATACCACATGTGTGGTGTTGTCCTTCTCCATCCCGGTCCTTCCTCCTAAAGTGTTCCTGGGCTACCAAGTCTTTCCTGTTCGGGAGTATATCCCTCCCCCTTTAATATGTTACAAAGGCTAAAGATTCGGTCATACTGCAGCATCCTGTTGGGGTAAACGGCGTTGCAGAAAGTGTAATGGGGATCATGAGTACAAGAGTTGTACGTGCGTCAAGATGTGCTGTGCCATTTGCGGTGGGGAGCACAGTTCAGCCTCCAGAGGCTGTCTGGAATTTCAAAGAGCGGCCCAGATTCAGCAAGTGAAAACCACTGGGAAGTTATCGTATGCGGAGGCGGTGCTCAATGTCCTCAAAGTTGTGTTGCCAGTCAAAGAAACGAATAGGATTACGAAAACTCCAGTTCCGGTTGAGACACAAACAGTTTCGGTTGGTTGCCAGACGGAGACAATAGATGAGGATTGCCAAACTGAGGATTCAAGTGCCATGGTGGTTTTGAACATCTCCAAATTGGGGTTCATTGGATTTATTACTGAGGTCGTAAATTGCACAGCTGTTGTGCAAAGGAGATCGGAGAAGATTAGCATTATTGCTTCAGCAGCCTGTAAACATCTGGGTTGGGATGGTATCTCTACCAAGGATATTAATAAGATATTTAACAAGACGGGCAATAAAAAAGAGAGAGAAACCAGTCCTGATGCCAAACAGTCTCAGGACCCAATGTAATTTATGTTAATAATCCAATGGAATGCTAAAAGTCTAGTGGCGCACGGGTCCGAATTTAAAAAAAAATACGTCTCTGAGTCGTTAACTAAACCGGATATTATTTGGTTTCAAGAAACATGGCTCAAGGAGCATAATCGATTCCATATGCCGGGGTATACCCTTATTCGTAGGGAAAGAGCTCGAGGTAAAGGGGGTGGGTGTGGCATTATGGTGAAATTTGGTGTTCCCTTCACGGAAACGGAAGACATTACGGAGCTGGAGTGTATTCTTTCAAGGTCCCTGGCTCAAGGGGGAGGGTTACAATTATAAACTTCTATAATCCTTGCGAACCATTGATGCACAAGAGTCTTCAGGAGGGTTTTAGAAGGTGTGAGGGGGTGGTACTTGTCTGTGGCGATTTCAACAGCCATAATATTCTGTGGGGCTCCAAAGACACTGATAGGAACGGCTATTATTGAGGATTTGATCGATGAATTTGATATGGTGATATTAAATGACGGACAGGGAACATGTATAAATCCATCCACAGGGAAGATATCCCCTTTGGATCTCACTCTTATTTCTTCAATAGAAGCTGCGCGATGTGATTGGGAAGTCCATGATGACAACCGAGGGAGTGATCACTTTCCTGTGATCACAAATCTCCAATGTGAAAGGAGTTCTGTGGACTCACTCGGCCCGGCTTCTTGGAACTTTTCTAAGGCGAATTGGGGTCAGTTTTCAGATTTATGTGTCAGGGAAGTGAGGGAAGAGATTGGTGTTCACAACATAGATAGTATCAATAAGAATATTGTTCAAATTATGTATAACATTGCTTGGGAAACAATCCCAACCTCAATTCCTTCAGGGGGTAGGAAAATTAAGGTCCCCTGGTGGAATGAGGATTGCAAATTGGCAATCCAGGGAAGATGGGCGGCTCTAAAGAGACTTAGGAAAACCCTCAGGTTGGAGGACGTTATCGAGTATAAGAGGAAAAGGGCGATAGCCCAAAGAACTATAAAAAGGGCCAAGTCTGCCTCTTGGAAATCATTTTGTTCATCAGTTAATCTGGATACCCCTCTCAAAACTATATGGGGAAGAGTCAAAAGTATACATGGAGTTCAGTCGGGAGGGAGATCTTTTCCAGTGATCATTTCCCAGAACATAGCCCTGTGTTCTAATGCAGACAAGGCCGAAGCCCTGGGCCAATTCTTTTCTCTTCTTCTTCTTCTTTCGGCTGCTCCCGTTTGGGGTCGCCACAGCGGATCATCCGTATGATCCGCATAGTGATTTGGCACTTGTTTTACGCCGGATGCCCTTCCTGATGCAACCCTGGTCGCCTCTTACGACACAGGGCCAATTCTTTTCTAGTAGTGACAATATCATAAAGGATGACGTTTTAGTGGCTCATTTTCCCCAAGTTGTAAGTCAAACCAGGGTGATCACCAATACAGTTCTGCCTTCAAACCCTTCACTCAATCTTGACTTCACTGTTTGGGAACTGAAGCAGGTGATTCGTTCGGTTAAGAATAGCGCCCCAGGCCCGGATCGGTTATCGTTCCTTATGTTCAAACACTTGGATGATCAGGTGTTGAGAGTGTTCCTGAGTTTCTTCAATAGGATTTGGGCTTTAGGGAAGCTTCCCGGCGATTGGAAACACCCTATTGTAATTCCTATCCTGAAAGAGGGGAAAGATGGCACTGTCCCATCTTCATATCGCCCGATCTCCCTTATCTCAGTTGTTTGCAAATTAATGGAGAAAATGGTGAATAACCGATTGGTCTTCTTCTTGGAAAAGAACAACCTATTGTCTAAAGGCCAGAGCGGTTTTCGAAAGGGACGGTCCGTTATGGATCACATTTCCGCACTGGCAAATGATGCAAGGGAATCCCTCGGTAATCAGGAGTCTCTTCTGGGAGTGTTCCTCGATATCCAAAAAGCATATGATTCAGTCTGGAAAAATGGCCTCCTTTATAAACTGAGTAATCTCGGGGTCAATGGCAGAATGCACGATTGGATTGGTGACTTTTTATCGAATAGAACATTTCAGGTGAGGGTTGGCCTGAGCCTCTCCTCTTCGTTTCATTCTGAAAAGGGCATTCCCCAGGGAAGCTGCTTAAGCCCAACACTCTTTAGTATTATGATAAATGATGTTGCCTCCATCCGCAAACTCCATAGCAAGTTATTCCAGTTTGCTGACGACATTGCTATGTGGATTCGGTGTAAAAATCTTGCTACTTCGAGTAAAAAACTCCAGGGCGATATCCGGCTCGTGGAGAAATGGGCCGAAGACTGGGGTTTTAAACTATCAGCTAAGTCCAAGTTTATCATATTTTCCCGTAAGAAGAAAACGGATGATATAGCAATGGTAATTAATGGCACGTGCATCCATCCATCTCGAGTGGTGTCTTTCTTAGGAGTCACCTTCGATAAGGGACTAACCTGGACCCCGCAGGTGAAGGAGCTGATAGGTAAATGTGCCAAAGGCATAAATTTATTACGTTGTCTCTCTGGAACAGAGTGGGGAGCACATCGTGACAGTCTCCTCATGATATACAAAGCTAAAATTCGTTCCCACCTGGATTACGGATGCCTGGCTTTCGGTGATATGGCCAAGAGCAACCGAAAAAAAAACTTGAGACTGTCCAGTCAAAAGCCCTTCGTGTATGTTTGGGTGCTTTTACTAGCACTCCAGTGTCTGCCCTTCTGGTGGAAATAGGTGAGATGCCCTTGTCCCTTCACTGGGAGATGCTGAGAATGAAATATTGGGCTGGATCCATTTCTTCTGGGGACAGCCATCCTGGCAAATCCTTATTTGAAAATTGTTGGGAATACCTGAAGTTAGACAACAACTCTGCTTCCTTGCCTCTTGGCCTGGCCTGTATCAAGTTAGCCTCTTGTATCAAGTTAGCCAAGGAAATGAAGCTGGACTCCCTTCCAGTCAGCCCCCAACATAAAGTCCCCATTTGGCCCCCCTGGACACTTGAACCCCTTCGTCTCCGCATGGATCTCTGGGGTAAAATGGATTCAGTTAATCCTGTGGTAAAGCGCAACCTGGCTATCGAGTTTATAAATACAAGTTGGAGTCAATCTTTGCATATATATATATATATATATATATATATATATATATATATATATATATATATATATATATATATATATATATATATATATATATATATATATATATATGCGGATGGGTCCAAAGAACCCTCTCGAGGAAGGACAGCGGCAGCGATATGTATCCCCGATGTCCGTGTGGTCAGGGCTTTTCGGTTAACCGATCATCTTTCAGTTTTCTCCACGGAACTATTTGCAATCGTCCTAGCTATGGAATGGATAATCGAGTTCAATCCTCTTGGTGCAGTTATCCTCTCGGACTCACTTTCGGCATTACAGATGCTGGAATCCTAACAGGGTGGCTGCAGGTATGACTTGGTCCTAGAAGCTTGGCATTCGTATAACATCATGAACTGGAGGGGTCTGGTGGTGGATTTGTTCTGGATCCCTGCTCATGTGGGCATCGGGGGGAATGAGGCCAGTGACCTTGCGGCAAAGCAGGCCCTCAGAATGGACAATGTCACCCAAATCCCCTTGGGACCTTCAGAAATCATTAGTCTGGTCAAGGACCGTATTGTGGGAAAATGGCAATGTGCACAATGGAACTCCTGCACAAAGGGGAGATTTTTTCACAAGGTGCAGTTGGAGGTGGTTCCGCTGGTTAAGCTCCCCGGGCTCTCCCGGAGGGACAAGGTAGTGCTTTGTTGAATCAGACTCGGGCACTGTCGCTTAAATGCATACCTCCATAGAATTGGATGTCACCCAACGGGGTTCTGTGATGTGTGCAGAAAACCTGAAGATTTAAACCACTTATTTCTAAATTGCCCTCTCTATGGGGAATCGAGGCAGCGTCTCGTACGGTGTAAAAGAGTTATGGGATAAGGGTGTTGGACCTGCAGGTGATGCTGCGGCGGATGAACTGGAAGCACCCTCAACTCTGTAAGGCGGTATTAAAATTCCTGAAGGAATGTGGGAGACCTATTTAAAATGTATCTGCCTTTTGAAGTGCTCTGGCTGTAGACGAGTTTGATCAGATACTGGTGCGTGGCGTGGCTGGAGCCTCCTGCCTCTGACAGCACCATTAAACCCTCAACAACAACAACAACAACAACAACAACAACAACAACAACAACAACAACAACAACAAAAGAGGAAGCGGAAGTGAGGACACACAGGTGAGCTGTTCGAAAAAGATAGCGCCGTCGAACGAACGCCATGTTTCTATCCGAGAAACAGAAGCTCCTGCAGCTGGTCCTCTGCTGCAGAATCGGTTCAGTGTGTTCGCTGAAAAGGGAGGAGACGTTTCCGTTCATTCCTCTCACGAACAAGGACTGAGCGCAATGCCCCAAGATGTTGTGGTCACCACCCCGGTCACTGACATCAAAATCAAGAACCACAAACCTGCTCTCGTCGCGCGCCCTGCTGAGGACGAAGTGTCTGAGGTGATGGAGGAGGAAGAAGTAACAGCCCCAGAAGGAGAGTGCGAAGCCTCCGATACAAAAACGGTAATCCCTGTTACGGTCTTTAAAACTCCCGCTGTGGAAACAGCTTCACCTTTAGCAGAAGACAATATTCCCGTTGTGAGAGCATCGACTTGAGTGTGTGAAGAGAAAAATAAAAACCATTCGGATTACGACTCAGATGGGGCCTCGTCGTTTTCCTCCAGTGTTGGTAGCGAGGTCTGGAACGACCCAGCAATAGCCAAGGAACTGGAGGGTGATGATGATTTATCACCCGTGGAAATTCTCCAGTTTCTTCAGGACACTTTTCGAAAGAAAAACGTTAAGATTATCACCTTCTTCCCGAACCTGTCTGGCTTTATAACCTCTTCAAGACGTCTCCTCCTCAAGGCTGAACAACTTGGTGTGACTGAGTCACAAGTTTTCCACCTTGGAAAGTGTGTATTGAAAGCCTGGAAAGAGCTCCAAGCAAACCCAACTTCTTTTACCTGATAATCCCTCCCTACCTACCTACACCATGACCTTCTCTATTGTAACTTTAAATATAAATGGGGGACGTTCACCCCTGCGCAAAGCTCAGGTGAAGCTGCTTGTCGAGCAAAAACATTTTGATGTTGTTCTTTTGCAAGAGACAAGATGTAGCTCTTCGTGCTCGAGCGAATGGACTCGCATCATGAAAGGACAATGGTTCTTTAGTAGCTTGACCTGTCCTAGTGCTGGAGTGGCTATTTATTTAAATCCTTCTTTCTGTCCTGAAAATGTCACTTTTAAGGAGATTATTAAAGGGCATTTAGTTTCAGTTAATTTCCTTTATAATGGTTATAAACACACTTTAATAAATGTATATTCACCGAGTACGAGCACAGAAAGACTAGTTTTCTTTACACAGTTAGAAATGTTCCTCACACACCTTGTTTTTGATGGTCTTGTTTGTCTGTGTGGGGACTTTAATTGCACATTGTATCCCACCCTTGATCGTAATGGAGAAGAGCCCCACCCACCAAGTACGGCACCCTTAAAGAGGGCTTTGTCCAAATTCTCCCTTATGGATGTATGGAGACTCCAGAACCCATCTGCACGACAATACACGTCGTGCCGAAGTGCAAATGGCCGGCTATCTCTTGCAAGGATAGACAGATTTTACATCAACAATGACTCTTTAAATGTCATCGACCATGTTGACATCACCCCAAGTGGCTTTTCGGACCATCACATGGTTGCTCTTCATATACTTTCCCCGGTTCGAAATCGTGGCACTGCCCATTGGACCTTCAATGCGAGTCTTCTGCAAGATGACGCTTGTCCTGTCGCCTTCTGAGCCTTTTGGGAAGTTTTACGACAACGGAAGCTTTCCGACTCCTGCCTCGCACAATGGTGGGACAATGCGAAAACCCATATCAGGACCTTTTGCCAGCAATATAGCTCCTTTTGTACCAAGAATGAATCTGCGCTGCAATCTCTAATTGCTAAAGAAATATTGTCTCTCCAGTCAACCTTTCAAACTCCCAGTGCTGAAAGGACTAGTTCTCTACTAACAACAAAGAAAGTCCTCCTCGCTCAACTCTGTACAAAACAAGCCAGAGGGGCTCTAATAAGGCTGCAAATGGAGAACTACAGCTTTATCGATACTCCTTCCAAGTTTTTTTTTTTTTGCGTTAGAAGCGCAAAAAAAGAGAAACCAGCAAATAACTTCGCTGCGGGCACCAGGAGGCCGAGCAATACACGATCCAAAAGACATTAGGAGCTTGACCAAACAATACTTTTCTGACTTGTATTGTGCCAGAAACACGAAGGAAGACATGATTCGTTCCTTAACCACCTCTTTGCTCACCTTGTCTGAATCTGCATGATTCTTTGCCCAGGAATCTGCAAATCTGAAACTTTGCCCAGTTTGCCCAGGTAAAGCTTCTGGACTTGATGGAATCCCTGCAGAGTTTTACAAAGCCTTCTGGGATTTGTTGGGACCTGAGCTGCTTGACCTCCTGGTTGATAGCCTACGGTCAGGCTTGTTACCACTTTGCTGTCGCAGGGCCACACTCACTCTCATACCTAAGAAAGGAGACCTCCAGCAACTTAAAAATTGGCATCCCATTTCGCTCCTCTGCACGGACTACAAGATTTTCTCGAAAGTTCTTGCCAACCGCCTCAAACCTTTGATTGAGGAGATTGTACACCCCGATCAATCTTATTGCATCCCTAAAAGGACAATACATGATAGCATTTTTATTGTCCGTGACATGATCGACATTTGTATTGCTGAACACACAAATGTAGGTATGGTGTTTTTAGACCAAGAAAAAGCTTTCAACACAATTGATCATTCTTATCTCTTTGCTGTTTTACGGGGGTTTGGTTTTAAGGAAAATTTTACTTGCTATATCAAACTATTGTATAGTAATATTT
>NC_140963.1:75010119-75070119 GCF_056783735.1 Eptatretus burgeri | reverse complement strand
GAATTATTCCCCCAAAATGAGACCCCTCCCTTACATGACCTCTGACCTTTGACCTGCATCGCCCCTCCTCCACTCCAAAGCGCAGGGAAGATCAGGCGGGAAAAGTCCGCGCAGGCTCCGCAAGAGCTTTTGTTCTGGCAATCCTGCGTGCGTTCCTGGACGGTTTCCACCGCGGAAATCATCGCCGCGTGGTCCGTGGTGGACGGCGTTCATAAGTGCGGGTAGTGGCGAAGATGGTGGTGGTCGTTGTGGTGAGGGTTAGACATGGTTGTTTGGTGGTTGGCGGGCGTCGTTTGAGAATGGCGGGTGAGGCGATGCTTGCGGGGTTGGGTTGTGGAGGTGAAGGTAGTGGCGGTTTGGTGGAGTTCATTGTGGTGAGAGTTGGACATGGTTGTTTGGTGGTTGGCGGGCGTCATTTGAGAATGGTGGGTGAGGCGATGCTTGCGGGGTTGGGTTGTGGAGGTGAAGGTAGTGGCGGTTTGGTGGAGTTCGTTGTGGTGAGGGTTGGACATGGTTGTTTGGTGGTTGGCGGGCGTCGTTTGAGAATGGCGGGTGAGGCGATGCTTGCGGGGTTGGGTTGTGGAGGTGAAGGTAGTGGCGGTTTGCTGGAGTTGTTTGGGGCGTTGTTGATGGTGGCTTAATGGTCGAAAATAACAATAGAGAAAGAAAAATGGCTAACTCAAAGCGTCGCAGCCAGATGAATCACACATATTCCCACTATACAACGGGTTTGGGCTAACTACACATGGACTTACCGATATATCTCACCTGAGGACTCTTTATGGTGTAATGCGAATTTCCACAACCGTAACAAAATATATATATATATATATATATATATATATATATATATATATATATATATATATATATATATATATATATATATATATATATATATATATATATATATATATATATATATATATATATATAGTTGCAAGTGTGTCTGTGTGTGTGTTTCTCTGTGACCTATGCACGCGAAAAGTACTGCACTGATCCTCACCAAACTTCACATGCTGACAGAACATGTACCCGGGAGTGTCCCAATGTAAAAGAATTGTACTTCCGACTTCCGGTTTCCGAATTATGATGTCATCACCTGATTTCGTAACGTTAATTTTTCAGGTTCAGCCGATTGACATGGGGCCAACACCATTTGCAATAGAATGAAAAAATAATGCAACAGTCAATTGAAGACAATGACTTCCGACTTCCCGGTTTCCGAATTATGACGTCATCACCTGATTGCGTAACATTAATTTTTCAAGTTCAGCCGATTGACATGGGACCAACGCAATTTCCTAGAGAATGAGAAATTAATACTACAGTCAATTGAAGACAATAACTTCCGACTTCCCGGTTTCCGAATTATGACTGATGCATTCGACACACTTGCAAAAATGACCGTATGTATATTATGCCGTATAATGACATAATAATCATCTGTAAGTCATATTTTATTAACATTTTCTTTGTTCATTATTGCTATAACCATGGTTATAAAACCTATTTTTATTGTTACTGTATAACGTTTTTACGTCACTTTGGCCTGGATTCAGGATCAGCGATCAAATAATGTAAATCACGATTAAAAATTATTTTTTGATGATGCGGGAGTTATCTTTATTAAAATCAGTCGAGGAAATATACACCATGTCTGATATTTGGGTCTTTCATGTCTCTGACGATGCCTTTATCTCTAGGGACGCATCATTCCCCATGACAAAAACTGGAAGCAAAAGGGTCATAGCCGACGACACGGATTCCAAATTGCCAGGGTATTGTGGTGTTGTTGTTGTTGTTGTTGTTGTTGTTGTTTACTATTCTCTCATGTGCACGCGTTGAGTATGAAGCTCACTACGTTCGCTATTAAATGCGGTGCGGTGTATAAACACGATCGGGTTTGATTTCTGTGTTGCGAATATAAAACGCTGTGCGGTGTATAAACACGATCGGGTTTGATTTCTATGTTGTGAATATTGTATCCACACTATTAAAAGTGTGTGTGTGTGTGTGTGTGTGTGTGTGTGTGTGTGTGTGTCTGTCTGTGTCAGTGTATGTGTCAGTGTATGTGTGGCAGCCTCTACAATTTTACAATTAACTGTGACATATACTCCTTCAGACCCACCATCATCCACGGGATTCCTGTGCGGAGCACGGGTATCCCTGCTAATATATATATATATATATATATATATATATATATATATATATATATATATATATATATATATATATATATATATATATATATATATATATATATGTATATAGTCAAGTTTGAGGAGGAGCTGAAATATACAATGCATCAGGATGCAAAAGAACAAAATGTACAGTAGGAGAGGGAGAAACACACAACAGCAGGGTTGAGGGATAAAATAGAGGCTTTGAAGATGAGGGATGTGAGAAAGAATGAAGGCTAGGGGAGCACATCAGGGTGAACAAGGTGGATACAGAAGCAAACTCAGGAAGGAAAATAGGAAAGTTGGAAAGAGGAGGGCTTGGGGATTGTTAACGGGTTTAGAGAATATCATAGTTTTGGATTGGAGATGATCTGAGGTGGTGGTGGTGTTCTATCTTCAAACCTGGAGGGAAGAATGACATTGAAGAAAATGTGGAAGTTGATTCCACAGGTGAGGAAAAAAAGAGGAATGAATGAGTGGAATTGAGCAGTGATGCTGGATTTGGGGAGTTTTATCAGAAGGGGATTGTTGGTAGACCTTGTGCGTGCTGCAGAAACCTGGTGGGGATCGAGCAAGGAAAGAGCAGAGGGTGCAAGACCAAAAAGTAGGTGGTGAAAAGCAGAGATACGACTGACCTCTCTCCGACGTGAAAGTGATTGGCCCATAGACTCAGCTCTATCACAGGAGATTTCAATGATCTTGAAGGCCTTGGTTTCCATGGCATTGAGCTGAACAAGGTTTGAGGCAGGGACACCACCCTAAATGGGAGAGCAGTACATTCCATCAAGCTGGGGATGAAGGGCTTGTAGTTGATAAGAGGTCAGATGTGCCAATGAAGGACTTTCCATGGCAGAGGTGCCCATTCAGCGAATGGCTTTGGAGACCAGCTTAGAGGTGTGCATTGACTAAGAAATATCATCGCTGATGGTGAGGCCCAAAAGTATGAGTGATTGAACTTCTTCAACAGGATTGTTAAGAACATAGATGGGAGGGTTTAACAGATGTTTCTTTCAGAGAGAGAGAGAGAGAGAGAGAGAGAGAGAGAGAGAGAGACAGACAGAGAGAGAAAGAGAGAGAGAGAGAGAGAGAGAGAGAGAGAGAGAGAGAGAGAGAGAGAGAGAGAGAGAGAGAGAGAGAGAGAGAGAGAGAGAGAGAGAGAGAGAGAGAGAGAGAGAGAGAGAGAGAGAGAGAGAGAGAGAGAGAGAGAGAGAGAGAGAGAGAGAGAGAGAGAGAGAGAGAGAGAGAGAGAGAGAGAGAGAGAGAGAGAGAGAGATAGATAGATAGATAGATGGATTTTTCAGGATTGAAAGACATATTCAGAGTAGCTGACCAGCTCATGAATCTATCAAGGCCTGCAGAGAGGGAAAGGGCTCCTTTCTGCCTTTCTGAAATATTGATAAAATGGATTGTCCAGAAAGTCAGAGAAATTGTTGATGAAGATTCGGAATAGGACGAGGCCCAAAACACTGCCTTATAGCACTCTAGCTTTTTCCATATCCCGTTGAGAGGCACCCATTACATATGAGAGGAGAGGAAGTCAGTCAGACATCTGTGGAGTAGGTCATGGGTGCCATCGGCAGAGAGTTTGAAGAGCAGGGCAGGATGACAAACTGTATTGAAAGCACAAGATATGTCAAAAGAGATGGCCCTGGTCTCATGTCTGACATTGAGGGCCTCCATCCATTGTTGGAAGAGGAGAAGCAGCATGTTAAAGGGAGAGTGACCTTGTGTAAAACCACATTGATGATCATGCCATTATAGAGAAGGAAGGATTTGATGTCGACTGCGATGATGAAGTTCAAACTTGACGTTGGCCAAGTGTTGTTTTCTGGCTCTCCTGAGACTGGACAGCCACTTGTGTGCTTTTTGGAATGAGCTGAGATTGTATCCAGTCAGATTTCCCCTCCAGGAGGATATGACAAGTTGATTGAAGGCAACTGTCTAACACTGGGATTCAGTGTACCAAGGGTGGGAGGATGGGTATATATGATAACTTAATACGAGATGGGATGAATCTGTGCATTAAGTAGAACAAGTTTCCATGGAAGAATTTCCAGGCTGAGTTAGTATCAGGGCTGATACATATAGGAGACCAGTGCTGAAGTTCAATGGATGCTTGTAGTCCCTGCCAATCTGCCTGAGTGAACTGCCAAACTCGCTGGCACTGGGGTTGTACTCTGAGAATAGCTAGAGAGATGTTGACCTTCCTCAGTGCATGATCCGTGGAACTAATTGGAGCAGAGGAAGAGCAGGCAGGATACATTTGTTGGGAAGATGCTAATAACCAAAACCATAAGGTAGGATTTGTCATTGACAGAAATCTGGGTAGGAAAGTTTACAGATTGAGTCGGTCTCAAGGAGTCACAGAAGTCCTTTGCTGAAGTGTCATGGCTTGTGAGAGAGGTACCAACACCTAAAGCAGCTGGCAGCAAGCAGCTACGCAATGGATAAAATCATCACTTAAAAAAAAATTATTTTGGCAATTTTAAGTGGAGGAATGCTCGTCTTTGTCAGTTTGTCAAGTTAAGTGTGAGTTTCTCGAAGAAAGTGAATTTTTAGTTAGGACTGCCTTTTAACATTCTTCCTAAGTTGCCCTGAAGTCCTGAAGATTACCAACCACTTAATACATCTAATGTAATCCAGATAATGCATGGTTGCCAGATTACTTCCTCATTTAATTTAATTTTGACCCATCTTGGTTTTTACTGATAAAATTCAGTCGTGATGTAGTATTTCCCGAGCTTGATGTCAATAAATTTAGAATCTAAATCTTTAATGCAACTACTTTTGTCTGTATGTGATCTCACTTCTGGGTGCAAAGGGCTCCCTCAGGCAACATCACCACCACCTGTCCACAATCATACCCATAATGCAAGTGATTAATGCATTTGTTAAATAAATTATTTACACGTGTCGTATAAAGTGCAGACTTTTATCTCTGAAGCATCCAACTTGAACCCCCACCAAATAAATGCCAGCTCCATTGATGTGACGAGTGAGCTTGTGGTTAAAGTCTGGGTATGCACTTTAATGGTGTTGCCATGGTGATGGTAACTTGTACTTTGAACAATGAGGTTGGATTATTCTTTTTATCGTTACACCACCAAAACAAACTCACTCTCTTTATAATTCATAATGCAATATTTAAATAACTTTAAACTGATGCTTTTGAATCATTCTGGATTGAATGCATTGAAACTTGTTTCAGTTTACAAATGAAAAAAAAAAGAAGAAAGAATTAATGTGTGTGTCTGCTAACCACAAGAGCCCTCGCTTAATTAACCGTCCTTATAATCTGTGAAAGCTGACGATGAGCAATTATTTTTGAATCTAATCTCATTTTGAGGTCCTCAGAAACTCCACCAACCTTTTGCAATAAAATTGATGATGAAATGTTAAGTCTGTTTTGTTTTCTCTTGATTTCTGGAAATAAGATGTTTTCAGGTATGTTTCTGCATATTCTGTACTACTTACATTAGGATGCCATTGAATTGGATATGTATGACTCAAACACAAATACGGTATCTTTGTCACGAATGCAAAAGGGTGGCACTCTATTGGTTTTCTTTAATAATATTAATTATGTTTGTTTCTTTCTTTCCAGAATGCTTAATCTGAAAATGAAACCTCCACATTAAGCCAGATGTGATGGCAGGTACGCATTTAAATGCCTGTTATTGTGCTATGTTATTAAAGCCATCTTTTATTTCACAAAAATATTAAATGAGGACACCATAATGTCTGAAGCTTTGTTGCACTTGAAAATCCATTGGTGAAAAGGAAGAGAAATAACCTAATGTGGTAATAAGATTTTATTGTGGATGGGAGGGTTTCATGGAATTTACACCTGAAGTCAATGATTGGCCAATAGTGTAACCCTGTGCTATATATGCTAGCATGTGGTTATTTGTCTGTGCCGTATCCTTTTTAAATGCTGGTGGTCAAGCAAGGAAGCAGCACATGTTATTTTTAAAGTCTTTTTGCATGACTCGGCCGGGGTTCAAACTGCCGACCTCCCAGACTAGCCCTAGCGCACGCTGTAACCATAACACCACTGAGTCTGGATGTAGAATACATTTCCATTATAGATAACTTCCCTTTGTAATAACATGTCCAGCTGCGTGCCTTATACTCTGAAAGCTACGGTCAAGCAGATATAGCAGTATACAACTCATTTCAAACTGGCGGGTTAGAACGGACCTGTTTCCGCATATTGAAATGTTGTACATCCAATGTCAACAATAGAAAACTAACTTGGTGGTATTTTATTCAAGTAAATAGTTGGTCCACAGAAAATGTACCATTGAATATTTTGCTTGATTACTGTCCATTTGGCTTGCACATCATGATGACAGGTTCCCTGCCCGTGCGCGCCGGGCGAACGAGGGGACGTGCCAAGCCACCCCCTGAGGACAACGTGACCGACTCAAGTGAGGGGGCTCCTAGCTGGTCTCCGAGCTCTGCCGGAGATGGTAGCGGCAGCTATGGAAGCCCCTCTGGAGAAGCACTTCGATCTGATGAAAAGCTACCACCCGGAGTCAGAAAGATAAAGGGTACATGTGTTTTATTGTGAGTTTTGAATGAGCTATGTAAGGTTGTTTCTCTGTGAATGGCATAGCAATTTCTTTTGACCAAAAGTACTGACATAGTGTCACACATTTATGAACTTTTGCAGTGTAAGTGGTCTTATGCTGATTCCTTTCTGCATGTACCATCTGACAAGACAGTGCAGAAGTAGTCCATTTACCTTTGAGCTTTTTTGAATGGGTTCGAATATCCAACCTGACTATAAACTGTCAGATTGGTGCACTTTCCAGACAGGCCGCCAATGCAAGAATGAGTACACTGTCACTCGGTAGGATATTATGCTGAGGAATTGTCTGCTTGCATTCGTTTGTGGACATTGAAGATTCCACAGTATCTTTTGACAAACAGAAGGCAAGTTATCTGCTGTACGCAGTGGCTAAATTCTAAATGATTGCTCTAGATATAGTCCACTTGTTTCCAGCAATGAAAAACAGCGGCCTTTTGCTGCACACAAAATAATCAAATAAATGTGGTCTCATGAGAAACATGTGGCAGAATGATCCTGAAGATTGCACTTAATAATATTTGGATAAATTTATGTTTTTTTTTTAACCACCACGTCAGGCAGCTGGTAAAATCCAATGATTTTCCAAGACAATTGGGATACCAACATGCACTTTCACGAGTGTATAGGTCATTGTACAACAGTTTCTTGGCCAAATTCCAAATTCCTGCCCTAAATTATAACACTGTGACTAAGTGTTGATCTGGCCAGGCTAGTTCTTAGCTCGCAACATTTATGACTTGGCTTGAGAGCATTTATGCTCTGTGAAGAGTTTGGGCATACCCTGAACTTAACGTTGACATTCACATGACTGTAGGTAGTAGATGCACACACACACACACACACACACACACACACACGCACACACGCACACACGCACACACGCACACACGCACACACACACACACACACACACACACACACACACACACACACACATTGAGCAATGGATGCAAAAATGATAGTTTAATTTATCTTGTGGCCCCGGAAACAAACAAGCCAGTAGGCGACGAGGGATCCGCTAGGATCGAAGTGCTGGATACGATGCTTTTCATTCTGACCGATCCACCGACAAAGATTCATTGCCAAGAAGTATTGGTTCACATACAATTGTTCCTCTGCCTGGCAAGATTTTTCCTATTGCGTATTTTGCCAACTGGCACTCCTCATAAAAAAAATGACGGCAAATAGACACCCTATTTTTGAAGGACTACCATTTGAAAAATAAAACCTAAATCAAAAATCAGCTCAAGTAAAATTTTCTAAATATCTCGAAGTGTTTAATTCCGGTCTTGTTTCTCCACATTCAAAACTGTAGGACAAGTATTGAAAATAGTGAACGCGGTATTTCGGCCGCTGCATAGCAGCGGGTGGTTGTTTAGCAACGAAACTCAAACGCGCACACTCCCAGCTCATATGGCACCTGATCGCCAAGTTTCTTCGAAATCGGTTTGCTGGTTTGTGCTGTGGTGCCTCGCGTTGCAGACACACACACCCACACACAGACAGACAGACGGAAAACCCGATAAACTTCTCTCAATGCTCTTGTTTGACCACCTCCTGAGCCACACATTATTTTTCATAAGCCACGCCCACGTTCCATAAGCCATGCCCACTTTCCTACGCCACTCCCACTTTTCCTCAACCACGTCCACTTTCCCTCAGCTCCGCCCACTTTCCTAAGCCCATCATAAAAAATGACGGTAAATAGACGCCCTATTTTTGAAGGACTACCATTTGAAAAATAAAACCAAAATCAAAAATCGGCTCAAGTGAAATTTTCAAAATATCTCGAAGTGTTTAATTCTGAAGTCTCGTTTCTCCACATTCAAAACTGTAGGACAAGTATTGAAAATAGTGAACGCGGTTTTTCGGCCGCTGCATAGCAACAGGGAAACTCAACCGCGCACATTCCCAGCCCATATGGCACCTGCTCGCCAAGTTTCATCGAAATCGGTTTGCTGGTTTGTGCTGTGGAGCCTCGCGTTGCAGACACACACACACACACACACACACACACACACACACACACACGGAAAACCCGACAATAAGGGTACTCTAGCGACCACCCAATAATATATTTATAACAGCTCCTATAGCTCCCACCCTTCAACATGATTAGTAGTCAATGTCATCATTTTAAACTTACCCATGTACATTCACAAGCCCCAGATATGTCTTTCCCATCATTGTACAAAATAATGTAATCTAGATACACAGTCCATTCATTGGTAGCAGTCCATTGTGGGTTTGTATGTCACGTGCTCATCCACTCGGGAATTGCAGTGGCCCACGTGGTCAGGAGTTTGCAAAACGAGCAGCTGCCCATTCGGTGAGCTGAGGTACAACGGTATCAAGGGGGGCTTGTGCCCTCGATGCGTACTTGCCTTAACTTACCTGATCAAGTGCAGCTGAGCAGAGCTGCCAAGTACGCACCGGCTAACATGTGGAGCCAATCGGTAGGGTAGAACTTCCTGGCTAACATTACGTGCGGACATTGCTGAAACAATGGAGGAAAAGACGCGACAAGCTTGGGTACATTTATAAAAATAAATAATTTATTTCCAGTAAGGGTGAGGAAAGGTATGTGGCACAATAAGCAAGGGATTTAATATATTAAAATACATGCAGCAGGGAAAGCAAGGATGGGTGAAGTGCAGCAAAAGAAATGCAGTTATTTATAAATGCAAAGAAACAGTGCAGAGTTAAGCCGATCAATTAGAACTTATTCAGACTTAACTTAGCGTATACATCACATTGACACAAAATCAGAATCATCACCGGAAGGGTAGATAAGCAAGCAAGAAAGAAAGATGAGAAAAGGGTGAGTTATTACATGGCCTCTCTCACTGTGCACATCCCGACAGAACCATTCTCTCCCACACTGTGCGGGAGGGCAAAAGAGGACTGGTACAGGGACAGCAGGATGTCGCTGTGCGGCTGGATTCTTAGGATGCTGCGCTCCGCTGTATCCCATGTCGCTCCACCTCGAGACCAGCCCTGAAAGCACACCAGAGCGCGATTGTCCAGAGAGAGTGTTCAAAGGTGGAGAGAGATTTCCTAAAAGCACCAGAGCCAAGCTCAGCCGAGCCCATTCAAAGCCGCCAGTTGGATATATACATGGCCCCAAGTGGGGCAGAGTCCATGTTCCAGCGGGAGTGGCCATGCTACGCGAAGGCCAATCCCTGCCAACCTCCTTCGGAATGCACCAATCTCATTGGTCCTAGACCTCACCGGCGTCACTTCCTCTGTTTACCCGCTGGACCGGAAGTGTCTCATTTGTCCTCGAGATGGGCCAGGGATTCAAAGATGGTCCCCGGCAGCGCGATGATCGCAGTTGACAGGGAGGACCAACAGAAATGCCAATGCAGACTTACGCTAGATGGTAGCAAGCTTGGCTGGTCATGCTGCTCCAAGCGGGGGTGAAGTGGCGCCCCGAGCAGTCGTGGTGGTGGTTGCTGTCGTCAATCAAAGGCGACTGGTTGAGATAGTGGCTGAATCGTTGTTTGAAGTGGGAATGGCACTTGGTGAGAGATCAGCATTGAGAAGGAAGAGTGTTGCGTGAGGTACGGTGGTTGAATGGTGGTTTTTGTAGTCTTGAAGTGTGGAAATGGCTGTGGAATTTGTGCTTGGAGCGGGATGGTTGAAGTACGTTGGTTTAACTGTGGTGAATCTAGTGAGTGAGCATTAAGATGTGAATGAGCAATGGAATATGAGCTTGCATGAGGTGGTTTTAAAATGAATTTGTGATGAAAGATTGTGTACGAGCTTATCCAGTGTGGTGTTGAGATTGTGGTGGTTGCAGCGAGTGTGATGCGGTTCGAGGTGGTATAGCAGTTGAGTTTGGGTGTGTGATTTGAACCGGGTTTTGGCGTGGATATGCAAATGAGGTGGTACACACGGTGACTCGCGTCTTACTGGTCATGGCGCATGCCCCTGATTGTGTTTTCAAAGCAAAAGACAGAAAAATGGGGAGAAAGTTGGGAAAAACTGACCTGAACCCGACACAATGCATATCCCCTTTGCAACCCGCTAAACATAAGGAAAAGACTGTCTGGAACACTTAATAATAAATAATCCACCTCGGGATCCACTGTATGGTGGTTACCATTGCTGGGGGAGTGACGGTTCTCAGAACCGTAACAATATTATATACCCGCAAATTGTAGACTGCGCCGCCTTGTCACAGATAATGCATGGATGACCATTGCCATTTCTTATAATATGATTCCCAAAGATTAACAACTATAATCACTCATTGCAATTCTTCTGGCTCTGTGAAAGAGCAAAGTATGTGTCGTATTTGCAACATAATATAATTGAAAGTATGTTTCGAACTATTTTCAAATCACAAGAATGAAAACGGTACAAATGGTTTTGGTGCAGGAGTGTACTTTGTTTCAAGAACCACTGAGATGAAAACCTCTACAATGTGATAATTGCTCTTATCTGCTTAACGTCACCTGGGGAAACGAAGCATTTTTCATGTTATTTTTCAATGCCTTGGTGTGAATGGAAGAGGCTTGGTGTAATCTGTTCCTTTCTCTTTTCATCATCTCATCACAATCCTTTCCTATTATGCTGCATATTCCCTGTTGGAAATCTCACACGTTCACTTTCTTTGCATTGCTGCAGGTGGTTATATTCCCAGCTACCTGGAGAAGGATGAGCCATGCGTAGTGTGTGGAGACCGTGCAACTGGGTACCACTACCGATGCATCACGTGTGAAGGTTGCAAGGTGAGATCTTGTATTCCAGACTAATTAGCAGATATGCCTTCCGCATTTATATTTGTATCTAATCGTTCTTCAATGCAGAGTAACAATAATTATGAAATAGTGAAACAAATAAAATTTGCAGGAAAATGTAATCTCATTTATCCATAAATACATAATAATATCGAATGATGAAATATTATTGTAATCTTGTGATGATTTTATTGAAAGAATAGCTATTGTAATACATGCTGGGGCATTTATAGCTGACACATTTATTAGTGCTGTAAAAAATACATAAACATGAGAAATACTGCTTCTAGCACATGGTTGGAAAGCACACAGATGAGTAATTGCAATGAGATATAATGGAGTTACTTATTAATTACATCTGCCAAATGGGCCCCATTGGAATAGTTAAATTCGTGAATCAGCATATTGTTCATTACCGCATGCAATGTGTCCAGCAATAGTATGGATGGTTGCAGTGATGTTTGCCTTCAACTCTTTGATACATGCAGGTGAATTCTCATTATTCAAAACTGTAGGGGCATCACCTGCAACACTGGGAAAAATAATTTTAGCTATACCCTTACTGCTTCCCACCAAAATGATGACAAATGTGTCAGATATAAATGCTTCACCCTGTATAACTTCACATTGATAACATTTATCTAGGTTAGTCTTTGTAAAATACATGTAAAAACAACATTAAATTTGTAATTGGATCCTGATGAGATTTGAATTTAATAGAGATTGACAGTGCTATAGAAGAAATTAAAATTCATCAAGTGTGTAATATTTGAAAGGAAAGCTGTACCATGAGAATGCCTGACATGAATACAGATAAAGAGTTTCAAGGAAGGGTGGGAAGAAGCAAATGAGAAATTAAGGTTGACAACAATAGGCTTATAGAGGAAACAAGACCAGATCATTGTTAACAAAACAAAACAAAACAAAAAAACTGGAATAGGTGGTTGAGAATTATGTGTTTATTTTTATCTGTCCGCTGCCAAAGTTGCCTGAGGCATTATGTTTTTGGGTTGTCTGTCCGTGAGTCTGTGCGTGATGATTTTGCTACTGTGATAACTTGTGAACCGCTGAAGGGAATATATATATATATATATATATATATATATATATATATATATATATATATATATATATATATATATATATATATATATATATATATATATCATGGGTGCAAATTAACATTTTTATCCACCGGCCAGCAGGGCCGGTGACTAGAAAAAGTTACCGGCCCAATAAAATAAAGACAAAAGTCACAAATTTGAAATCAAACACTTTTAATATACCACATGAGTGAGTTTGATGAGTGAGGTTGGTTGGATGAGTGAGTTGGATGAGTGAGGTTGGTTGGATGAGTGAGTTTGATGAGTGAGTTTGATGGAGGAGGTTGGGTGGATGAGTGAGTTGGATGGATGGATGAGTGAGTTTGATGAGTGGGGTGGGGGTGGGGGGATGATGCAGGGAGGAGGAGGTAGTGGGTGATGGGGGGGGGACCTTTTTGTGTGGGTGATGTGGGGGCAGGGGGGTTGTGAGTAGTGCTGGGGGGGCATTTTTGTGGGTGATGGGGTGGTTGTGGCTGATGAACGATGGGGGCGGGGGAGTTGTGAATGATGGATGATGGGGTTGGGGGGGGGGTTGTGGGTGATGGACAATGGTGGCGGTACTACTCATCCACCCAACATCACATATAAACTCACTCATCCACCTAACCTCACCCATCAAACTCACTCATTCACCCAACCTCACCCATCAAACTTACTCATTAACCCAAAAGCCTCATCAAACTCACTCATTCACCTAACCTCACCCATCAAACTCACTCATTCACCCAAATTCACTCATTTAACCAACCTGGGCATGAGAAAATGCATCCAAACCGCGCCAAACCGTCAAATCTCGCGCAATCACGCGTGATTTGGAACGAGATGAAAACAGACAAAATGGATGCCGCAGAATTACCGGTGATTTCTACGGATTTCTGTGGACAAAAACAGTAGTTCCAGTTGAGAAAACCAGTGGAGAAGCCAGTACAAATTGTACAAAATAACAGGAATCACCGGTGAATCGCCAGCCGGGCAGGTAAGGCAGTATTGTGCACCCGCCCAGCACAAAAGTTAGGCGCCATTGGCGACCGGGCAGCCGTTAATTTGCACCCCTGTATATATATATATATATATATATATATATATATATATATATATATATATATATATATATATATATATATATATATATATATATATATATATATACACAGCTCTGGAAAAAACAGAGACCACTCCAAAAAAAATTTAAATCAGCATCTCTACACATATGGCAGCCATTCCATTCCAGTGTCTGTTGAATTCCAACACAGGCACACCTCATTCTACTTGGTGAGGTACTGATTAGGTGATCACCTGAACCAAATCGTATTTAACAAGGAAAAGTATAAAAACTACTGCTGTGGTCATCACTATCCTCTTGCAATAGGACCAGCTGGATGGCAAAAACAGTGCTAGTAGTACCTCAAAAGTAATTGGAATCAAAAAAATAACTATTGACCATGCCAAAAGAGTTGAAAAGAAATGTTTTGAGTGAGGAAAAGAAGGGTTCAATTCTGGCTTTACTAGCAGAGGGATAACGTGAGCGTTACGTTGCTTCCATCCTTAAAATTTCAAAGACGGCGGTTCATAAGAACAAGGTCAAGCAGCAGACATTGGGGACAACAAAGCTACAGACTGGCAGAGGGCGAAAACGACTTTCCACTGACCGGGATGACTGCCAACTCATTCGAATGTCTCTCAACAACCGTAGGATGACATCAAGTGACCTACAAAAAGAATGGCAAACGGCAGCTGGGGTGAAGTGCACGGCGAGGACGGTTCGAAACAGGCTCTGAGGGACAGGGCTGAAGTCTTGCAAAGCTAGAAAAAAGCCCTTCATCAATGAGAACCAAAGAAGAGCCAGGATGAGGTTTGCAAAAGACCATACGGATTGGACCGTAGAGGACTGGAGTATGGTCATCTTCTCTGATGAGTCCAATTTTCAGCTTTGCCCAACACCTGGTCATCTAATGGTTAGACGGAGACCTGGAGAGGCCTACAAGCCACAGTGTCTCGCACCCACTGTGAATTTTGGTGGAGGATCGGTGATTATCTGGAGGTGCTTCAGCAAGGCTGGAATCGGGCAGATTTGTCTTTGTGAAGGACTCATGAATCAAGCCACGTACAAGGTTGTCCTGGAAGAACACTTGCTTCCTTCTGCTCTGACAATGTTCCCCAACTCTGATGATTGGTTTTTCCAGCAGGACAATGCTCCATGCCACACAGCCAGGTCAATCAAGGTGTGGATGGAGGACCATCAGATCAAGACCCTGTCATGGCCAGCCCAATCTCCCGACCTGAACCCCATTGAAAACCTCTGGAATGTGATCAAGAGGAAGATGTATGGTCACAAGCCATCAAACAAAGCCGAGCTGCTTGGATTTTTGTGCCAGGAGTAGCATAAAGTCACCCAACAGCAATGTGAAAGACTGGTGGAGAGCATGCCAAGACGCATGAAAGCTGTGATTGAAAATCAGGGTTATTCCACAAAATATTGATTTCTGAACTCTTCCTAAGTAAAAACATTAGTATTGTGTTGTTTAAAAATGAATATGAACTTGTTTTGTTTGTAATATTTGAGGTCTGAAAACACTGAATCTTTGTTGTTATTTTGACCAGTTGTCATTTTCTGCAAATAAATACTCTGACAATATTTTTATTCAGAATTTGGGAGAAATGTTGTCTGTCAGTAGTTTATAGAATAAAACAAAAATGTTCATTTTACTCAAACACATACCGATAAATCGTAAAACCAGAAAAACTGATAATTTTGCAGTGGTCTCTTAATTTTTTTCCAGAGCTGTATGTATATATATATATATATATATATATATATATATATATATATATATATATATATATATATATATATATATATATATATATAGATATATAGATATATAGATATATATATATATAGATATATAGATATATAGATATATAGATATATATATATATATATATATATATATATATATATATATATATATATATATATATATATATATATATATATATATATATATATATATATATATATATAATTTTTTTTTTTTTTTAAACCAAACTTGGTAGGGCCTACATGTATGTACTGTGATGCAAATACAAAAAGCTAATATTTTGGGATCATAGGTCAAAGGTAATGTGACATGTAGCTGTAAGTAGCAGATTTTTGTTACCATGATAACTTGTGAACCGCTGAAGGGATTTTGACCAAACTGCAAACCTATGGACTATAACAAGATGAACTGATTAAATTTTGGATTCAAAAGGTCAAGTGCCCTTTAATTATAAATCTGTTACTGCAATAACTTATGAACCACTCAAGAGATTTCAATCAAACTTGAAACACCGATGAACTGCAATGCAAAGATGAAGTGATTTAATTTTAGATTTGGATAGGTCAAAGGTCGAAGGTCATGTGCCCTTTGGAAATCATTTTGCAGACCATAACTTGAGTTTGAAGCTTCTGATGATGTCTCCAAGGGGAGTGGACACTTTTCCAACGAAGATATTCTAGTTTTGTATTTTTATTTAATTTTCTGAAATTTGTAGAATAAGTTTTTCACTTGAAAGTTGTGGGTTATGATGTATAAATAAAGGAAAAAGTCTGATTTAATTTGTATTAAATCAGACTTTTCCTTTATTATTATATATATATATATATATATATATATATATATATATATATATATATACATATATATATATATATATATATGTATATATATATATATTTATATATGTATATATATATGTATATGTATAATGTATATATATATATATATATATATATATATATATATATATATATATATATATATATATACACACATATATCAGAAGATGAGGTTGATGTTAGTTGGAGTTATACATCGTTGAAAAAAAGGGCACATCCAACTAATAAATAGGAAGGAGATATATCTTGTCAGTCAAGTAATAAACAAGCCAGAGCATATCCAGTCTCAGATGACATTTCATCCACTTCCCAACATACTTACTCAGGGCAATAGACGTACATACATACAGTATCTCACAAAAGTGAGTGCACCCTTTCCAAAAATGTACATGTTTTGTTGCAACTTTTTACTTAGATGTATTATCAACACAAGATTCATAGAAATGATAGAGTAGACATTCTGTTATACATGTACAAGTCCAAAACATTTATTCTGTGGAAACAATGTTGCAAACTGGGCATATCTGTGAAAAAGGGGGGAGGGGGGCAACAAAAGTGAGTACACCCTATGTACTTTCTCACATTGAAGCGTTATTGTTTTCAGTATTTTGTATGTCCACCATTGTTTTTGAGCACAGCAGCTATTCTACTCGGTATGGAGTTGGCCAGTGTTCCACATGTCTTTGCTGGGATCCTGTTCCACTCTGCAATGACTTCTCGAAGTTGTGTGATGTTGGACACCTTTCGTCCCTCAACCTTACATTTCAGGATGCCCCACAGGTGTTCTATTGGGTTTAGATCAGGTGACATGCTTGGCCGCTCCAACACATTGACCTTCGACTTCTTCAGAAAGGCAGTTGTCTGCTTGGAACGATGCTTCCGATCATTTTTGTGCTGAAATATAGCTCCTCCACCAAGTTTTTGCAGGGAGGGTAACATCTCCTTCAGGATGTCACAGTACATTGTAGAATCCATGTTTCCCTCGATGAACTTGAGCTCTCCAGTACCGGCAGCACTCATGCATCCCCAAACCATGACACCACCACCACCATGCTTGACAGTAGGGATAACGCACTTGTCTTGGTACTGTTCCCCAGGTCGCCGGCAGACACGCTGCACTCCATCAGATCCAAACAAATTGATCTTCGTTTCATCAGACCAGAGGACATGTTGCCAGTAGTCCAGGGGCTTGGATTGGTGTGCTTCAGCAAACTGTTTGTGAGCTTTATTGTGGCTCTGCTTCAGGAGAGGCTTACGCCTTGGACGCCGCCCGTGCAACCCGATACGATGGAGTGTGCAACGGATGGTTTGTGCACTAACAGACTGGCCAGAAGCTGTAGAAATCTCTTCAGCAATTTTGGCGGCACTTTGTCATCTGTCTTGGAGGACTAGATTCTGAACTTGGTGAACAGTACATTCAGTCATCTTTGCTGGTCTGCTCTGGCGAGCGCAACTCATTGTTGTACGCTTCTTGGAGAACCTCTGGATATCCTTGGCCATCTTTATGTTGGGCAACGATTCGATCTTTGACATTTTCGAGAGCTCTTAACCATGCGGAGCCATGCTGCTTTCTCAATGGCGATTGGTACAGTATTTCCTCTGCAATTATTTCTTCAGCAAGCTGATAGACAATTACTGCATCGAGTACATGTCTTCACTTTTCACATACCAGGGAGTTTGTAGCTCGATGGACATTGTGTGTATTGTTTGGGGCATATTTGTACCTTTCACACTCTTTGACTTAAATATGCAGAAAATGATGAAATGGAAGCTGTTGTACCATGCTTGACTTGCTTCTTGTGCAGACAATAGCAGAGGTGTACTCACTTTTGTTGCCTCCTCTTTCAGAAATATTAATAAGATGCCACATTGTTTTTTATGGAATGGCGGATTTGTGCCTGCATACATATTGCAGAATGTCGACTCTGTCATCAACTCTAAGCTTTTGCTTCCAACACAGCTGCTTAAAAAGTTACACTGAATTATTTACATATTTGTGAGATACATACATACATACTTGATTTGATTGAAGACTTTGGTATGACTCGGCCAGGGTTTGAACCAAAAACCTCCCATACTCGAAGCGGACCCTCTAATCATGACACCACCGAGTCTGGTTATTGATGCATGATTGGTCTTTTGCCTTATTATAGCACAGTCAGGAGGATACAGTTTTGTGGTTGGGAAGAAAGATCATTAAAATTCATTATCCAACCTTCGTCCACATCATGACGTCACCATCATGATCTGCTATACGGCGACCCCTGGAGGGCATCTCACAGCATGAGTCAAGCATTATGGGCAAGGGTTCATTATGCCACAAGCAGAGAAAATAGCATAGCTGCAGACATGTTTCACCCTTATTAAAGCTCATCAGTACAGCATTGTGCTTCAAATTGTCTGATGTGGCTTAGCGATGGGAAAAATCCTTTCGGACTTATTGATGGGAAAACACGATTGTTTTGGCTAACTATACACAGTTAGGGGTGGGGGTGCGAGTGATCTGTCCCAACAGGTTAAGAATGTAATGTTTTCTTACTTTTAACACTGCATTTCAACCTTCATATAGGGAGTGAAGAGCATGCATACTTCCTGATCCTGCACACAAACTTTTTGAATGTGCAATTGCCTGACTGCCTCTCCAGGTCTGCTTGTGTGGACCACAGACAGGATGGTGTGTGAAAACACATTCTTTTGATCAGAAGTCATGTGGCTTGCCTGTGTGGCACATGGTTCCTCGTTCCAAAAAATTGAAGCAGTTTATCTCTCTTGGAGTTACTTATATAGTAAATCAGAAGTATGTATAATGAGAATGTTAGTACGTCTATAAACTGTACAAATAGATGGTGAGTGCGTCTATAAAATACATACTACAAAACAAGTCTGGGTGAAGGTCTGCAATCTTTGATTGCTCGTTGTAGTTTGTTTTTTTGGTTTTGTTTTTGCAAATGACATGGTCCAAAAATAATTATATCACAGGTTATAAAATGCAAACAAGTAAATTATTTTGAACTGATATTGACAACAGCAGTAGTACAAAGCATTCTTCAAAAAATAACTAAAAGTGTTGCTGCCATGGATGCAAATGTAGAAATTTCAATGTGAAGAAGGAAAGGGTGAATTTACTGTTGACCCTCTTATGGTCGTGCATATTATTGTTTCATCAACCTCTTTCCCAACCCTTCAGGCTCATTTTAACCCTTCAATTGCCCCAATCACAGCTAAGTTACTGTCTCATCCCCCCCCCCCCCCCCACAGGGCTTCTTTCGACGCACGATTCAAAAGAACCTGCACCCGTCGTATGCATGCAAGTACGATCACAGCTGTTCTGTGGACAAGGTTACACGCAATCAGTGTCAAGAGTGCCGTTTCAAGAAGTGCATGGCTGTTGGCATGGCCAAAGACCGTAAGAAGGGCCACTGGACCTCATACACCACAAATTTTGGACACTGCACTATGCTTGTAACCACACTCATACGTATTATGGCTCACAAAAATTGTTTTGCAGCTTTTTATTGGACAAAAATTACCGTACGAAAATAACATTAGTAAACGAATGAGTCCTGGTAATCTTATTTGCAGGCAACTCTTCTGTAATTGTTTAAAAAGCAGAGATTTAAGGCTTGCTACTGATCAGCCTTGGGAAAATAACAGCACTCGATATTTGTATTGCTGGTTTTGATGCCAGAGCACATCTCTGTAATCTTAATGAGAGACTTGATAGTCTTTAAAGTCTTCCAGAACAATTTGCGTTTCCTCCAAAGAACCCTGAGCTGACTGCAAGTTCTTATTAGTTTCAAAATCTAAAATCTCACTTCTCTGACATCAGATTTATGAATAATAAATTGTTCTCAAAAACTGTGGAACCCATAACGACACTTGGTGGAGCACATACCTCTGCCAGGCTGAACAGTTTACGTTTTGTATCCCCTGATGGGCTGGATCTACATACAGACCTCAACCAAAAATCTCATCAGCTTGTCCCTGTCACCTACTCAACACATCCACCAAGTTTTGTCATAACCCATCCACAACATTTTGAAATATCGTGCAACATATATTTTTGGCCTTTTCTTTCAATGGTGAAGAATCACTTAAACAATTTTATTATCTGGATCCCAATCCAGATCCTCACTAAAATCTAATCAATTTGTCCTTGTCGCACACCCAATCTTGTCTGCCAAGTTTTGTTGGAATCCATCAACAATGTTTTGACATATCATGCTATACGTCATGTTTAGTCCTCATATATTTTTGGCCTTTTCTCTCAATGGTGAAGAATCACTTAAACAATTTTAGTATCTGGATCCCAATCCAGATCCTCACTAAAATCTAATCAATTTGTCCTTGTCACACACCCAATCCTGTCTGCCAAGTTTTGTCTGAATCCATCAACAATGTTTTGAAATATCATGCTATATGTCATGTGTAGTCCCATCTCTCCATGGTGAAGAATCCTATTATATTAAATGAGGCAATTCTCTGTATTGCCTGTCTGAAAATTGCCTAAATTCGTCTGAAAATCATAGAAAAAAAAATAGCTGGGACAATCTCCACCAAATTTTACATACATATTGGTAGTATCCAGGGTCAAGTCATGGGCACAAATAGAAAAAAAATTCCCTCTCCCCTCCTGCTGGGAGAGGGGGGGGGGAGGACGACTTACGGGTTTTGCCTGGACACATGCCACAATGCAAGTGATTTACTGACCCCTGCTGCCGACAGGGGGTATTATTAGCCAAAGCATAAAATATATTTGCCCCACTTCCGCCACTATCCTCACCACCAACCTCCCACAGGCTGCTCCAGAAGGGAGTGGGTGTTTCTCGTCACTTCAAAAATTAAGAAATTCTCGTATCCGGATCCGGATCTTCACCAAAATTGAATCAATTCTTCCTTCTCACACACCCAACCTCTCCAAAAAAAATCTTATCTGAATCCTTCCACAACTATTTGAGATATCATGCACACAGACAGACAAACAAACAGACATAAAGGGGTGAAAACATAATCTCCCTCACCTTCGGTGGCGGAGTTAACAATGCTCGATTGGAAAAAGTATTTATTAATGAAATGTAATTCATGAAATGTGTCGAACTTGTGTTTAGAAACAGCTACTCTTCCCCACAATAGTATTCATGTATTAACCCCATCTTTCCCCCTTCGCTGTATTCTTCAACATTTCCCTGTTGTATGATCTGTCCATATTTAAATTTACATCCGCCGCAGCAATCCACATCACAGCTCAACAATGCAGCATAACTGGGCCAAAGATTGCGACATGCTGGGGACCTGACTATATATGGACCTCTGGCACACTCAAGGCCAACAGACTCTTCGGGTTCGGAATTTTCCAGGCTTACCCGTCAATCAGTGCAGCCTATCAATCATTGCCTGACAGGTGGCATTGGCCAATTAGCACGTGCCGTGGGTGGTTTGATGCACCCTTTGGGACATGATATTAGGCATAAACTGCGTTGGTGTAGGGTTCTCTTGATTGTTCATGCAGTCAGCTCTTCCTTCTGCACCCCTGCGACTCATGGTTAGTTGCTCGTCCCTGTTGCTTCTCCATACCTGCACGCTTTGAAATGCTTCCACCGCCTGCTGTTCCTATGCTTTGTGGTTCATGGCGGGCTGCAATGTGGGTGGACCAGCTCACAAGGCTCCGCAAGGAAAGCATGCAAGGACTAGCAGGGACAGCCCGGACTGATCCGCTGCGCATGTGGAGAAAAGACCCATGATGTATGTCCGAGCATCACTCATGGAGCAGGTTACCCTTTCTCTCCGTATCATCTACTTCTCTCTCCACCCAAGTGATTGGTAATGTCCCATTCGTTGAAGCCAATGTGGATCCAATATCCAATGGTACACTGGTTTTATTTAGTATGTATTTATTTGTTACAGTCTCTATAAATGTAAAGGAGTGTGAATGGTGTGAAGTGCATGTGTGATGTGAGTGAAGAGGGAGTAAAAAAACCCTCTTCCCCTAGTGGGATGAATTCACATTTTAGAGATAAGCGGGATTCAGTTGTTTTGGAACATTGAAGCTGCGACGGTGCTGGTGCTGGTGGAAATGAAAGAAATTGTCAAATTGGCTTCAATTGTTTAGTTAAGAGCTTCAATTGTGTGGGAGTTTGGCCTGAGTGTGAGGCAGAATTTGTTGAGGATGCATCCCGGGCCTTGGGGGTCTTGAGCGGTCGCATTATGCCTAAAAGGCATGGTTGTTTCTAAGTTTTGTTTTGTTAGGCCCGCCCACCTGGTAAAGGATCGGAGGCAGTGAGTGCCAGAGAGCACATGGGAAGTGGTGCCAGTGAGGGTCCTCACGATTTGGATGGAGTGTCGTGGCCTTAAGAGCTCTGGGTGCTGCATTGTGGATTAGGCAGGGAACCTGCGGAGGGGGCCACACTGCCCAGCCACGAGATTGTTTGTGCTGGAGCACAATAAAGCAAAATTGAGGGTGAGGCCCAAATTTAAGAGTGGCATAAGCTTGTGGAGCAGCAGGTAAAATTAGTGATTAGACCACAACCGATGAGGGTTGAAAAGTAAGAAGGAATAAAATGCTTTTGAAAATACGAGGTTGGAATAGAAATTCATCCCCTCCACACCATTCAATGTCTGCAGCCACTGGAAAGAAGAGGAGGAGGAGGTCAATGACATTTTGCAGGGATCCATTAAATCTCAAATTGTTAGTTCAAGGAAAGTAAATCCCCTTCGGGCCCACTCCACCAGCAAGCCAGGTGAGGTCAACTCCAGCCTTTTAGTCCCTGAATATACACGTGCTTCTTCCCAGGAGGGGAGTACATGTATTTAGGAGATAGAGCTTAAAGAGGTTAGTGGGGAAGGTTAGAATTAGACTAGGATGATCTTTGGGTGAAGCCAGCCATCCTGCCTACTGTCGCATGAATGACAACACCTGCCTTCCTTCTGTCAACTACCTGCCTACCTATATTTCTACCTGCCTGACATGATGAATGCTGTGAGCAATTACTATTCTGGCCAAATGTGCCAAGGAACAATGAATTGGGGGGCTGGTGGGATGGGTGCGAACTTAAACAAAGAAATGTGATGCCCCTCCTTGGAGGCACTGCCTCATTGTAAATATTTGTTCTTGAATATTTTTGGGATGGAGTATAAGTGTTGTGCATAGTGTGAGGATAGATAGGAAAGCTTATTGACACTTAGACACTTAATGACACAAAAATTAACTTTTTGATGCAATGCATTAGGTGAGACGAGGAGAGGAGTTGTGTGTTTGGACGCCGTTCCTTCCACAGACTCGGGACCAGTCTTTCAGAGAAAGGGGGGCAGTGTTACGGATCTTCCATATGTGGTAAAATGGGGGATAGATTTGAATAGTCATTTCAGCGTACATGTTAAAATAAGTGTGATGTGATTCCTGTAATGAATGAAATGTGTCAAGCACATGCACATCTTTAGAAAGATGTAGTCTTCCCCGCCCAAGTGTCCATGTCTAAGCCCCGTCTTTCTCCCTTCCCTACCTTCTTCAACTTTTCCCCATTGTACGATCTCTCTATATGTAAAATTCCATCCCTCGCAGCTATCCGCACCATGGCTCAACAACGTAGCATAACTGGGCTGAAGATTGTGACATGCTGGAGACGTAACCATATATGGACATCTGGCATGCTCAAGACCAGCGGACACCAGAGGTATGGAATTTCACGGACATGCCCGCCAATCAGCGCAGCACATTAATCATCGCCTGGCAGTCTGCATCAGCCAATGGATACATGCCACAGGCAGTTCAATACACCCCCTGGGACATTACTAAAGGCTTATTCCTCATTGGTGTGCGGTTCGATTGGTTGTTCGTGCAGTCAACTCTTGCTTCGAGGTTGATGCTGCTTGTGGTTGGTTGCTTGTGTAAAGGGGTCTACAGGGTCTTTGGGTTCTCAAGAGCCTTAAAGGGTGTTAGAATTATAAAGGGACTTAGGGGTCTTGAAAGGTCTCCAGGGTCTTAAATGGTCTTAAGGTTATAAACGGTCTAAAGGGTCTTTGGGTTCTAAAGCTGCAAAGGGGTTTCAGGGGTCTTAAAGGGTCTTAAGAGTTTTAGGGATCTTTCGGGTCTTGGTGGTCTTAATGGGCCTTAGGGTTGTAAAGGGTCTTGGGGTTCTTAAGGGCCTTACTAAAGGCTTATTCCTCATAATGTAATTAATACACAAACTGTACTCACATTCTGTGTGGACAGACAAACAAACAGATAGCAAACAAACAGACCCAAATACAATACCCTCTCCTTTGGCGAGGGGTACAACAACACTAATGATAATAGCATAATATTGTTATGGTATCGGCAGACGTCCCGCGCTCATGAGGTGCGTACTTGGACCCGCCGCCACGACCGACCCGAGTCTGCCGGCCATGGATAGTTCTGCGGCCCGAGGGGTTGTTAAGCAACCACGGATGCCGGTTGGGATAATTATGTGTCTAACAGGGTTCTTTCACATCTTACTTCATAGAACATGTGGGTGACCTAATTACCTCAACTCAGGTTCACTCCCTCAATCCGCACCCGTGAACTTATTTCGGCCAAGTGGAACTGTGAGTGCACCATTGGCTAATCAGCGGAGTCCATCAGTGGGGGAAAAAAACTTCCCGTCTATCGATGATGAGCACGCTATGTCAGATCACTGAAAGAAAGGACACAAATGAGGCAGATTTGAAAAATAAGTTTATTTATTTCCACACACTAATAAGCATTCATCAAACAGGTTTTTACAAGCAAGCACAGCCATCTTTATTTACCCAGGCAGGTAATCAACAAGAAATTAATCAATCAGGCAAGCAGAGACATGGAAGGGCAGACTTACCCCAAACACGTAATCTCATTGTATCGCTCATATGTACAGACTTACTTAGACAACAGACAGGTGCCATCTTTAATTCCAGGAATAAGTAGACGAGAAGAAATGATAAAGAAGTCGAGCAGAGTGTGGGTACAACTTCTCCATAATCGATGCAACCCCGTGGGATTGCGTCAGGCCAAATATTGTGAGGGGGGAGTGATGGGGGATGAGGAGTTGGGTGGTGGAGTGTCCGTGTTGTGTTGAAAGCGTGTGGTGTGAGTGTATACGTAGCTGAGAGACACCCCAGAGACTGCATCGTGCCCTTGGCTCATGCACCGCTCACCTCTGGGCCCAGCACAACTCGCTCCTGCACCTCATATCCCAGCACACTTGGGTTCAGCACGACCCGCACTCTGGCAGACAATCTCCCGGACAGGCAGTCTGAGATATACTCGTGCCCCTGGTGCATCAACAAACAGTCCCTGGGGCATTGACTGCAGCCGCAAAGCCGAGTCCTCGCCTTTTATAAGCGCGGCACTGGGCGTGGCTTCGAGGGAGCAGACTTCATGCGAGCACCTTTCCCATTGGTGCGCGTCCGAGGAGGGGGGGCGCAGCAATCAGGCTGTGGGAAAATCCCCGCGTCATGATGTTCAGATGGTGACACGAGCCCCCGTCCCACCCCTTTTGCACCCATCAGCAAGGGAGTGTCCCCGCTCCCTCCCTCACATTCAAACATTCCTTTGTACTGCGCTTGTGTTTAAGAAGCATTGTTCTGCCTGACTAACGTAAGAGTGCAGGGAAGGAAGAATGTGGGAAGGTAATTTGGTACCAGTCTGGAGGATGATTGTCTATGGTGATGGATGGATGAGCAGATGGTTGGTAGTGAATCCTTACTATTATTAATGGGCAGGTACTTGTGTGTTTGTTTGCTTGTTTGTGGGTTTCTTTGTTTGCCACACTACCTCCTACAGTTCTGGGCCAATTACATCCAGACTTGCTACAGGGGATCAGCATGACCCCAATTAATGCATAGGGGTGTTTTTAACTTTGGCAATCGTCTCGTGGGGGGGGGAGGGGGGACACAAATTCTCAATGTAAATGTGTATTGTGTAATGCGCCTCCATGTGGGGGAGGTTATTACAAGCCTCCACCATTTACAGTACAGTATTCCTGTCCCATGTTTTCCAGTGCAGTGAGATGTTTTCAATAGTAAGCAGGAGATGTGTTTTTGCTTCATGCACGCGACCCGGGTTTTTTGAATTTTTTTTTGCTGATACAGAGTTGTCAGTTGCCGATACACTGCCTAAATAAAGATATGCGTCAGAAGAACGGGTTGAATGCTTGGAACAAGATCGCCCATAGGGAGGGTACTCTGCTCGTAATAAAAGAATGAATGGATCTAGTGGTGAGGGAGATGGATACAGATGGACCGAGGGATGAAAGCAAACCGAGTAAAGTGGTCGCTGCGTCTACTTTCCGCCGGTACTCCAGGGCCCTCCCTCTGGCCATCTCCCAGGCAGATGCCTGGCCCATCCCCATCTCCTTGAGATGCCGATCAAGCTGCTGCAACCACGAGGCACATGGTTGGCCCATTGGCCTCCTTCACTCACGAGACTCCCTCGCTGAGAGATTCTGGTGAGCAGGATCAGCGTCAGGAAAATGAGCCACATGTCCATAGAGCCGCAGCTGACGCTCATGGACTATGAAGATAACAAATCTCATGTGAGTCTCTCTCAACAACCGCTCGTTGGACACAAAGTCTGACCAGTGATAGCCAAGGATTCTCCGAAGAGACCTGGTACCAAATTAATTAATTCTCCGTCTCACATCCCTGGTCAGAATCCAAGTCTCACATCCATATAGCAAGTCTGGAAGCACCAAGGTCCTGAAGACTCGGACTTTCATCCTCCCGCACAGATACCGGCAGTGCTACACCCCATGATCCAGTGAATCCATAACTCCCCAGGCCCAACCCAGACATCTGTTGACCTCAGGCTCACAGCCAGCAGAGACATGAATATCACTGCCAAGGTAAGTGAATCTCTCCACAACCTCAACATCCTCACCACAAACACACACAGACGGGACAGCAGCATCCAAGATGTCATTGAAAGCCTGGGTCTTAGTTTTGACCCAGGAAACCCGTAATTCCAGCGGCTCCGACTCCTCATTCAGCACCTCGAGGGCCCCCAAAAGGGAATCTAAAGTCTCCGCAAAGATGACTGCATCATCTGCGAAATCAAGGTCAGAGATCTTGACATTCCCAAATGATGCACCGCGGCTTGATCTCTCCAACATCCTCCCCAGACTCCAGTCCAGACAAGTGCTGAAAATGAGGGGCCAGTACACACCCCTGACGAACTCCAGTAACAACTGGAAATAAGTCGAAGATGGTATCACCACATCTCACAGCGCTTTCAGTACCAGAGTATCGTTCAGACATCAGATCGATCAGTTTTTGGTGGCACCCCATGAAGACCAAGAATCCACCAGAAGGCATCCCGATTCACGGAATCAAACGCTTTACAAAGATCAACATAGGCTGCAAACAGCCCCTGCCGAAGCTCTCCTCTGCGTTCGGTGAGGACCCGAAGAGCAAGGATATGGTCATTCGTTGACCTCTTCGGTGTAAAGCCTGACTGCTGGACGCTGGTGCTCAGGCAGATGTTGGCGAACCCAATCAAGAATTATCCGAGCAAAGACCTTGCCCGGCACTAAGAGCAGCGTCACCCCTCGGTAGTTGTTACAGTCTTGGCGATCACCCTTCCCTTTTCAGAGAGGGATAACAAGGCCCCTCTTCCAGTCAGTTGGGATGATGCCTGTGTTCCAGGCAGAGCACAGAACTGCATGTAATGACACAAGTGCAGCATTTTCATCAGCATTGAGAAGTTCAGCATGAATGCCACAGATCCCTGGAGTTTTGCCCCGTTTCAACCGGTTCACCACAGCCTGTGTTTCCACAAACGAAGGTGGATCACAGTTGATTGGAGGCTCAGCAATAGAATAGTAACGCCCCTGACATCCAACTCAACAGCTGGTGGGTCAGCTTGGTACAGCCACTCAAAGTAACCGGCCCAGCGGGCCTTCATTTCAGACTCCTCTCTCAAGAGCCTACCACCCTCCACTTTAACTGCAATACATCAAGGGATGGGCTTGGATGAACGCAATGCACAAATTCCCCTGTAAGCAGGACGAGAATCACTTGACCACAGGTGATGCTCTACCCCCTCACAGATTCCTCGCACATTTTTCTTGTCCACCCTTAGCGCATGTTCGGTTTTATGCCTCAGCTCCCTGAACAGCTCAGCTCTGCCATTCATCCTGGCCCTGTGACTCTTTTCAATGGTATCCAGTGTCCCTTGAGAGACAAAATTCTTCTTCACCCGACTTTGAGTTGTAAGACATCGACCGGCAACATCAAGGACGGTGGTCTTGAAGGCACTCCACAACTATTCAGGATCTCCCAAAGTACCCAGACCCCCAAATCTCCACTCAACTTGTTCACAAACTCCTCAGCTACCCTCTCATCCTTAAGCTTGCCAACATCCAGGCTGGGATAGTACCATTCTCCTGGATTTAAGGTGCAACTTAAGAGTTTCTACAAGTCAGTGGTCAGTATTGAGGAACTGATCACTTCGGTAGACCCTGCAGTTCTGGGTCATCCTCCAGCGGCCATCATCGAGCACATGGTCAATCTCCTTTGCCACACCGCCAGCGTTGGAATACCAAGTCCAGCGATGAGCTTGTGGGCGATGAAACCATGAACCAGCCAGCCTAATTCCATGACTTTTTGCAAAGTCAAGGAACTTAGTGCTATTCAGGTTCACAGTTCCTGACTCATGGGGACAAACACACATCTCATAACCATCCTTATCAGTTCCAGTCAGGTCAGGTCAGGTATGGGAGCATGTGCCAGAACAGCACGTCGCTGCGTCCACTTTCCACTGGTACTCCAGGGGCCTCCATCTGGCCATCCCCCAGGCAGATGCCAGGCCCATCCCCATCTCCTTGAGATGATGGTCAACCTGCTGCAACCATGAGGCACGTGGTCGGCCCACTGGCCTCCTCCACTCATGAGACTCCCTCGCTGAGAGAATCTGGTGAGCAGGATCAGCGTCAGGAAAATGAGCCACATGTCCATACAGCTGCAGCTGACGCTCACGGACTATGCAGGTAACAAATCTCATCCGAGTCTCTCTCAGCAACCGCTCGTTGGACACAAAATCCGACCAGCGATAGCCAAGGATTCTCCGAAGAGACCTGGTACCAAAGGAATTAAGTCTCCGTCTCAGATCCTTGGTCAAAGTCCAAGTCTCGCACCCATAGAGCAAGGCTGGAAGTACCAAGGACCTGAAGACTCGGACTTTCGTCCTCCCGCACAGGTACCGGCAGCGCCACACCCCATGATCCAGTGAATCCATGACTCCCCAGGCCTGACCCAGACGTCTATTGACCTCCGGCTCACAACCTGCGGAGACATGAATATCACTGCCAAGGTAAGTGAATCTATCCACGACCTCAACATCCTCACCACAAACAGACACAGACAGGACAGCAGCATCCAAGATGTCACCGAAAGCCTGGATCTTAGTTTTGACCCAAGAAATCCGTAATCCCAACGGCTCCGACTCCTCATTCAGCACCTCGAGGGCCCCCAAAAGGATGTCTAAAGTCTCCGCACAGATGACTGCATCATCTGCAAAATCAAGGTCCGAGATCTTGACATTGCCAAACGATGCACCGCAACTTGATCTCTCCGACATCCTCCCAAAAATCCAGTCCATACAAGTGCTGAAAAGTGTGGGGGCAAGTACACATCCCTGACGAACTCCAGTAACAACTGGAAATAAGTCAGAGATGGTACCACCACACTTCACAGCACTCTCAGTACCAGAGTAGAGTTCAGACATCAGATCGATCAGTTTTGGTGGCACCCCAAGAAGACCAAGAATCCTCCAGAGGACATCCCGATTCACTGAATCGAACGCTTTACAGAGATCAACATAGGCTGCAAGCAGCCCCTGCCGAAACTCTCGTCTGCGTTCGGTGAGGACACGAAGTGCAAGGACATGGTCAATCGTTGACCTCTTTGGTGTAAAGCCTGACTGCTCTGGACGCTGGTGCTCAAGCAGATGGTGGCGAACCCTATCAAGAATTATCCGAGCAAAGACCTTGCCCGGCACTGAGAGCAGCGTCACCCCTCGGTAGTTGTTGCAGTCTTGGCGATCACCCTTCCCTTTCCAGAGAGGGACAACAAGGCCCCTCTTCCAGTCAGTTGGGATGATGCCTGTGTTCCAGGCAGAGCACAAAACTGCATGCAACGACACGAGTGCAGCATTTCCACCAGCCTTGAGAAGTTCAGCATGGATGCCACAGATCCCTGGAGCTTTGCCCCGTTTCAACTGGTTCACCGCAGCCCGTGTTTCCACAAGCAATGGTGGACCACAGTTGATTCGAGGGTCAGCAACAGGGATTGTAACACCCTTGACGTCCAACTCGACAGCTGGGGGATCAGCCTGGTACAACCGCTCAAAGTAACCGGCCCAGCGGGCCTTCACTTCAGACTCCTCTGTCAAGAGCCTACCACTCTCTGCTCAAACTGCAGTGCTCCGAGGGATGGGCTTGGATGAACGTAATGCGCGAATTCCCCTGTAAGCGGGACGAGAATCACCTGTCCACAGGTGATGCTCAACCCCCTCACAGATTCCTTGCACATGGGCCTCCTTGTCCACCCTCAGTGCACGTACAGTTTTACGCCTCAGCTCCCTGAACAGCTCAGCTCTGCCATTCAGCCTGGCCCTGCGACTCTGGTCAATGGTATCCAGTGTCCCTTGAGAGACAAAATTCTTCTTTGCCCTGCGGTCAACTCCAAGGCATCCACCAGCAACATCAAGGACGGTGGTCTTGAAGGTGCTCCACAACTCTTCAGGACCCCCCAAAGCACCCAGACCCCCCAAGTGTCCACTCAGCCTGTTCGCAAACTCCTCAGCTACTCTCTCATCCCTGAGCTTGGCAACATCCAGCCTAGGCTGGGATGGTACCATTCTCCAGGATTTAAGGTGCAGCTTTAGAGTTGCTACAACAAGCCTGTGGTCAGTATTGAGGAACTGAGCACTCCGGTAGACCCTGCAGTTCTGGATCATCCTCCAACGACCGTCAATGAGGACATGGTCAATCTCCTTTGCCACACCGCCAGCGTTGGAATACCAAGTCCAGCGATGAGCTTGTGGGCGCTGAAACCATGAACCAGCCACCCTAAGTCCATGAATTCTTGCAAAGTCAAGGAACTTAGTGCTATTCTGGTTCATAGTTCCTGACCCATGGGGACCAACACACACCTCATAACCATCCCTATCAGTTCCAGTCGATGCATTGAAATCCCCCAAGACTAGAAGTGTATCTCGTCTGGGGCACTGACCAACCACAGACTCGAGTGTGGCGTAGAATGTGTCCTTCACGGTGAGATCACTCGCCTCAGTCGGAGCATAAATAGAGACCAGGGAAATGACACCGAAGGAGTGGCGAATCCTTAATCTCATAATACGCTCGTTGACCGGTGTTACCTCAATTATCATTGGGGTCAGCTTATTGGACACAGCTACAGCAACTCCTTGGGTATGGTAACCATCAGAGCGACCAGACCAATAGTAGGTGTAACCACCCACCATTATCTCGCGGCAATCCGGTCTCCGAACCTCAGAGAGAGCTGCAATACCGATATCCAAACGCTTGAGCTCAGATGTTAACAGAGACAGGTGATCATCCTCTCCTTGGGATGGGACATTCCAGGCACCCACCCAAAGGGACCGCCTCAGGTTAACCCAAGGAGACCGCCGTCTGGTGGACGACAGCTCAGCACCACTCCGACACACTCTCCCACAATCTGACCCGGGAAGGTTACCTCATGGTTTCCCTCCTATCATCAAAGATTTGGGGTCCTGAAGGCTTTGCCCCAATCCCATCATCCAGTGAGCTGCCCGGAGAAGGTACGCTGCACAGGAGGTACTCCCACGGAGTGGGTTTTCAGATTTTTTCATGCTTCGAGAATGTTTTACAGAATTGAGGGTTTTCCGGTGGCCGGAGTGCGAATCCCGCCACGATCCTCCAAATAAGAAGTAACTCAACTGCAGGAGGACGTCCGCAGACACAGTTGGGCACTATATATGGATGGCCGTTGGCTCACATGGAGCTCCTCCGCCCTTTGACAGGTTTTGTTTTTAATCCTGCTGGGTGTCCATATCCAAACACCCTCCTCACCAGGAAACCTGGTGGGGGAGACGGTTTAGTCGCCGACAAACCCGACCATGGAACAGGTTAGTACAGGTTTACATGATACTTGTAGCAAGTCACAGATCTGATGTTGCCTGACCTCACAATAAACTGAATCGTGCCACGAATATGGCGACAGCGCAGTCACTGATGATTTGACATCGGAAACCTATACTATGTCGATAAACACATCGGTTTCCTCCCCTGGGCTGTCGCTGATGATTCGCCAATAAGCGATGAAACCAGTCTGGCAGCGAGGGGCTTTGCAGCATTGGGATTCTCATGTGTGTACTACTTGTGAATGTCTTTATAGCTGTGGAGGAACTCTGGGAAGGGTTTGATACAGCATAGCGCTTACCTTGTGTAGGCCTTCTCGGTTGCTTTACGCAGCAGTTTTGGTGAGAGGAGCATGGGAGGTGTTAATTTATTTATATATTCCTGCCATCTGGGTGTAGTTGATTTGGTGAGAGCTGATTGGCTATCCCACTCCATTCACAGGTGAGAGATCTGGGTGGGTCTTTCTGTTCATATATATATATATATTTATATATATTTTTTTCATTTTTCTTTTCTACACCAGATGTTCATGATAATTATAAACTCTGCTGCAAATAGAGATGTACTAAGTTAAGGCTTATAACTTACTCCATCCTTTAATGACTGCACACCATCAAATTCACAAATTTTAATCAGTACGTGATGATAAAGATAGCTTACAGTTCAATTCTGTAAGTGGCATAACTCAGGCAGACCTTTATCATAGTACGTGTCCTGGTTTCTGGATTGCACACATTTTTGGACATCTGGCAATGCAGATGGGAACTTGGCAGCCCTGTCATCTGCTTTATATGACTCGTTTATGCAGGAAGAATAATGCTGTCTGTGCACATAAAAATAGATAATTCAATGGGAGTTCCATTATCTCACCCCATTCTTTTTCATCATCCTGCCAGTGGTTCTGGACGAACAGAAGCGGCAGGCCAAACGACATCTTATTGCTGAAAATCGTGAACGTCGTAAACGTCACGAACTGCAGCGTGACGTGGAAGCTCCAACAGAACCATCGGCTGAAGAGTGGCAGCTGATTGCCTTGGCGACGGCAGCGCACCGTGCCACCAATGCCCAGGGCAGCCAGTGGAAGCAACGCCGACGTTTTCTGGTGAGTATGATCTCGAGCACTACACGGATCAAAGCATTATATGGTACCTTGTTCTCTATAGCGGTTTATATCTTCATCTGCGTCTCCAAAAGATCACTGAAATATGTTTTTGGTCTGGATGGTTATTCTCTATATTGTAGGATTATAATTCGATGGTGTGTGTGTGTGTGTGTGTGTGTGTGTGTGTGTGTGTGTGTGTGTGTGTGTGTGTGTGTGTGTGTGTGTGTGTGTGTGTGTGTGTGTATAAGTTGTTTTTGGCTGCCATCTCCACACATTGGTGGGTTTCAGGAGATGGAATGGAGACTCACCAGGTCTCAAAGTATCCACCTCCGTGAGTTAATCTGCAAAGTCTTCAAAGTTGTGTGTGTGCGTGTGTGTGTGTGTGTGTTTTTTCATCACATGATTTGTATTGTGTGCACTTTGTATTATTTGAGTACATTCCATTTGTATTATAAACTCAGGTTTTTCTGAGGATTTATTGATGAGGTGCTGAGACCAGTGAAGAGGTTGTCCATATATTATTTAATGAGAAAATACCACCCTGCTTCACTGATGGGAAAACGAAGGGGGAGGGGGGGGGGGAGAAAAAACAGGAGGAATAGACAGAGACACAGAGAGACAGAGACAGAGACAAAGAGACACAGAGACACAGAGAGACAGATAGATTGGGTGCACATTCCATCATAGCCAACAAAGGCAAGAAAGTTGTTTTTTAAATGTATTTCTTTATTTAAGCTCTGAAATGTGCTTTGAGTTGTCGTTCTTGCTTTGCTACTCACATTGCTTGTCTCTGATTCTGTGAACAAGTCTTTTTCATGTTAATAAGAACAGTTTTTGATTAACAATAACATAGTGATCATTTTTTAAACTTGAATTTCTCATGCCCTCTTTTGTTGAAGGGGAGTTGTTGGAGGGGGAGTGAGGATGAGGGGGGGGCAGCATTACAAGTATTGTGAGAGGGTAGAGGATGCAGTTGTGTCTAAAATTTCCAGAAATCGCATTACATAATATCTGGACAGCACCCAATACCATTGTGGTTGATTATTATTGACGGTTCAGAATTAAGAACATTTACTCACTCTATATTTTATTGAACAAGTATATAGCGCAGTTCAAATATGTGTTGTTTTTAAAACATCATGCTTTCATTATAATAAATGATTGACAGACATGTTTGAGTTACAGGTCCAGGGAGTTGCTTTTTTTTCATACTGCTAAGCCCAGAGGCCACCCAAGGAACAGGTTTGCTCACATGGCATTTACTTTTCACTCTGACCCAGCTGGATCGCAGTCTTGGCTTGGAGTTGTTATATGTCGCCCATCCCCTTGAATAAGCTAGTTGGAAATAGCCACATAAATCAGTGAGATAAATTATATTTATCGTCGTTCATTGACTGAAAAACAAACAAGCATGGGAGTACCGGCAGAGTTTAACAATTCAACCATGGTTTTCTGGAAGATTTTATTTGGCCTTCTCTTTGGCTGTCCATCCTTTTCTTCATCACCAAGTTTACAATCCCATTGTTTAAATATGCTGCCTGCCTTGAAAAGTAGACCCCCTTTTGATCAAGGAAGAGTGCATTTTTTAGTCTTGTACTCATTACTGTTACAAAAACCTGAAAAAATATTTATTTATTACCCCAAACCTCTTCCAGTGAAAATATATCTCACAAATTAGCTGAAAATTATCCCACAAATATTTTATGTACTGAGATTGTAGGACATTTTCTCTTTTTTACTTTGATACAGATGAATCAAAACAGTTGACTTTATACAATCAGCATTCTCTGATGACTATCAACATACACTCTATCCTACCAAATGGCATGGGGTGCCCTTTCACAGTTATGAGGATCGCAAACATGTGTATCTGCTTTTCAAGGCAATGAAACTTATCAACAAAGACTGTTGAAGTCATTCGAGAACAATCTCATTACTCAGTTTCAGTACAGTGTATCCCAGATGAAGGAATTAAAAGATTTCCAATGAGGAATGATAATTAGCTGAGAGAATAGGTCTCTCTCCATCAAGACTATTTCAACCATCCTTGCTGTTCCAAAATTAGCTGATGAGAATGTTATCATTGAGTGGAAGACTCAAGGCAACACCAACCTGGTCCATATCAATGTCAGACCAATGAAAATCTTCTCAGAGGGGAAGAGAACCCTCCAATGAATTGTTAAACAAAAGAGATGCAACATTTTCCTTGGTCAAACCTCCACGATATGACAATACAAATGAGTTAGCGGGATCATTCCAATGTCAGGCAAGCCTTGCATTCTGTGGAATACCAAGAAAGAGCAGCTGCATGTAAGTGTTTCAGCATTGTAGTAATTGCTGGTGTCATATGGCATGGTGCAATGAATAAGCATCCTTCAACCTCGAAATGTAGAAACAAGTTTTGTTGAGTGATTAGTTATGTCAGGGTCTGTTGTAAATGTTTAAATGTAATTGGAGGGGTTTCACAATACAGTTACAAAAAATGGGGTCTGCATTTTTTGAAAAGTCTAGATAATCCCCCCTCACATCTATCAAAAAGTAATACTGATGATATTCATTCATTTAACAGGTTGGTGAAGGCTTTTGACAGCTTGTAGACCTTCTAAGATTTTCGATCACAACTCTTTCGTTAAGTTGGGTTTTAATTTTTTGCAAAGAAAGACTCCTGGAAGTGGCTTTATTGTCCTTTTAGGCCTTTAGGGTGATACCACATCTTATGATATGTTGATAGATTCACCACCGCATTTTCTGTATTCATTTCTAGAATTCCAACAAAATTTAAGGTCCATTCTGAGAATGACCGTTTCTTGTAATCCCCTACATATGGTCTCCATAAATGTATTGGTTTTTATGGCCCTTTTGTTTTTTCCACAAAAACTGCAATATCTGAGATAACGAAGTGTCTTTCATGTCACAATCTTATATTAACTTCATCAACATTTGTGTACAACTTCTAATATTGACATGCATTTACTTTGTCTTGCTGTTTAACAAGCTGAAGCTCGATTTTCTGGTGTTGTGCATGAAAATGCTGTGTTGGCTCGAGGGAGCACTCAAAATATCATTGGTATAACCATGTTGTTTACATAAAATGTCCAAACATTGCAGAGTATACCTTCCTGGCCCTTATTAAAACTCAAGTGCACTGCAGAGCATGAGGGACATATTAAAGAAACAGCACAAAACGACATTCAAATTATCATGTCGAATGACACGGATTCATCTTATTTCATCGAGTCGATCAATTTAGCTGCAGTCTACAACTAGAAGGGCACTTGGTGGAACGCATACCTCCACCGCGTAATGTCTGATCCACAAGAACATATCGGTCCCATTACTTTTTAAAAATATCATGCTATTCAGAACTAAATCGTTTTTGGCCCTATCTCTCAGTGGTGAAGAATCCCTTTACAAATTAAATAATTATCGTATCCAGATCCGGATGCAGCTTTACTTCCTTAATATCGAATCAATTCTTCCTTGTCACACTCCCAACCGGTCCACCAAGTTTTGTCCGAATCCGTCCACAACTTTTTGCGATTTTGTGCGATATATTAGTTTAGCCCGATCTCTCAATGGTGAAGAAACACTTAAAAAATTAGAGTAGTCAGATCCGGATCTGGATATTCTCCAAAATCGAATCAGTTCGTCCTTGTCACACACCGAACCTGTCCACAAAATTTCATTCGGACCCATTGACCACTTTTTGAGATATCCTCCACACAAACAAACAAACAAGAAGACATTGTGCCGAGCACGATACTTGTAAAATCCAGAAAATAAATTTGACCTCAAAAATCAATTGGTAGTTGAATTCAATGACCAAATATGCAAATCCTCTTCAAATTTCAATTCAATAGGATGAAAATTGAGGATTTTAAAAATACCACCTTAGTTGTTGACCTTTTGGTCCATGTTAACCTCAAAAATAATTGTCTATTTGAAGTCAGTGACCTGAAATATAAATCCTCTTCAAATTTCAATTCAATAGGATGAAAATTGAGGATTTTAGAAATGCCACCACCTTAGTTGTTGACCTTTTGGTTGATATTGTCTGCAAAAATAATTGGGTGGTTGAATTTAGTGACCTGAAATATAAATCCTCTTCAAATTTCAAGTCAATCGGATGAAAATTGAGGATTTTATAAGTTTTACATAAGTTGTTGACCTTTGGCCTATGTTGACATTTTGGTCTATCTTGACCTCAAAAATAATTGGCTGGTTGAATTCAATAAGGTGATATGAAAATCCTTTCCAAATTTCTCATGAATCAGATGAAAATTGAGGATTTTAGTAATTTGAAAAGTGTGCTGGCCTTTTGCCTATGTTGACCTTTTGACCTCAAAAACAATAGGCTTCTCACTTATGACAAACTCTACCGCGTGGCGAAGTTTCGTGAAAGCATCGGTTTAAAATTGTGTCCTGTCAGTGACAGACAGACAGAATAACAAAATCGACTAACTAATATACTTGAAAAATCTTCGATTTCGCAAGTAACAAACAGACAGAAAGGGGTGAAAACATAACCTCCTTCACATTCGGTGGCGGAGGTAATAATGTGATGTTGCTGAAACTAGCAGCGTCAACGCGAGATGTGAAGACTCCTTACCAGCTTAGATTATAAGGATGAAAATGGCGATGATTAGAGAGGGTTATGCACCAATTAGTTGGAGAGAAACAGCACTTTGCCTATTCAAAACACAGGAGCATGAATTAAACACTAGGGAATGGATGGATACATGATAAATCAGACAGAAAACAAAATTCCTTGACATTGTGGTTACAATTGAAATAACGAAATGGACCTGAGCTGGACATGTCGCAATAGGAAAAGACAACAAGAATTACAAAGTGGCAACCTTGAGAGAACCTTTGAAGAAACAGAGTTCAACCAAAGATTAGATGGTGAGATGAGATTGCAAAGAACGATCAAATAGCATTGAGTAAAACAGAATGAACTACGTTGAGGGAGGCTTCATCTTAAAGTTGACTAAATAAGCTGACCAGGTCAAGTGAAGTTGTGGATATGTATGATGAATCCCTGGACATACTGTATGTCGAACATTTCCAGGAATTTATGAACATATTCCGAATGAAGTTGTGAATAAAGCCTAATGAAGACAAAGGGGACAATTATTTAATATGTACGTATGGATAGAGGAGTGGGGGAGAGAGGGGAAGTGTGTTCTAAAGGTGGAAAAATAAATTGAGAAAAATGTGGGAGGAGTTGGAAGAGCTGGGAAAAGGTTGGAAGGGGGATCATGGTGAGAAGTGGTGTAAACAGATATGGAAGACAGCAGAAGGAGGGACATAAAATGTTGCCATGTTTATGTACATAACATGCTGTATATGTCGCCCCTAACAAAAAAGCGAATGGACGTAAACCAATGCTAAGAGTGAACGAAACGAATGTACCTGCTCTGTGTTAAATATGTTGATGTTAACTTATCAGGCCTACTAGTTTTTTGAACATGATTTTTTACTATTCATGTTTTTCAAACAAACATTACTTTGTTCCTTATTCAAAGGTTGGCAGGTCTCATTTATTAGTTGTATCTCCACTGCCAAAACTCTAACTTCAAGGCCAATGCCATTGAGCTTCCTGCCACAGCTCTGTGCTCGCTAAGCGTCTTCTTATTTTTATTTCGGTTTGAGATCCTTTCAGGAAAATGAGGATGGGGACGTTTTCTGAGATTATACATGTATGTACACATCCATATGTATTCTCTAATCACCTGCATTCTTGTCATAAATATATCTGCATTATTGTAACCTGGATTGCTATTTTAGTCCGATACATGAACGTGTGAAGGTCTCAGTTTTTCATCACTTGTGAATTTAATGGGAAAAAACAACTCTTTTCAAAGCTGAAGTTGCAGGGCATCTTGGAAAGGTAACAGAGACTCATGTAACAGATTTGAAGGTAATAAACTGCACAAGTTTATTTCGTTTGATTTTGGAATCTACTTTGCTTTTGAAAACTCTTGGTGGGGGGGGGGGGGGGTTGTAAACTTTTGGAAGTTCAACAAGAACTGCTCAATTTTCTCCGAGAGCTCTGTATGCTTCACTGAGCCCATGAAATTTGGATCACAGTGGACAGGTGTAGCAAAGAAATTATGGTCATATATTAAAACTTGTGCACTAGATTGTCTTGTTTGACCAATCGATGTGGGATTTTTAATTTTCCAAAAAGGTCTTTCCACTTGATGATGGTTTTACCATTACCCTATTGCATTCATTCTGTTGTGAGTAATACTATAGTATGGCAGATTGCATTTTCTTGCAGCTGCTTTTGAGTTAAAATGGCAAAGGCGGCTGAGGAGCATGCCAAGGTTGCAAGCACTCGAGGGAATGTTGTTATTCGTCCATTTGAGTATTTTGTATGCAGCAAAGTATGCAGCGATTTCCTGAGGCAGTGTTGCCTCCACTACATCTGCAAAGGACGTGATGGCCAGTAGCCGGTGAAATGGGATTCTTCCTTATTTAAGCAACTTGGCTAGAAAATTAAAAACCACTTTTGTTTACAAAAGATGCAAAAGTGAGTGTAAAATCTTAAAATAATACAACAAAATCTGCTTCAATGATTAAGGTTTGATAAAAGTGTTATCCTAGTTCTTGTGATGCAATTTATCTTTGGTTCTTTGAAGAGGTAACATTGTTGAAACTGCTCACATGTCTGACTTTGAACTGTGTGCAAAATCAACACACTGCTGAGCAAGCAACAGGGTGGGTCAATGTGTGCAAACCATGATGACATTCAAAAGCGATGTACAGTACTGAGTATTTCTAAGTAAAACATAATGAAGCATTTTGAAAAAGGGCAATAAAAAGTAAATGTAAGTTGTTTTTATCAGTCAATGTGGGTGTCTTGAGTGCCTTGGAGAAACTGAGTCCTCATGGTCTTTTTTTTACCTTTTCTGGATTGTGTATGTGGGAGCTATTACTTTCTGTACAGCATTTAATGTGCATCCCAAGATGCTTTGGGGAAGTAAAGGTGGACCTTCTTTTGTAATTGGTTGATATCTGTCTGGGGACAGTTGTTCGATGATGGTGTTTTGTGGAGAATTGCAAGATTTTGTCTAAGCAGTTATGAAGGAGTAATAATACATGACCAATTTGGATGTTGTGGGACTTCAGTTGAAACCTGGAAAGTTTATTGTTCCCAGAAAATGGCCATTTTTGCCCATCTTTACGGTATAGGGCTTATGGATATGGGGAGGTACTGTTGGAGAATGGTAAGGTGAGCTGTTGCAAATCATTACGCAGGAAATAAACATTTCAGCCACAGAAAGTTGGTGAGATTGTATAAATGTTAACTTAAAGCATTGACTGGCATTGGACCTCAGAACCCTTGTAAGAGCCATCGCCACATTTGGAACACAAATATGGCAGGATTTTTGACCAAATGCTGTTTTTTTTTAACGAAAAAAGATATATTTTAATTGCTAAAACAAATTTGCTAAATTAATGTTTGGCTAAAATACAAGGAAACACATGCTTAATCTCTATTAGCCTGCTGGTGTTGTGCCTCAAACATGCGAACAAATGCTCAACTTACTGCTATCCTCTGGAACAAAATCCAAGCGTGGTACATCAACACCACATCCTCAGCCGGTGGTTGAACACGCTTTAAACTTCACCTGATTGACCTCATCCCTCCATTAACTTCAGAATGTGTCACACATCAATGGAGGAAATCTGTGAAGTGTATTGATGTCTGCCTTATGATTGTATTTTTGATGATGTGGACATAGAGCTTCCCTGGAACTCATCCTTAATTCAGCAAAAACATATTATTGGCTGGATTATAGAGGCAAGGCAATAAACACAGGTTAAGGCCATTTGGTCCTTCATCTCTGCACTAACTTGAGAGGATCAACCAGGAACACCAACGAGGTTTCTGGAAGCACAAACCAAGGTTAATCAAGAAGCAGCCACAAACACGGCCAAGGCAGCCAGAACACAAAGAGAAGGAAAACACACCCACAGTGACACCAAGCGGAAAACACCCAAACTAACATACAATGGCGTGATCATATTTACCTTTTCCCTCTGAGAAGGCCATAAGTTTTTGGAAAAAAAAATCCTTTGGGCAGTCATCAAAAGAAGGCTCGATTAAGTCCAGATCTATGAAATGAGCCCCAGATGTCTGAAATCCGAAATGGAGGTGAATGCATTGCCAAATAGAGACAAGAGATGTAAAGGTCTTCACAATGGAGTTCCTGGAGATGATGAGACAATAGTTGGATATTTGGCTCGGCATAAGGTCCAAGTGGGCCACCTTTTGTTGTGCAGTGCATCGCACAGCTGCAGGAATGCCATCTCCATTGCTGCACGGGTCTGGAGGAGTGAATGGTGAGTGCTATTTTCCCATGTGAGACCATTGATGAGGAAATACGAAATGTTTGAATCAAGGGAAAGAGTGTACAGAAGATTTTTGTCACCAGCTCTGGAAAGATGTGATCGTTTCATGCGTTGTGAAGCTCCACTGCTTGGGAGCCCGGTTTGCTGCCATCTTGGGAGTACTCCAAAAGTTCAAAGAGAAAGCAGAAATAGTTCACCTCACCGATCAAAGGTTGCACGTTCAGATGATGCTGCCGCCATGCCAACAGGAAAGAGGATCAACTGGGAACACTAATGAGGTTTCTGATAGCAAAAACCAAGTTTATTCAAGAAGCGGCCATAAACACTGCCAAGGCATGAAAAGGACAGTGAAACATGCCCACAGTGACACCAAGTGGCAAACACCCAAACTAACATACAATGGCACCATGCTTGTGCCACACCCACACTCCAACACTCTCATATACTGCAGAGAGTGTTTATTATGCAGCTAATACCAATGAGAGAATTTGGTTAGGGTATGGTACGCAATGACCTACTCTTTTCAAGAGATAGCTTTGGTTCTATAATGTCCACAGCCTAAATGCAAATGAGGCAGCCAGCTGTACATATGTACATATCCACAGGACAGCATACTTATGACCTCATCATCAGCACGCTGTCCAGTGGAGTCATTATTTTGGCACTGTACTATAAGAACAGTTTGTAGTTGAGTTTAACTCTGTTGGATATCGGCCCTGAACAGCTCCATGGAAAGCTCACTACCAACTGAGCTGTCCCTCTCCCTGATTTTATGATACAATTATAATGTTACGAGGGGCAGTCAAAACGTAACCTTAAAATGCCGATATAAATTTGAGAATGTAATATGTGTAGTTGTAGATGACATATGTTGTATCTATGGGTAAGAGTCATATTTTGCCTGTTTTAGACCTGGCAGCATTGAGCGTATGTCAGTGGAGCAGTTCCAAGATGGTGGCTCCCTTGGAAGCATGCACCAGGGAGGAGCAACATTCTGTCATCCGTTTCTTGGGAAGTGAGGGGGTGAATCCCAGTAAAATCCATCGCAGAATGAAAATGCAATATGTTGATGCATGTTTATCACTGCAGCAGGTGTTCGACTGGGACAGGAAGTTTAAAAGCAGAGTGTCCAGTGTGGCAGACGCTGCTCGCTCGGGCCGGCCTTACACAGCCGAGACACCAGAAATGGTTGCAGGAGTAGAGCTCGTGCTCAACTTAAGTGCATGAGTTAAGGGAAAACCGTCTCATTACGCTGGATGAAGTGGTCTCTGAATTGAGCATTAGCCATGGTTCAGCACACCATATAATTCATAACATGCTGGGGTTCCACAAAGTGTCTGCAAGGTGGGTGTCGAGACAACTCACACCCAAACTGAAAAAAACTCCACTTTTAAACTTCCTCTCCCAGCTGTGCACCTGCCGCAGCGATAAACATGCGTCACCATATTGCATTTTCATTCTGCGATGGATTTCACTGGGATTCACACTCTCACTTTCCAAGAAACAAATAACAGAACATTGCTCCTCCCTGGTGCATGCTTCTAAGGGCGGCGACATATTGGAACTACTCTACTGACGTCATACGCTCAATATTGCCAGATATAAAACAGGCAACTAGGGTAAGAATACTGGTTCTGGCTCACTTTTCCCCATGTAAATGAATGGGGGATTTTCAGCCATGAATTTTTCTTTTTTTTTCCCGAAAAAATAAATCCCCTTTTTATCCCAAGGTATATTTATTTGTCTCCCCTTTTAACCTGGGGACACTTTTTTCAAATAACCCACACAACAAGATAAAGATTTGTTAAAGGTGATTCTAAAGAAATATCTGAAACGTCTAAGCCTCGGGACACTCTTTATCAAATAACCAATGCATATTGTTTAGCTCACTCATTGAACCTATAAACATTTGTTCATTCTCAAATTCCTTCAATAGTTTAATTTTCTTTGCACAATAATCCCCATCTAAAATATTGAAAAACAAAACATTTGAATCTTTATATTTTTTAAGATACCCCTTTTGTGCCATTACGAAATGATAAGCTTCTCCTAATGATCTCATCTGACCACCTCCTGAGTTGCATATCATTTTGAGATTGTCGTAAATTATTTTTCCATTGTTCAATTGATAACCATAAATTTTTTCAGTCCATTCAAAGATATTTATTATTTTCTTTACATCCTCTAACTTATTGGTTTTTAAATTGATTCACATATTTGTTTTATTTACCTTTGTTTTAGATATTTTTTCAATAAGACTTATTTGATATTTTTCACATTCATTATGTTTTCCATTTATATACCAAGACTGAGATTTTCTCCACTCTTTAGTTTGACTAATACTTGGTTCGACCATTTATATATTGTGAAAAACGCGGCGGTAGCCCTTAAAAACCCTAACCCATCTTCCCATCGTTAAAACTTGTGTCCATATGGAACACAATCTATTCTATTCACTCTATCATACAATACCCATATGGAACACAATCTATTTTATACACTCTATCATACAATATCCATATGGAACACAATCTATTCCATTATCTAAAATAAATCTCTTATCATCAAAGGCTCCTCATGCCTTTTTATTTACTTCTTCACTATATATCTTATGTTTATAACTTCTTATTGTATTCATTTTCCTATATTCTTCTTTCTTATTCATCAAACAATTATAATAATTTCTAAAAGTTATTGATTTCTTTATTACATATTTCTTTATTCCCTTTAACCTTTTATCAATCTGATCACCATACTTATAAGCATATGCCTTTGCTCTCAATCCAATAAACTCACTCATTACTTTTCCACCCAACTCATCCTTAAACTTACCAATAACCTTTTCATTCTTTTTTGAAAATAACTCACTCTTCTTACTAAAATTACTTGTATCATATACTCCAATGTTTTTCTTCATATCTTTATAAACATCGTCAGTTTTTATATCCAGAATAAAACTATCAGTATCCATATACAACAAAGAAACATTTTCACCATACTCTTTCTTTAAATCATTATACAAATAATCATACATCAATATCTTTGATAAATCAAGAACTGCTGTTCCAATATAAATTGGTTTATCCATGACAATACTTTCCTTTTTCATATGAATAGCAGAAAAGTTCTCTGAAAAAACCTCTTCTCTCTCAAAACTTGGTTTATTTATCCATCTCGAAGCTTCTTTCCAAGATGTTGCAAATCTAATGTTTTGCCTGTTTCTAACATTCTCCATTGTCTTTCCAAAGACAGCATTATTCATCAATTTATAGAATTCCCCTTCAAATTTTACTTTTGTATTTGTTCTCATATCTGTATTGAATTTAATATACTTTTTCATCCAAGGACTTTGTTTAAATTTTAAAACTCTATGAATTTTAGCTACTCTCAACCCAGCAGATAAATATTGTCTCAAGTTCCTTTGATGCAAAACATATCCCTCTTTATCATAGAATGTTGTTAATAACTTTTCTGTTGATTTACCTTTAATATTAAAACTTTTATGATAATCACTTAACCATTCTTTCTTTGGGGTTTCTTTCTCACATGCAAAAGGAAGATCTTTATGCTTATTATGAAGATCACTCGGGTACCTCAAATAAACTTCAAAATAATAACCTTCTTCTTCCTCATTCAATTCCTCTTGAGAAGAAATAACAATATTCATCAAAGCCTTTTCATAATCCTTTTCTTCCACCCACTCTAATTTACCATAAGGCAGAGATTGAGACATTGCCCATCCATACAAATTATTAGCATCAAAGTACATCAAATAATTACTATCTTTTTCACTCTCATAATTTGGAAGATATTTATTATTTGCTTTAGCATATCTTTTTGAACATGCTTGTGATATTCCACCTCTCTTAGACTTCTCAATCATCAAAAGCATATCTACATCACTGACTAAATCTATATCTTGTTTTGTCATTTTCAACATTGCACTCCAAGCTAAAGGCCCGGTCACACCTTGACGTTTTAGCCAGCGATGGCAACGTATTAAAATGTATGTAAAACGCTGGCTGACGTTGAACTTTTGATGTTTTTTTTTAAGATTCGGACGTATTTATAACGAGTTGGTCGTATGCATAACATATTAGTAATGGACACAGAACGTTTCGTTGTGTTATAGATAACTTATACCAACGAATGCTGAACCTGTTGTCGGCCTACACAACCGATGCCCAACGATAGTCTAACTTCGGCATAGCACGTTGCACGCATCGCCGACGATGTCGTGACGTAGCCTATTAAAAGGCTGACGCACAACGATTCGAATCATAACTGCCGTAGAAATGGAAGTGTTAACATCGCGGTCACACCTTGGCGATCTTGCCAGCGTATGCCGACCGAAGAAAAATGTGTCTAAAACGTTGGGGCACGTCAAATACGGTACGAGTAAGTTTGGTATACGTGAGTACAACGCTAAAGTACGCTATCATATGTCGTAGTAAGTAGAGTACGTCAAGAAATTTTAAACATGTTCAAAATTTTACGACGTACTCGGCGTATGACACACGTTCCGCATGCGATGGGGATAAGTTTTACACACGATATGTGGACGCTTACACACGTCCAAAAACGCTACTTATAAGCTACTCATAAGTCGAAACACGTCGCGGTAATGTCTTTTTTACGCGAAACTTATTTCTAACTTATGCTTGACGTGCTTTGAACCAATTCTTTACGTAGTCCCAACACACATCGACGTATGTAGACGTATTCCAATGACGTCTTCCGGTCGACAAAAAAAAAAATAAATGAACGTGTTTCTAGGTTACAACTGCCATATAAAGACGTGTTCCCAGCGGTTTTGGGAATTGGTATATAAAAATGCTGCTCATAAAAGGGGACCCAACAGTGTTTTCGAGTTCCTTTTTGAGTCGATGTCCATGTCACCAGTATCAGTATCAGTATCAGTATTAGTATTAGTAGTAGTAGTAGCTTGTTCATGTTGGCAGTAGTAGGTGAGTGTGAGGGGGAGGGTGTGGGTCATGATGGATCGTCCTTGCGTCCGCGTGTCCATGGGTAGGTTCATAGGCTGCCACTCAACGATTTAAATGGCTGCATCTCCACTATTGAAAGTAGACACTTGCGCTCAACAATTGGATTTTTTTTACACTCAACGACTTTTAAACGGTACCACTCAGCTATTTTCATTGTTTACAATGAACGATTTAAATTGCTGTCACTCGCCTTTGTTTTTTGACGCTGGCGCTTGGAAATTTTAATCGTTTCTATTGAACATGCTAAATCGCTCAATCCCCACTATTGAAAGTAGACGCTTGCACTCAACAATTGGATTTTTTTTTACACTCAATGACTTTTAAACGGTACCACTCAGCTATTTTAATTGTTTACAATGAACGATTTAAATTGCTGTCACTCGCCTTTGTTTTTTGACGCTGAGGTTTTGAAATTTGAAGCGTTTCTTCTGAACGTGTTAAAACGCTCAAACTCGACTATTTTAAATAGACGCTGCCGATGGACAATTGGAATCATAGCCAAGCTAGACATCGAAGTGTGAACATCCTCGTCATGCCGAAGAAAAGTTTGAAGAATGCTGCAAATAAGTGTCCTGGCCATGGCCGTGGACGCTGATGCAAGGACGATCCATTATACCGACGTCTTTCAGCCTATGAGTAACTTAAAAGTAACGTCTGTCGATGTGTGGCAACGATCGCGTAACGTGCCAACAACACGTTAATCATAGGTTAGAAATAAGTTTCGGGTATGCTAAACATTACCTCGGCGTGTCTCAACTTATGATTAACTTACAAGTAGCATGTGTTGACGTCTGTCAACGATCGCAGACCGTGCATACAACTTGTGGCCAGCGTAGCGGAACGTGTGAGTCATACGCCGGCATACTCGTGAAATTTCAAGCATGAAAAAATTTGAGGACAACCGAAAAGTACAACGTTTTAAGCCAGCATACAACGACATATGGCAGTGTTTTTCAGCGTGCTCTCAATGTTATCAAAACTTACCCATAACGTATTCAACGTGTGCCAGCGTTTTAGAATAAAAATTCAAAAATCGGCATACGTTGGCTAAAACGTCAAGGTGTGACCGGGCCTTAAACCAGGAGCTGTGAAATAGTGGGCAGGATCTAATCCATAACAATTTTTATTATGACAGAGTGATCTAAAAGCTTCAAACACATCAGCTAACAATAAAACATCTGTTTTTAGATACAAATCATGATATTCTCCAAGGTTCTTTATCTTAAATAGTTTCCAAATTTCTTGTGCGTGTTTATTTTCCTTATCACTTATCTCTTCTTCATAAAGGTTATTAAAGAAACTTTCTTTTGAAGGAAGTTGTGTTTCTTTAAATCTCATAAATGAATCCATATAACCATAAGGATAAATTCCCTTACTTGTAAGAATTTTCTCTTTACTTTGAATTTCATTCCTTGTTTCAATTTCCTCTCCAGTTAGAATTCCCTCTTTAATCAGAATTTCATCTATAATCAGAATTTCCTCTTAAGTTAGAATTTCATTCTTTGTTCAAATTTTCTGTATAATTAGAATTTCATCTTCAGTCAGAATTTCTTCATTAATTTCCTCATTAATTAGAATTTCCTCTTTACTTTGAATTCTCTCTTTAATCTGAATTTCCTCTTTAGTTAGAATTTCCTCTTTTGGAAAGAATGAATTAAGATTTGGAAAAGAGCCCGTGGAGCTTAGATTTGATGCGAGGTTGGCTAGTGGTGTTCCCATAAACTTGTAAGAATCAAGAAACCAAATACGAGTTATAGGTTTTGTGAATATCATTTTTGTAAATGAAATATACTTTTGACTTGTGTTTGTTATGGCAGAAATATTCCCTGGTGTTTTTGAAAGTTCATTTAAAAATAGATGTGTATCATAGTTGGCGCTGTTGTGAAGAAATACTGGAATAAAAGAAGGTAATTTATAATTAAGATTACAACAGGAATGAGCGGGACCTCTATATTTACCAGTAAGATGACAATGATCCCTAACTTTAGACTCCTCAATTTCCTCCTCACAAATATGACAGATATTGTTCTTTCTAAATTCTAATTTTTCTTCTTTGGTTAATTTCATCGGTTCATTTGTTTCTTTCATTAATTTAGTTAGTCTTATACAATCCTTTTCTAATCGTTTTACAAACTCTTGTGAAGCATTTTTTCCACTATAATGTTCAAGTTTATTATACTTTTCTCCAACAGATGATTTGATATAATAACAGAAACCACAAGGAATATGTTTTTGATATTTATTTGTATATGATTCTTTTGGATTAGGAGAAGCAGTATTTCTCTTTTTAAGGATACACTCAAAATCAGCGTATATCACAAATGGGTGCATGATAGATTTATTATAATCTTCAAAAGAAATCTTTTCACCAGGTTTAGGCATTGTAATTAGAGCTGATTTATGATTACTACAATATTTTGAATGTTGTTCTAATCGTTCTTTTGTATGAAATGAATTAAGACATCGCTTACAAGGATATATTTTGTTTGCTGTTCTGAATACCTGAGAAGAGATTAATCTTGATAAATTATTGATGTATGTGTAATGTGAATTCTTTCTAACACTAAAATATAAAAGATCAATGTGTGTTTCTTAATTTTTATAGTTGTTTGAAATTTTTAATATTTGAAATTTGTTTGTATCCGTTAATCCACATACATTAATAGAAAGATTATTCTTTTTCTCAAATTTAGGAATATCTGTTAGTGGCATTGGGAATTTAAAATCTTTAATGTCCAAGGTATTCTCATATTTCATATATTGTTTTACTCTTTCTGAATTACATTTTGGTGGATGTAAGTGAGCAAGAACAGACCAGAGAAAACATTTATTATCATTATTCTTAATATTAACAACTGCCTTCTTTCGTTTTATTTCTTTTGGTAATTCAATATAAGAAGAAGCTTTAAGAGGGTTTGATTTTAGAATGTGTATATCTAAAAAGATGATTTTTTAAATATTGAATCCACTTCCTACCACTGTATTATCAACATCCTCCTCTTGTCTTGATAGTTCTTCATAAACCCCACTATTCAAAAAATCTTGAAATGATGTTATAAAATGAAGATCTGTTCTCATTTAAGGAGTTTGTTCTTCATCTTGTCTTTTCATATTCATTTTCACTCCCATATAAAACTTTAAAGTTTTCATTTCTTTTAATGTCTTTTTAATAAATTTTTCAACATCAGGTTTCACTATTTCAATTGATTCAACCATTGATGATGGACCGGGTTCTCCAAATTGAAAAATCCTTATTTTTATATGCCCTTTTAATGCCCCATCAGTGTTTTCAATATAATAGTCTCCCTTTACTTTAAACTCATTTTTCTTGTGTTTTTGTGATTGAAGATGTCTATTATAACTACTCTTCAAAACATCCTTTGAGCAGATATCACAATATTTTCTTTCCAACTCAAGAGGAGATATTTTATGAAATAGATTAAATGTGTGTTTGTTGGTTCGGAGGTGTTTTCTATAATGTTTATATTCGTGATTACAAACATCGCAGTACGTTGTATTCACCATATTTATATAATAAAACTTTGCTTAAACTAAAATTTTCTTGATGAAAATTTCGTTTATTTTACAGGTGAATCTGTGCTTAAACTAAAATTTTCTTGATGAAAATTTTGTTTATTTTTCAGGTGAATCTGTGCTTAAACTAAAGTTTTCTTGATGAAAATTTCATTTATTTTACAGGTGAATCTGTGCTTAAACTAAAATTTTCTTGATGAAAATTTCATTTATTTTACAGGTGAATCTGTGCTTAAACTAAAATTTTCTTGATGAAAATTTCGTTTATTTTACAGGTGAATCTGTGCTTAAAACCATTTTATCCTCCAACTTTTTCACTTCATAAATACAATGTTTCAAGACACAAAAGACAAGTTTCAATCAATCTCTTCATTTGTTAAAGATACTGAGAAATATGTCAAGGATGTAAAATTGAACAAAGATAAATATAACAACTATTGGATAAAAACAATTATGGTAAATAATATGAGTTCTTCAATTTCCTTCAGTGGAAGGGCTTTTAGTATACCTAGAAGAACATCAATTAAGGTATCTCTAACAAAAGTTTCTCCTCTCCTTCTGGCAATATATTCAAAACTAGAAAAAGCAATGAAACAAGAAAAGGTATCAAAAAATAAAAACCTTATGGGTGAAGCTTTAGAAAGAAAAGATAAGACCATCTGTAATATGCAAGGAGAAATTTGTATTTTTTTCAACAACCCTAAAGATATAAATCCTGATGAAATAAAGGATGTTAATATATCAGGTGAAATGACATTTCGTTCAATAGTAGTTAAGGATCATTTTAAAATTACCTTTAATATAAAAAATGTAGCAGTTGAATCTGTTAATGAAAAAATGTATGTAGATATCGATGGTAATGTTTTTTCTACTAATTAAATGAGTCAATATTCAACTGAAGATTTTGAAGATTATGAGAGTGATTATGATACCGAGAGTTTGCATTCAAATGATAGTTATGACACCGAGAGTTTGTGTTCAAATGATAGTTATGAAAGTATAGATGATTCTGAAAGTATCGAAGATGATATCGAAGATGAATTTCAGTTTAAGTAAAGTTTTACTTTATAAATATGAATAGTTTACTCGATTTTGAGCCTCTTGAATTCCATGATTCTCCATATGACAAATTTGAGAATTGTCCTGCGTGTGAAAGACGGGGATTAAACACAGAGTCAAAAGCCTATAAACAATGTATATTCTGTGATTATCTTCTAATTAATGATAATAAAAAATATAAAAAGGAAAATAATTCTTTTAGATTTACACCAAAAATGAATTACTTTACAAGATTGATTAGAGAAATGAATGTAAAGTATGAGAGTGATAACACACCTTTCCTTACAAGGGAAGAAACTGAACGTATAAGAGAAATGTTCAAAGGATTGTTGTTGTATATTATTCATGGATGTAATTTTCAGGGAAATATCAACACAAGATATTGTATAAATAAAATAATGGATTATCTTGAAATTAAACCTGAACTTAGGATAAAATATAGAGTTTCTAAAAAAGCCAATAATAAATTAAATAACCTGTTTTTCAAATATATAAATGAATGATTTTTTTTACCCATTTGGGAAAATAAGATAAAATTTGACAACCATAAAAATCTCCCAAATTCATTAAGATGCCTCATAGTTGGTTCAAGTGGATGTGGTAAAACCTGCTTACTTTTAAAGATGCTCCTCACTCCCAACTTTTTAGATTATGATAATTTAATAATTTTCACAAAGTCGAGTTTTCTACCAGAGTATCAACTACTCTCACAAGGTTTTAATGCTGGTCTTCTAAAAGAAGATATAATCGGTTTATTTAAACTTCAAAAAAACCTAAATGATTTTAACATTGAAGATATAATACAACTATTTTGTGATACACAGAGATGTAAAAAGAAATCAAAACCGATAACTTGTATTCTGAGTGATAATACGGATGATATACCGTCTCCCCAAGATTTGGATAAATCCAAAAAGAACCTCGTTATCTTTGATAATTGTGTTAATGAGAGAAACCAATCGGTAATGGACAGCTACTACACAAGAGGGAGACATTCTTCTTGTAATTGTATTTATCTTAGTCAATCGTACTTTCAACTTCCTCGTCGTTCCATCAGAAACAATGCTAATACTTTTATTTTATTAAAGTTAAATTCAATAGATATAAACAATTTTTGGAGAGACAATTGTTCTACATTATGTAGTAAAAAGGAATTTGGGGATTACATGAAACACACGACTGAAAAATATAAATATATTGTTGTGAAACAAGATGAGATATTAAATGATATTTTTCAATAAATAAATGGATGCGAAAGAAAGAGCAAGAAGATTTAGGGAACATCAAGAGTTGGTTTCAAAAGTTGTAAAACAACAGGAAGACATAAAGAAGAAACGCAGACAAAAACTAATGGGTGAAGAAGCATTTGAAAGAAAACAAGAGAAATTTTTTAAACCACTTTTAAAAACTTCCCAAGAAAAAATTATAGATGTTTCCACAGTTCCCACAATAAAATATACTCCCAGAAAGCTCCAAATGTTAAAAGATTTCAGTAAAATGACGGAGGAAGAATTAGAGCATATTGGAGAATTAGAATATCATGATGAAGAATTATTTCAACAACTGGAAGAGATGAATTGACCCCCTGATTATATTGTGAATACTCTTCAAAACAATGAATATTCAGCGGATTCAAAAACCAAAGCAGGACTCATTCCAACAGAACAACCAGCAATATTTCATCTTGTTCAAGAAAAGGTATTGATATTTAATGATGAATTAAGGTTCTTGAGTTCTGCTCAACCAGCTGTTAAACTAACTCCGAGATTAATGTTTCTTCTCACAAAAGATGGAAGACAAGGTTCAACTGTGAGCGATGAATCAAAGTATATTGATAAACCATTGGATATGGAAAATAATGATGATAGAGTATATATTGATCTGCTGAACACTCTAAATTATAGGGATATTCTTTCTGGTAAAAGTAGGAAGAATGAGAAGGAGAAACACATTATTCAGGCTTTAAGTATCCTTGGTTCAGGTGTTAGTTTTCTTCCAAATGACCCATCGCAATTAGTTAATAGACTGTTATTGTTGTTCGGCAGTAAGAAGGCTGGAAATAACAATTGCTTTAATGAAGCATCAGCCATTTTAGACCAGTTGATGAACATGAAAATAATTAATAAATATCAATATAAAGACATTTTATCTCATATTAAATAAGATGAGAAGCACAATCCTTAGTTTCAATTTCACAACAAGCGACCACACATCTTCATTCCCATACCCACTACAACTTTACACAACAAAAGAATATGAGGCATCTTTATTGTCCATGGAAACTTATAATACCTTATTTAATATAACCGAGAAAAATGACAAGTTTAGTTATAATCCGGGAAGTGGATACAAAACGATAACAGTCTCACCCGGAGCATATGAGATTTCTCAAATATCTTCCGAAATTGCTCGTCTTATGAAAGAACAGGGTGATGAACCAAAAAATATTGTTATAAACATTCAAAAACATACTTCAAAATCAACGATTAAAGTTAAAAATAACTACAAGGTTGATTTCACAATTGATAATTCATTTAGAGAGTTATTGGGTTTCTCCTCAAAAAAGATTGAAACTAATGGGACGTTTTACAGTGATAATGTCATTCAAATATCCTCAGGAATAAATTCGGTGTTAATTCACTGTGATTTGATTGATGGTGCTTATAATGATGGAAAAAAACAAATACAATATTTTCATTCAGCGCATACTCAACCCCAATTGGTTATAAATTCAATATGGAACCCAAAAATTTGGTTTATCTCCCTGTGTCAGGAAAAACCATACACAGAGTAAATTTTAGGATAACCGACCAAGATAATCGTATGATTTCTTTTAATGGAGAAGTTATATCCATCAGAATTCACCTACGTGAAGTTTTCCAATAAATAAATACGATGGTTATTGTGAGGAAACACGAGTTGGGAAAATATAAAATAATTACAGGGGATGGGATGTTCCTTTCCCCATACTACAAGGGTGAAGGTATGTATCTTGGTGGAGGATACTATAAACCTAAGAGACAAAGGGGTGTTGGACATCAATTTAGAGGAGATGGGATAATTGATACTCTCATGGGTATTGGTTCAACTATTCTTAAACATAAAGATCTAATTGGTTCAACTGCTTCTGCTGTGGGAAAGGTAGCAGGTGCTGTAAAGAGTATAAAAGATGCCCAGAAGGAATCTCATAAATTACAAGCAATAAAAGAAATTAAGAAAGGCAAAACTCAGTTGTCCCCCCAAGAACGACAGAAAATAATTCAAATACTTGGATCAGGGTTTCAAAAGTTTTAACATCTTTTTTTCCTAAATAAATACAAGTATGGAAGCAATTGATAGTATCTATGATTTGGATGATACTATTATTATCTCAAACTCCACTAAAAAAGAAGATTACTTCAAGGTAAATGCAATAACTGGAACAGACTGGAATACGAATGGTACAAAAAGTTTTGAAATAAATAATCAACAAACCTATTTGAATCTCTCCGAAAGTTTCTTGTTGTGTAAATTTAAATTCACTAAGGCTGGGAATAACACAAACGCTACACTTGTAAATGATTTCTTCTGGAAAATGTTTGATAGTGTGCGTTTGTATATTGGAACACAAGAAGTTGAAGCGGTTGATTATGTCTCTGCTGTATCTGAAATGATGAAATTTACACTCTATACATTCAGTGATAGAATGGGAAAGGGGTCTGTCGAAGGTTTTATTCCTGATATGTCAACGGGAACAAACACAGACCCTGGATATACTCAAAGGAAAGGAATGTATAATGATGATACAAAAGCAGAAAATAGTTTTACTGTGGCAGTTCCTCTTAAAGGTATATTTGGATTTTGTGATCATGATAAAGTTCTGTATGGTCTTAAAATTAGATTTCAACTACAAAGGAATGATAATGAAAATAGATTGCTTTTTGGTGTTGGTAGTTCTTTTGGTGAACAGAATAAATTTGTAATTGAGGAAATGAGTTGGTATATCAGTGAATATACTCCTAATCTTAAAACAGAAGAGATGTTGAATAGAAGACTTAACTCAAAGAAACCACTCAGTGTATCATACCTCAAAAGAAGATGTCAACACGTTAAACTCAACCAAACCACTTACACATGGAATTTGGGTGTTCTGGAAGGAAAGCCACGATATCTGTGGATCATTTTTAAAAAGCCAGATGGTGATACTGCGACTGATAAGAATAATGCATTGAGTGATAATGCTAAGGTGAAACAACTTCGCGTTTCTCTAGATGGAACATTTTATCCACGAGATAGATTGGAAATTAATTGGGAAAAAAATGATTTTGCTGAAGCATACAAGTCTTACCAAAAGGTGTGTGAAAGTAATGGAAATAAAGAGCCTATTTTGGATATGACAGCATTTAAAAGTTTGTATACAATCTATGCGTTTGACCTGAGCGCTCAAAAGGAAACTATAAAGTCTAATCGAGTAGATACTTCCCTATACATTGAAAGAGGAGAGAGTGAAGAAGTTGATACATATTGTTTGCTTTTGGAAGAAACATAATTACAGATTAATACAGATAATGGTGTGATGATTAGTCTCACATAATTTTTTGTTAAATAAATGAGTGGCAAAGTACCAACTGGGGAATATGTTAATCAAATCAATCTTCATAAACTATCATCTTGTGTTCAAAATCAAAAGCCTTGTACGATTAACGTAAATACAATTCAGAGAAAAGGAGCAGTAAGAATTGATGTTTTGCTCACAAGAGAACACGTTAAAATCTTGAATGACACTGGCTCACTTAAAATTAAAATGACAAAACCAATGTTGAAAAAATATTCAATAAGAGAGACGAGTGGAGGATTTCTCCCATTTCTAATTCCTTTATTTGCTGGTTTAAGTGCGGTTGGAGCATTGACGGGTGGTATTTCAACAGCAGTGAAAACTGCCAACGAAAGGAAGGCTCAACTCCAGGCTCAAAAAGAATTGGAAAGACATAACAAAGAGTTGGAGAAACAAATTAGTGGAAGTGGTGTAATTGTAGATTTTGCTGGAAAACTTGAAGGTCTGCCTGATAAAGCGAGATTGTTAGTTGGAGATATGCTTTCTTCTATTGCACAAGCAGGTGTAAAATTAACGAAAAGAGGTAATGGATTATATCTTTCTAATAAATAAATGAGCATTGATGAGTGGTTTAAAGAATTTGGAAAGAATACAACATCAAATTTACAACTTGTCAAATATTGTAAGAAATTAAAAATTCATAATGTGGTTATTTGTATGAGAGATGAATTCACAAACTTGCCTCAACATACAAAGAATATTATTATGAACTTCGAAGATAATAATGGGAACGGTTCTCATTGGGTTTGTATTTTTAATAGTCAAGACAAATATTATTTTGATAGTTTTGGTCTTCCACCACCTGTTGAAGTCATAAAATTCTTACAGAATGGTGTTTATCAAACATTTCAAGTCCAAGAATTCAATTCCAAGTGTTGTGGTCAATTATGTCTATATGTGTTATTTCAACTCAACAAAAATAAAAAAATTTATGATATTATTTTTAATCTAATATAAATGACTTATGTTGGTAAAGATGGTTCTATCTTTGGTGTATCTCAAGAACTGGATATTGATTTATCAAATTATTACACAAAGGCACAGGCTGAACGACATAAATATAATATAACCAAAAATATTAACATGAAAAATGCTTATAAATGAAAAAATTATCCAAGCCCGACTGACGCGAATGACTTGGTGAGATTAAGCGATTTATCACAATATATATCCTTAAATAAAACGGCCGTGTATTCCAAAGATACAGAAGTGTTGATATTATCTCCAGGTCATACAGAATTCACAGTTCAAATTAAAATAAATTTTTATAAAGAAGGACGTATCGTTTGTATGAGAATAGAACAATGGGGGTATGATATGAATGATTTAGGGTATAATTGGTCATTTAAAATTAACCTCGAAGACCTGGAACAATTAAATCAGTCTCGTAAGGAAGAATATTATCCACTTGGTATCGAGAATGAGTTTTGTGGGGCCACGATTAGTAAACAACAAATAAAAGAATTTAATAAGGGTAAATATAATAATGGTTTTGCCCTTGTTTATATCATGAAAACAGAAAAAACAGGATTATATATAATAAGTAAGGAAATACAAAATGATTTAACTATGGGAAGATGGGGAGGTGTTTCGTGCCATAATATTATTCTAACATATATTTCTAATACATAAATGACAGCAAGAAGACTTCAAGAAAATTATCATTTCTGTGTCCAAGCATACCTTCAAGAAAAGGGTATTCGGTATTTTAATAAATATGTTCTACAACATAAGAATGAGGTATTTTCAATAAAAGATTGGCATTATGCTGATGTTGATAAACCGACAACTTTAGATTTAATTAGAATGTTAAATAATGAAAAAATTATAAAGTTAAGAAAAGGTAAGGCTCTTTTAGAAATTCAAAAGAAATTTTATTGGTTTCCTGTTGTAAAAAAATTATTTTGGATACAGGAATAACAAGAAATCCTGATGAATATATGTATGATATTCTATGGGGTGTAAGCGATTCAAGGATAATAAGGGATGAGGAAGGAGTTGAAGAAGAGAGGGAAGAGGAGGAAAAGGAGAAGAGAGAGAAGGAGGAGAGGGAGAAGAAAGAGAAGGAGGAAAGAGAGAAGAGAGAGAGGGAGGAGAGGGAGGAAAGAGAGAAGAGAGAGAGGGAGGAAAGAGAGAAGAGAGAGAGGGATGAAAGGGAGAAGAGAGAGAAGAGAGAGAGGGAGGAAAGAGAGAAGAGAGAGAGGGAGGAGAGGGAGGAAAGAGAGAGAATGAATAAATGTCAAAATATGGAAACCAGTGAGATTAAAAAAAGATTAGGGGTATTAAAGAAAATAACAACCCACCGAGGAGGAAAACAAAGAATTGGCAAGTCTATTTGCAATACTTCCGGCAAGACTATTGGCATCGACAAGATATGGATTTTAATTCAAGTTTTTCATTTTTTTTTTTTCTTAAATAAATGGAGGAGAGAGTGAAGGCATTCCTAAGGATTCTTTATGTTTTAAAAATTAAGATTCAAATGTGCATGTTGGAAACTAAAAAGGTTTTTGCACTCTGCAGGAATTTTTCTCATAAATAAATGAGTTATTGTCTCAAATGTAAAAAGAAAACTAATATTAAAAATATTTCATATATTAAAAGTAAAAATAACAGGGTTATACAAAAAGGTATATGTTCGGTGTGTGGTTCAAAAAAAAATCTATTTATCTCCAAACACAAACTCGGAGGAGATATACAAAAGTTTTTATCAGGAAGTAAATTTACAACTACTGGAATACCAGGGGAATTACATCTTCCAGGGTATTCTTTCTGTGGTCCAGGCACAAACTTGGATAAAAGATTAGATGAGGCAGACAATCCTAAATCCTGGAGTAAACCAATCAATAGAGTTGATGAAGTGTGCATGAGACACGATATTGATTATGGGAATACCACAACGTTGGAAGAAAAGCATGAAGCCGATAGAGAAATGTTGTATAATTTGTCTCTGATACAAAATCCAACCTTGAGAGAAAAAGTTGATCGGTTCATTGTGAAAAAGATGATCAGTGCTAAATTGAAACTTGGACTTGGAAATTCAAAAAACTTATAGGCTCTAATGATGTCATTAAGATTGAAGAGCAATTTGCTGATGAATTACATAAACCAATATTCACAAAGTTTCAGAGAAGGAAAGTTTATTCCAAGGAAGTAGATTATATCTGGTCTGCTGATTTGATTGAACTCAATAATGATAAAGGGTACAAGTATGCTTTAACCGTTATTGATTTGAGGAGTAGATACGCATGGGTTGTACCATTAAAAAACAAAACAGGTAATACTCTTATGTTAGCCTTTCAACAGATATTTAATAAAAGTAAGAGAAAACCTCAAAAATTGTGGACTGATGAGGGTAGAGAGTTTTATAACAAGACATTTATGAATTTTCTAAAAAATAACTATTACATTATACAGTACCTTTAATGAAGGGAAGGCAGTTGTTGAACGTTTTAATCGTACCTTAAAAGAGAGACTATATAAAAAATTCACACAACTCGGTTCACAACAATGGTCATCTTTTATTCAGGATATTGTGGATAAGTATAATGACACGGTTCACACGTCAACAAATATGAAACCATCAGAAACATTTACAAAATTAAAATATGAAAAAGAGATTAATGTCAGAAAACCTAAGTTCAAAGTTGGTGATATCGTAAGAATATATAGGTGGAAATCTCATTTTGAAAAGGGTTATACTAAACGATGGATGAAAGAACTTTTTAAAATTGTTGATGTAATAGATACGGTTCCTTGGACTTATAAGATATATGATTTGGAAGGGGAAGAGATTTTAGGTTCATTTTATTCACAGGAATTACAAAAGACAAAACTAAGCAGATAATACCCATGGGAGCAATGGGTTGTCCCTTCACTCCCTCCTACTATACACCTTTGTGGACACTAGAGGGCCAAGTCC
>NC_140963.1:74942619-75007619 GCF_056783735.1 Eptatretus burgeri | reverse complement strand
AGAGTAGGTGGGGCTTCGCAAAAGTAGTAGGAGCTTAGGAAAAGTGGGCGTGGCTTACAAAAATACCTCATGAAAAGTGGGCGGGCTTATCAAAAGTGGGCGGGGCTTGGCAAAAGTGGGCGGGGCTATAAAAAATTCCACAGAAAAGTGGGCGGGGCTTAGAGGGAAGTGGGCGTGGCTTATTGAATACCTCGTGAAAGTGGGCGGGGCCTAGAGGAAAGTGGGCGTGGCTTATTGAATACCTCGTGAAAAGTGGGCAGGGGTTTAACAAAAATAACCTGTGGCTCAGGAGGTGGTCAGATGAGATCATTAAGAGAAGCTTATCATTTCGTAATGGCACAAAAGGGGTATCTTAAAAAATATAAAGATTCAAATATTTTGTTTTTCAATATTTTAGATGGGGATTATTGTGCAAAGAAAATTAAACTATTGAAGGAATTTGAGAATGAACAAATCTTTATAGGTTCAATGAGTGAGCTAAACAATATGCATCGGTTATTTGATAAAGAGTGTCCCGAGGCTTAGACGTTTCAGATATTTCTTTAGAATCACCTTTAACAAATCTTTATCTTGTTGTATGGGTTATTTGAAAAAAGTGTCCCCAGGTTAAAAGGGGAGACAAATAAATATACCTTAGGATAAAAAGGGGATTTATTTTTTTGGGAAAAAAAAAAGAAAAAATTCATGGCTGAAAATCCCCCATTCATTTACATGGGGAAAAGTGAGCCAGAACCAGTATTCTTTCCCTACTCAGGCAAAACACGACTCTTACCCTTAAATATAACAAATGTCGTCTCCAACTACACATATTACATTCTCGAATTTATATTGCCATTCAAAGGTTACTCATTGTGACTGCCCCTCGTATTTTAATTTTGTCTTGATAATTAAAATCTAATTTTGAAAAATAAATTGGAAATACTTTTTTGGAAAGCATCAGATTGGCAGTTTAAATATCTAAGAAACTAAGAAAGAAACGGTGTCAGTGTTCTTACCTTTCCTTCCATCTTGTTCTCGGCCTTGTTAGTCGGAGGAGATCGGGCAAGTGGCACGGGGTTCTTCAGAAGATGATGACCCTGTGGACCTTGAAGCATTCAGCCACTTTACTCGCATTATCACTTCGGCCATCACACGTGTCGTCGACTTCGCCAAGAAGCTTCCCAGGTTCACCGAGGTAAAATAAAACGCCCTTTGATTTTTGTGATAAGGTGATTGCAATATAAAGTTTAGAGTCTTGCCTGCGTGTGACACTTTATGTGAGTCTATATTTTGGAGAGGGTTTGCAGCATGCTGGCCCGTACAGGTATGCCTGTCGACATTCTGAACAAAAAAGACAATTTATTTGTTGCAAAGTCTTCTTTTTTTAAACTGTTGACTTATTTTAAGCAGTAAAGTAAGTAAAGTGCTTCAATAGACAGTACATTCAATGAAGTAAACTACAAAGAGAATTACGCTATTCCAAATCAATGGAAAAACAAACTGAACAAAAGTATTTTTCGAATTAAAAAAAAGATTTGACGTGGCTTCAAAGTTATAAAATATTATTGAATACGTCTTCATCGGGAAATGTCCGTGTTTTAGTCTCGGCTCATTGTACAGCGAGACTCTGGGATATGAAATTCAATGCACTGGCAATGGAGCAATGTGGAAACGGTTAAAAAAAAAATGGACAAACACACGAGCAGCAAAAGCAGTGTTGGCAGAGTTGCATGAGAACAAACTGGTTGGGTCATGGAGGATATAAAAATGCTGATGGGAATGCAACAGGCAGGATTTAGCATACACCATCAAAAGACATTCTTTAAGACAATCTTTTGTCTATATTTTGCAACCTGATTAAAGCAAAAGGGAGAATATAATGGCTGGACCCTGTATTATGAAGGACAATTTCTAACAAAATAATGTGTTGAGATAAAAACAACCTTTCAGGATAGTACGGTGCACATGAATACTTTTAGTTGGATTTCATCTTGCCTTTTCTAAGTATCGAACTGGCAACTTATTTTTGGAGTAAACGCGGGTAATCTCTTAGCTTTCCACATGTACTACATTTGTTGGTTTGAGCAGATGAAGTTGTCCTGAACATGTGATCAGACTTTTGTGTGATATTTCATACCAGCAAATACAACCTGTCGCTTCGCTGGGGGGGGGGGGGTTAACGAGGGGGGTTGAGAGAGGAAGAGAGGAGAGAGGGAGGGGAGAGAAAGGAGGCAAGAGGGAGGGGAAGCTGGGAAGCGTGGAAGAGCGAGGAAGGGTGGGTGAGAGGTTGAGAGAGTTATGCCTCACCAAACGTTGCTATACTGTGGGAGGGAGGAATGCGAGGAGGGAGTGAGAGGGAGGGAGGTCAGGTATGGGAGCATGTGCCAGAACAGCGCGTCACTGCATCCACTTTCCGCCGGTACTCCAGGGGCCTCCGTCTGGCCATCCCCCAGGCAGATGTCAGCCCATCCCCATCTCCTTGAGATGATGGTCAACCTGCTGCAACCACGAGACACGTGGTCGGCCCATTGGCCTGCTCCACTCATGAGACTCCCTCGCTGAGAGAATCTGGTGAGCAGGATCAGCGTCAGAAAAACGAGCCACATGTCCATACAGCCGTAACTGACGCTCACGGACTATGCAGGTAACAAATCTCATCCGAGTCTCTCTCAGCAACCGCTCGTTGGACACAAAATCCGACCAGCGATAGCCAAGGATTCTCCGAAGAGACCTGGTACCAAAGGAATTAAGTCTCCGTCTGAGATCCTTGGTCAGTGTCCAAGTCTCGCACCCATAGAGCAAGACTAGAAGCACCAAGGACCTGAAGACTCGGACTTTCGTCCTCCCGCACAGGTACCGGCAGCGCTTCACCCCATGATCCAGTGAATCCATGAATCCCCAGGCCCGACCCAGACGTCTATTGACCTCTGACTCACAGCCAGCAGAGAAATGAATATCACTGCCTCGGTAAGTGAATCTCTCCACAACCTCAACATACTCACCACAAACAGACACAGACAGGACAGCAGCATCCAATATGTCACCGAAAGCCTGGATCTTTTTTTGACCCAAGAAACCCGTAATCCCAGCGGCTCCGACTCCTCATTCAGCACGTCGAGGGCCCCCAAAAGGATGTCTCCGCAAAGATGACTGCATCATCTGCAAAATCAAGGTCCGAGATCTTGACATTCCCAAACGATGCACCGCAGCTTGATCTCTCCGACATCCTCCCTAAAATCCAGTCCATACAAGTGCTGAAAAGTGTGGGGGCCAGTACACACCCCTGACGAACTCCAGTAACAACTGGAAATAAGTCAGAGATGGTACCACCACACTTCACAGCACTCTCAGTACCAGAGTAGAGTTCAGACATCAGATCGATCAGTTTTGGTGACACCCCACGAAGACCAAGAATCCTCCAGAGGTCATCCCGATTCACTGAATCAAACGCTTTACAGAGATCAACAAAGGCTGCAAGCAGCCCCTGCCGAAACTCTCATCTGCGTTCAGTGAGGACACGAAGAGCAAGGATACGGTCAATCGTTGACCTCTTTGGTGTTAAGCCTGACTGCTCTGGACGCTGGTGCTCAAGCCGATGGTGGCAAACCCTATCAAGAATTATCCGAGCAAAGACCTTGCCCGGCACTGAGAGCAGCATCACCCCTCGGTAGTTGTTGCAGTCTTGGCGATCACCCTTCCCTTTCCAGAGAGGAACAACAAGGCCCCTCTTCCAATCAGTTGGGATGATGCCTGTGTTCCAGGCAGAGCACAAAACTGCATGCAACGACACGAGTGCAGCATTTCCACCAGCCTTGAGAAGTTCGGCATGGATGCCACAGATCCCTGGAGCTTTGCCCCGTTTCAACTGGTTCACCGCAGCCCGTGTTTCCACAAGCGAAGGTGGACCACAGTTGATTCGAGGGTCAGCAACAGGGATTGTAACACCCTTGACATCCAACTCGACAGCTGGGGGATCAGCCTGGTACAACTGCTCAAAGTAACCGGCCCAGCGGGCCTTCACTTCAGACTCCTCTGTCAAGAGCCTACCACTCACTGCTCTAACTGCAGTGCTCCGAGGGATGCGCTTGGATGAACGCAATGCGCGAATTCCCCTGTAAGCGGGATGAGAATCACCTGTCCACAGGTGATGCTCTACCCCCTCACAGATTCCTCGCACATAGGCTTCCTTGTCCACCCTCAATGCACGTACAGTTTTACGCCTCAGCTCCCTGAACAGCTCAGCTCTGCCATTCAGCCTGGCCCTGCGACTCTGGTCAATGGTATCCAGTGTCCCTTGAGAGACAATATTCTTCTTTGCCCTATGGTGAGTTCCAAGACATCCACCGGCAACATCAAGGACGGTGGTCTTGAAGGCACTCCACAACTCTTCAGGACCCCCCAAGTGTCCAGTCAGCCTGTTCGCAAACTCCTCAGCTACTCTCTCATCCCTGAGCTTGCCAACATCCAGCCTAGGCTGGGATGGTACCATTCTCCAGGATTTAAGGTGCAGCTTTAGAGTTGCTACAACAAGTCAGTGGTTAGTATTGAGGAACTGAACACTCCGGTAGACCCTGCAGTTCTGGATCATCCTCCAACGACCGTCAATGAGGACATGGTCAATCTCCTTTGCCACACCACCAGCGTTGGAATACCAAGTCCAGCATTGAGCTTGTGGGCACTGAAACCATGAACCAGCCACCCTAGGTCCATGAATTCTTGCAAAGTCAAGGAACTTAGTGCTATTCTGGTTCATAGTTCCTGACCCATGGGGACCAACACACACCTCATAACCATCCCTATCTGTTCCAGTCGATGCATTGAAATCCCCCAAGACTAGAAGTGTATCTCGTCTGGGGCACTGATCAACCACAGACTCGAGCGTGGCGTAGAATGAGTCCTTCACGGTGAGATCACTCGCCTCAGTCAGAGCATAAACAGAGACCAGGGAAATGACACCTAAGGAGTGACGAATCCTTAATCTCATAATACGCTCGTTGACCGGTGTTACCTCAATTATCATTGGGGTCAGCTTATTGGACACAGCTTCAGCAACTCCTTGGGTATGGTAACCATCAGAGCGACCAGACCAATAGATGGTGTAACCACCCACCATTATCTCGCCGCAATCCGGTCTCTGAACCTCAGAGAGAGCTGCAATCCCGATGCCCAAACGCTTGAGCTCAGATGATAACAGAGACAGATGATCATCCTCTCTTAGGGATAGGACATTCCAGGCACCCACCCGAAGGGACCACCTCAGGTTAACCCAAGGAGACCGCCGTCTGGTGGACGACACCTCAGCACCACTCCGACACACTCTCCCGCAATCTGACCCAGGGATGTTACCCCATGGTTTCCCTCCTATCATCAAAGATTGGGGGTCCCGAAGGCTTTGCCCCAATCCCGTCATCCGGTGAGCTGCCCTGCGAAGGGAAGCTGCACAGGAGGTACTCCTTCAGATTTTTTTGCGTTTCTGTGTTTTGCGGAATGAAGGGTTTTACGGTGGCCGGAGTGCAAATCCTGCCACCAACCTCCTAATAAAAAAGTAACCCAACTGCAGGAGGACATCCGCAGACACAGTTGGGCACTAGATATGGATGGTCCGCTCCTCCTCACAAGGAGCTCCTCCGCCCATTGCCTTTTATTAGTAGGGGGAGAGAGAGAGAGAGAGAGAGGGGGGGGGAGAGAGAGAGAGAGAGAGAGAGACAGAGAGAGAGACAGAGACAGAGAGAGAGACAGGGACAGAGACAGAGAGACAGAGAGACAGAGACAGAGACAGAGACAGAGACAGAGACAGAGACAGAGACAGAGACAGAGACAGAGACAGAGACAGAGACAGAGACAGAGACAGAGACAGAAAAAATAGAAGAGAGTTCGGTGAGGGGTGGAGGTGGGGTTAGTAAGGAGAATGATATGTTATGCTTGATGACCGAACACACACACAAAAACAAACTCGTGTCAGAACAGCTGTACACAAATTTGTGGGAACATGAACGAAAAGTAATCACGGAAAACATGGAAGTACCTACCGCTCACATACGAACTAATGATCCCTTCGAGCTCACATACGAACAAATCGAGCGTGAACATCAAAAACAAAGCGTTGTGACCAGATATCATACTTAGGTACAAAAAAAGAAGAAGGCATTGCTTATTGAGGTGTTAATAGCAGTGATTTTGGACACAACAATGCAGAAATCAAAAAAATTACCAAAGACCAAGACCTGAAGAATGAAGTGAAAAGATCCTGGAAGCTGAAGAATGCCAAAGTTGTACCAGTGAGAGCTGGACCTACAGGAATGATGACGTGTGTGTGTGTGTGTGTGTGTGTGTGTGTGTGTGTGTGTGTGTGTGTGTGTGTGTGTGTGTGTGTGTGTGTGTGTGTGTGTCCGCAACCATATCTTAGACATGTATGGACCAATTTTATTCATATTTGACACAAGGACAACACATGATGGTATACAAATGCACATCATTTTTCTTTACATCAGACCCAAGATGGCCGACGGGTAGCCATTTTACTTGTAAAAACAACCCAGTGTCGAACACGTCTTCAACCATTTCTTGGCCTTGCATTTACTGACGTTGTTAAAACTTGGCACACAGATAATGAATGGTTTACATAAACGTGTCGTTCCCCCCCCCCCAGATCAGATCCAAGATGGCCGACTGGCGGCCATTTTAGTTGTAAAAGAGCCCGATGTTGAACACGTCCTCAACCATTTCTCGGACATGCATTTACCGATGTTATTCAAACTTGGCACCCAGATAACAAATGATAGCTTACATATGCACACCATTTTTTTTTGAGATCATATCCAAGATGGCCGACTGGTGGCCATTTTGTTACTTAAATGTGTCCCCAACCATTTCTCAGACATGCATGGTCCAATTTTGTTCAACCTTGGCACAAGCACAGTACATGATGGCATACACGTACCCTCACTTTATTTTGTGTTTTGATCAAAAATGGCGACTGGTAGACTGGTGGCCATTTTAGTTGTTCATAAATATTGGCGAGAGCTTTTACTCCATGCAGCAAAATTGCAAAAATAACAGGGGCTATGACATTTTATGTCTTTTTTACTTGTTATTCATAATTTACATGAACAATTTTGTCAGTGGGGTTAAGAATATAGGCTTTCCAAACTTGCAGATGACATTAAGCTTGGAGGTAAGGTCGAGACCAGAAAGGGAAGCGATCCAATTCAGGAAAGTCTAGACATTTTCATAGGTTGGGCAAAAGATTGACAGATGCAAGTTAACATAAAGAAATGTAAGGTGCTGGGGATCGGAAAGAATAATGGAAATAGGGATTACATGATACAAGGGACAATCTTTGAGCATGACACTCAGGAGAAGGATCTGGGGGTGGTAATTGATATGGTGGGGTGGGGATTGTAAGCAGACAGGATAGTGTCAGGCAGCTACAGGTTTATGATGTATTCATAGAAGGATAGATTATCATTCAAAAGTGATCGCTTTGCAATTGTACAGGAATTTTGTGAGGCCTCATGTAAAATATTGTGTGCAGTTTTAGTGACCACATCCGTGGAAGGATGTCGCTGCCATAGAGAGGGTTAGATTGATTGTGGGCCGAGCTAGACTGAGCGATGATGAGCGGCCGAACGAGATAGGACTTTAACATACCGTAAGAAAGGAGTCAGTTACAAGGGGATATGATAGAGATATTTAAGAGAATGAATGGTATATGCAAAATAATGCAGAAGAGTTCTTCAGCAGAATAGACAGTGATAGGACCAGGGGATGTAGCCTGAGAGTGAAGAAGAGGAGAGTTAAGATAGTAGTAAGGCAAGGGTCATTCACTCAGAGAGTAGCTAATGCATATAATTGTCTCCTTAGAAAAGTAGTGGCAGCAAAACAGTCGACTTTTTTGTATACATTGCCGACGCTCGTATGAGAGCTAACGCACAATGCACAATAAGGGGGGCAGGAGACAAGAGGGGTGGGAGAGGGAAGGACAAAACAGTGGGGAGCAGAGACGTGAGGAGATCTGTGGAAGGAAGAGGGATGGGGCAGGGAACATAGGGTATACAAGATGTACAGCACAGGGACTTTCAGGACCTTACATGACAGGGAACTTTTGGGAAGGAAGGCAGGGTATTTGAGTTTAGTTTAAATTGGAATTAAATAGGTACCAAGAGGTATTGGACATCAAGGGATACAAGAATATTTGCAGATCTTGTATATACTATAGCTTGAGTATGGATCAGTGATTGTGTACATCTGTGGTGAGTCTCGTCAAGGGATAGTGTGTGGGCGGTGTGTATTCCTCACCCTTTAATCGCTTCCCCAACCCCACCCAAAATTAAAATTCCCCATTTTTATTTTTATCACCGTTGTGATATCCTTGAGCCTGCCACACTTTTCCCATCCCCACTCCTCCCTGCATTTCTTCAATGAAATTAAGTTGTTTTGATAGATTTATTTTATCTGGTGTTGGTATGGTGCAGGCATGCAGATGTGAGAAGTGGCCTACTGCTGTGTCTAATTTCCTTGTTATTCCTTGTTCTAACTTCACAGTAGGATAAATGATCAAAGAAGTGTTTGTCGACTTCAAATTCAATGCCAAAGTGATGACTTGTATCATAAACTCTGGAATGGTTTCCTCATCCTCCAGTTGCCGTGTGAAGATCAGATAGTGCTCCTCAAGGGTTGCTGCATGGAGATCATGTCTCTCCGTGCAGCTGTGCGCTATGATGCTGACAGTGACACTCTCACTCTTAATGGTGAGGTAGCGGTCAAACAGGAGCAGCTGAAGAACGGTGGACTGGGAATTGTCTCGGATGCCATCTTTGACTTGGGTCGCTCACTCGCTGCCTTCAATCTAGATGATACCGAAGTGGCTCTTCTGCAAGCGGTGCTCCTCATGTGTTCAGGTGACATTTTCTCAAGCAGTTTTTTTCCCCATGTTATAATTGTTATTGTGCCTGGAAACTTCCATTTGGTTGTTGTTCACTTGGAATTGTTGAGTGAAAATATTTCATGATCACAAGCTGAGATTTTCTGTATTTGGTTTCTCAAAAACATTTCAATCAACCTCCTGCAGCCTGTTTCTTTTATAGTTTGCTGTGAAATGCTCACATGTTTAGTACATCATGAGAAATGTTCTTCCCAAGTCTACAATACAACAGAATACTGCATTTCAAAAAGATATAATTTATTTAAAACACATACTCGGTCACCTTGTTGCAAAACATATTGCATAAATACCGTAGCAGGAAAGTATTGTTGTGGTCATCCACAACCAATCATTCTTCGAGAAGATAGGACACTGGAACAGAACATACATCAAAATCCCATCACCAATGCCAACATTATCAGAAGTCAAATTATTTGGTGTATCAATCACTGTTGTTGCCAATACACAAACAAGATGATTTGACAACGGCCCCATTGTCAGTACTGGAGGTGGACTGATTTCTTGTATGAAAAACAGGAAGCAGGTTTCTTCTACATTTTGTTAGATGATCGACATTAAAGTGTTTAAATGGAAAGGAAAGTGAGATAATGCCCAGAGGAGCATTATTAAGGTGTGTGTGTGTGTGTGTGTGTGTGTGTGTGTGTGTGTGTGTGTGTGTGTGTGTGTGTGTGTGTGTGTGTGTGTGTGTGTGTGTGTGTGTGTGTGTGTGGAGTGTGTGATATATATATATATATATATATATATATATATATATACATATATATATATATATATATATATATATATATATATATATATATATATATATATATATACACACATACATACAGGGTGGGGCATTTATATCTGACACATTTGCAATCTTTCTCGCCGGAAGCAGTCTTGGCATAGCTAATTTTTGTTTTCTTTGTTTTACAGATAATACAATTAAAGTTTTGAACGATGGAGCACTTTATTTTAACAGCAAACTATAAAAGAAACAGGCTGCAGGAGGTTGATTGAAATGTTTTTGAGAAACCAAATACAGAAAATCTCAGCTTGTGATCATGAAATATTTTCACTCAACAATTCCAAGTGAACAACAACCAAATTTTAAAAATAATGAGTATTTTAAAATTATTTTATTTTATTTCATATATTTTTTAAATGCAATGAGCGTGTCAATTTCACAAACAAGGTCATCATGACAGATGAGGCACACTTTGATTTGGCAGATTAAACTCCACCATATTTCTTCCTATGGGGATTTCTGAAGGGCAAAGTTTATAAGGAAAATCCAACATCGTTCAATGAATTGAAGGCAAACATCACTGCAACCATCCGCTCTATTGATCAAGAGACATTGCTTGCGGGAATGAACAATATGATGATCCACTGTCGTGAATGCACGAATTCGAAAGGGGCCCATTTGTCTGATATAGTTTTTAAGAAATAAAGAATCAAAACTGATTGTAAAAATCTAAGGTATGTGCCTTTGTTGTAATGAAATTTTATTTTATTTGGTTTAGAAACAAAAAAGTTATGAGGATGATAAAACCGTCAGATATAAATGCTCCACCCTGTATTTATTTAGTGTGTATATATATATATATATATATATATATATATATATATATATATATATATATATATATATATATATATATATATATATATATATATATATATATATATATATTCTTCTTTCGGCTGCTCCAGTTAGGGGTCGCCACAGCATCGTGATTTGGCACATGTTTTACGCCGGATGCCCTTCCTGTCGCAACCCTGGTCGCCTCTTACGACACAGGGATATGGTACACCTATTTTAACAGGGGTATACACTGGCCCAGTATACTGGTACTCATTTCACCGACCTCGGAAGGATGACAGGCTGAGTCAACCCCCTGGTGTATTAATTCAGTGGCTCAACGGGGCTTGAACTCAGGACCTTTTGGATCCCAAGCCGCTGCCCTAACCACTGCGCCAACACCAGGCTATATATATATATATATATATATATATATATATATATATATATATATATATATATATATATATATATATATATATATATATATATATATATATATATATATATATATATATATATATATATATATATATATATATATATATATACACACACATACAGAGAGAGAGAGAGAGATAGAGATAGAGATAGAGATAGAGATAGAGATAGAGATAGAGATAGACATATCGATATATCCAACTTTAAACCAGGCATCATTATCGTTTTTAAGAATGTTCATGCCAATAGTTAATGTACACAACACGCATTCTGTAGTCATTGCCTCATTTTGAGACTGAAACTTTGATCAGTAAGCTACACCTATATCAAGAGATGAGAAAGCTGGTGAGCCATGCAGCAGCATTGACACAATATTTGCCATAGACACAACCCTCCAGCCTTAACAGCTAAGAATCCTGATCTTAACCCCTTCGACTCTTTTGCCATTGTATTGGGTACAAAGTGAGAAAATAGACTCCGTGAGTGCAAAATATTACTTCCTCTCCCTTCCCTTCGTTCAGTTTCCTCAAATTCTCTTTCTTTTTTTTCTGATGTTTTTTTCTTAGTCGAAATATTTATCATGGCCAATGTGTGAGGTCCGTCTCATCCTTCGTTCCAGGTACTATTTGACAGACTTGGCTCGCTTCCTGGTGTTAGTTAGTTCCTGGTATATATAAACATCATATAATGTTCATATATATACCTGCACACAATGGTTTTCTCTTCACGAAAGACACCGTGTGTAGCTTTTATGTCCACGAGTGAATGCTAGCAGAAAATATACCTGGCTTATCGTCCCATCTGACAGATGGCAAACTCATTGATGTATTGCTCTATCCTGCAAATCACCAAGGTAAAAGGTTGTAGTTGGGTCTGGATTCAAACTCAGACTTGACAACTCCAAGGTGATTGCATGACCTCTGAGCTATGCTATTTACCCCCGAAAAGTGGTGCTGCAGAGTGGTTGGGAGGGTGGCAGGTTTACGTGTTATTACAAACGTAAGTCTTGTATATTTACATGTGTTTGTAGGTTTTATATATATTTACATGTGTTTGTAAGTTTTGTACTCATTTTGAAAATTAGTTCATGCATTTTGTTAAAATGTAGGGAGTCGCATATTTTGAGACCGATGATTGATTCGAGGAAATTTAAATTTATAAAATGTCTGTGGGAATCTTATTGCAGTTTGTCAAGTGCTTGTTTAATCAGCCTTTTCCGAGTTCTTAGCAAACGAGAAAAAAAAAACATATACATTTCACTCTTGCTCAATTTTATTGTCCCCCCACCCCTCTGCCATGGCCGGAGAGCAATGGGGACATTTAAATGAGCTCCGTCCGACTGACCATCTGTCCATGTACTTTTGTGTAAGCAATATTTCAAAAACCGTTCAACATTTAGCTTTCATTTTTCATATATCTATTCCTAATGACATTGTCTCAACCTGATTGGATCATGGCTGTGATTGGCTGAATTATACTGCCATGGCAACAATCTCAGTAACTTGGCTTGTGCATGTGTTATTTCGAAAACCGTTGAACTTTCAGCTTTCATTTTGCAGATATCTATTTCTCATGATATTAAATCAACCTGATTAAATCACCACTGTGATTGGCTGATTCATGTTAGCATGGTAACCATCTCGGTAACTTGGCTTGCGTTTGCGATATTTCAAAAAACGTTCAATATTTAACTTTCATATTACACAGATCTATTCCTCATACCACCCAAAAGGTGGGGGGGGGGGAATATAGTATCAGCTGCTTGCCATTTAAAAAAGATACACAGCATTTTGAATCTTAAACTGAATATTAACGATAAAGTAGAATTGTGAAAGAAAGCCACTGTTCAAAAACATTGTTGCTTTTTCTGTTTTCTTACCTGAATGATGTATTGTAGTTTTGTTGAAGTTTTTATGTTTTTTTCCAAAGAGTTTGGCTTGAGTTGATTTAATAACTGTAATAATTGGCTGCTTGAAACTCGAGAAAGTATTGAGGGATGGGGGTTTGGGTTATTGTCGCAATTTCACAAATGTGTGGTGGTGAGGGATGGGAGGGTTTTAGCCCCACTTGCCCCAATGCTGGTTCTGTGCCTGTTTTTAACTGCAGCCACCAATATCATGTTGTAAGTTCACCATTGTTAATTGCTATACAACACTTAAATTACTGCAAAAAAAGTGAATGAAGAATGGAATTTAACTTTTTCTAACACTATTCCTGTTGTCCACAATCTCTTCACCTTGACCCTTAATTTTATTTTTCATGGGCATTGGGAAGCAGACAGACCTGGACTTTCATGCATGGATGACGTGGAGAAGATCCAAGAAGCGTACCTACTTGCCTTTGAGCACTACATCAACCACCGCAAGCATCAGATGCCCCACTTCTGGCCCAAACTCCTCATGAAAGTCACGGACCTGCGGCTCATTGGCGCTTGCCACTCCAACCGTATCCTGCACATGAAGGTGGCTTGCCCATCAGAACTTTTTCCTCCACTTTTCCTTGAAGTTTTTGAGGACTGAGCAACTCACATGGCATGCCACCTTTGCCATCCTGGCTCACTTGAAGGGAGATCGCCACCCATGGCGGTGTGGTCAGATTCCATTAGCCTTCTGTAGAGTGAGGGCATCAAACGGTTTACCTCTCAATGACCTCAGTTTCTTGTGACATAAAACTTTTTATTTTTTATTATGGAGATCATCTACTTGAGTCACATGCAACAATAATTATTCAGGTTCCTTGGCAGCCTTCACACTGAAAGACATGTAAGCAGTTTACCGTTGAATCGTTGATTCTTTTTATTTTTAACATTATAATAATTTGTCGTTTCATTTTTCAGAACTACATTTTTGCAGCTAAACAAACTGATATATATTTTTTTCAGTGTTCAGTGCCAAAGACCATATTGTGTTCCACCCTCATTAACCTCAACTCATGAAGCCTCATCTAAAATATTAACTTGAATTTACATTCTGCGCCATCTTTGGATGATGCTTGATGCAATTCCTCTACTTTTGTTTTTCATTTTTTTTCTCAGTTTAACAACGGGTTTCTTATTCAGTAAACATTCTGGCCCCAGAGGATAGGACTAAATATGCTTCACACTGATGACATAATTTTTTTAAACCCATCACATATTTTACAAGACAGCATGCCACCCTCAGCAAAATGAGTTGAAATCATTGCTACATCATTTTACCACCAGGTGTACTGTTACCCCATTTTCATCAATCTTTACTTAATCCTCACTCTTGTGTTTTACAAGCACAAAATTATTACTTAGAAATCAAAACGATGATAATCCTTTCATTTACAAAGCCACCTTTTAAAAAAGTTGTCATTACCAGTCGAAGGAATGATTTTTGAAAATGGGGCTACCTTCAAGTAAATACCAAAAACGTTTCTCAGTTTGCTTTCTACAGCACATTGGAGATTATTTTGGTTGCTTACAAGAGGCACAAAATTTTTTTTCCAAACTCATGCCACCTCGGCGGCCTTTGTCTGCACTTTCCACAGGCTATCTGGTGAGATGCGCTCGATTCTCGCATCCCCGAAGCATCTCAAGGTTAATCAAAGCACTGAGTCTTTTTGGTAATGCATTTTAATGACAATAACTGTGTGAATAATTTTTCTTTTAAATATTCGAGGATACAAGCCACCCACAGAAATAATGGTGCTACCTTTCGGCTGCACGCCGTGGCAAAGCGTGCAGCTTGGACTATGTTAGTCGAAGTAGTTTGTGTTACTTTGTATGGTTTTTTTTTGTGTGTTTGTTTGTTTTGTTGACACGTCACTCATGTCACTTTATCCAATGGCAGCAGGGGTGAAAATGTTCCATAACTCTTTTATTAAATAACTGGCATCACTTCTCTAATCAGTAGAAACATTAAGCACATGTTTGAAAGTTTCTAGCTGACTGTTGTACTGTCAATGACATTTCTTGTGTACGAAAATGGCGTGTAGCAAAGCAGGAAGCTCTTACTTTCTTTCACAATGAAACTTTAATGAAAGTTATTTTACATTTGATATGCAAGCGCTTGTCAAGCCAATTGGTTATGGTAGTTTTGACTACAGGTGTGGTATCGAGCCTGCTGTACTGTGACACTCGACACCATCTGACAATCTGTAGGACCGAACAGGATTGGCTGTAGAGAATCCCATCGAAAAGCTTATGAAGCTTTGGAGGTTTCCATTCGGGCATATAGAAGAAAGTCTGTGTGTTCAGTCTTTTTGAAAGTACATATTTTGACCATCCTGATTTTAATCAATTTGGATGGATGAAATGTAAAACACATGTAAATAAACAAAGTTTGTATAACAGTGTACTGTGAAAGCCAAGCTTAAATGAGATAATGAGTTAAAATATCTAGCAATTAAAAAAAATCTTTTTTTTTTGGAGGATGGAGAATTTATCACGTTAATAACAAACATTTCAAAATGACATGTATGTAACATGTTTTATGAAACACAACTTGTGCTTATAATTTGTCTTCGCTGTTACAATACAGTTTGACTTTCCTCAAAAGAATGCGAGTAAAACACACATTTCCGTGAATAAGTAAGGTTTCAAGTAAGGATATAATGCACAATTGGAATAAGAACATAATTGTCTAAGTCCTTGGAATCATTTGCCACAGTTACTTAACATTTGTTTATCAATAGTTTCTTCTTAAATAATTGAAACAAACACATGGGCTTGTAAAATTCTGAACTTCAATAGTATTCTTTATGCTTGGAAATAAATCTGAAGGAATTATATGCAGCATTCACGAGTGTCAGGCACCAATCTTTCATCAAATTGTTTATTTTTTGGGGTCAGAAATGAAACCGCATAGCTCTGATGCACAGTTGAATGGTCCATTGATGGGGGTGCAGGGGTGGCATCAATATTTGATGACTAATATAATTTTCTAATCTCCATTAAAAAAAGTACTTTAAGTATATACAGGAATAATATATTTGAAATTAATTTCCAATAGTAGTTAACCTATTGCCTTTGCTGCTTGTAGCCATGTAACAAGTACAATTTATTTCGCTCATTACAAACTGTGAGTATAAGGTTGAGAATTAAATGAAACTTTCCTTTCCAGGAACATGGCATATAATGATACACTATTTTTATAGTGATATCATGCTCAGACCCAGTTTTTATTACAGAAAACACCTGTATGTTGCATAAACAGGTTTTGATACAATATTATCAACAGCATTATATTCTGCATATATAAGCACAAATTAGTTTGCCAGATTAATCATAAGCTACTCTTTCGTTTTTCTTTTTTTTTTTTTTTTACAATTTTGCAACAATGGATGCTCAACAATATTTTTGGCTATTTTCATTTGCAAATACACTCAGAGGTTTGCTTGGGGAGGGAGACGTGGGCAGCCCAGAATAAAGGGTTATCCTTGGGCTAAAGTGTTGCTGTTCTTGTATGTGAATCAATATAGATGAATGAAAGGTCAGCAGCCAATATGCACAGTGCCCTGGCAATCATTTGCTGATTATAGGTCCATACTCCAATATTTTTAATCTCTCCAATACATGGGGTGTTCTAAAGTTCTACAAACAAGATATTCACAAGACAAAGACAACATTTATTTTTATTTTTTTACTATACAAGTGTATATAAAGAGTAATAAAAAATATTTCGCAATCATACATACTTTTATATTTTAAAATAAACAAAATGTTGGGGTGTCTTGGAATACGTGAGTAAATTGTTTTGAATGCCCTCATAAATCTGCCTACTTCTTAAGTGCCAGGAAGTGAAGATTTAATACCTCTTCTCTCAAATGTTACAGACTTTTTTTCCTTTCCATTCGGTGGCATGGTAACCCATTTTCACTTTTACTGTGGTCATGAATTACATACCTGTTCTGACAAAGCACAATAGATGGTTTACCTGGGTTATAATTAATATCATTCATAAACTATTCTGTGGAAGTTTGGAAGCCAACACTGCAGGTTTGATCTAAAGTCAATTTTAGCATGGAAAATGGGCTCGAATTACAGGGTGATGTCCTTATTAATATGCATACTGACTTTCATGAGGTGTATATGATGAGTAAAATAAAATTGAAGTTATCATTTGTAATAATTTTAAAATTTAAATAGTATTGCGCATTTGCAATCTATCAGCTGGTTTATAATTTTAAATACCAACAAAAATTGTCATACAAGACCCCTTCCAGCCCTTTATATGTGTATATGTATGTATATGTATATGTATATGTATATATATGTATATATATATGTATATATATATATATATACACATACATATATATATATATATATATATATATATATATATATATGTATATATATATATATATATATGCCTGAAAAAGTATTCACCCCCTTCCAAAGTTTTCACATTTTGATGCCACCTGAGCTTATTTCGAAATGCATTCAAACCAAATTTTATATAAAGAGTCTGCACAAACTACTTCAAAGTGATAAAGCTAAAAAAAAAAGGCAGATAAATATGAAAAATTAGATTAACAGAGAAAATCACATGATTCTCAGTTTAATAAGTATTCATAAACATTGTCAAATTTAACCTTAATCACTTCAGGAGTAAATGATTTGTTTGAAATGTTACAAAATAAGTGATGGGTTTCCTCTGCATGTGATCAGTTGTGCACCTTAAAAAAATTAACTCCCCCACGTTTATTATACAAGTATATATAATAAAAGTGGGGGAGTTTCCCCACTTATCTAAGGAGTTTTAAGGTCCAACTTACTTGGTCAACCAACAGGGCAAACATGAAGACCAAGGAGCTTTCCAAAGAAGTAAGACATAGTGGTGGAGAAGCACCATTCAGAAAAGGATTACAAGAAGAAGATTTCAAAGTCGCTCATTATCCCGATGAGTGCGGTGAAATCCATCATTCTGAAGTGGAAGTCGTATCATACTGAACAAATCCCACTTTAACGCATAATAACTGCTACATAAAGTGGTGGAGAAGCACCATTCTGGAAAGGGTGACAATAAGAAGATTTCATAGTCACTCATCATCCCTTTGAGTGCGGTGAAATCCATCATTATGAGGTGGAAGACGTATCATAACACCCAGACTCTACCCAGATCAGGTCGCCCATCCAAACTCAGCCACCAGGCAAGCAGGAAACTGGTTCAGGATGTTACTGTAAATCCAACAATTACTTTGAAACATATGCAAGGCTTTATGTCCGAGATGGAGGTCAGTGTTCATCAATCAACAATATCCTGTTCCCTTCACAAAGTTGGCCTCCATGGACAGGTGGCAAAAACGAAGCCATTACTGAAAAAAAACGCATCTATAAGCTCATATGGGGTTTGCGAATAATCATCTTAATGATACTACAGGCATGTGGAGAAATGTTTTGTGGTCAAATGAGACAAAAATTGAATGTTTCGGTCTAAATTCAAAGCATTATATCTTACACTATCCTAACACTGCACATCATTCAGTCAACACTATCCCTACTCTCAAGCATGGTGGTGGCAACATCATGTTATGGGGCTGCTTTTCATCAGCAGAGACTGGCAAGCTTGTCAGGATAGAAGTGACAATGGATGGTGCAAAGCACAGGAGAATCCTTGATGAAAACCTACCTGAGTCAGCAATGAATCTGAAACTGGGTAGTAGATTCACATTTCAGCAAGACTTTGATCCGAAGAATAAAGCGAAAGCCACATTGGAGTGGCTGAATAAGAAGAAAATAAATGTTCTTGAGTGACCCAAATGCCTGACTTTAACCCAATTGAACATTTGTGGTGTGCAACGCTGGTAGAGACCTTCCCAGAAAGAATCAGAGCAGTCATTTCTGCAAAAGATGCTAACACTAAGTACTGCCCTGAGGGGCTGAATACTTTTTCAACCAGTGAATTCATATTTGTACATGTTTCTTGCAGGTATTCCTGACATGCAATCTCCTTCAACTACAAGTGTTGGTTTGATCTCTTCAGTTATGAATAAAAAAGTTCATTTGGAAAATTGTTTTTCCATAATTTGTAATTTATCTAAATGTGGCATTATTGGGAGAATGTGAATAATTTTGCAGGCTGCTGGAAATATACATATATATATATATATATATGTATGTATACGAGGTGTGTTCAAAAAGTATGCAACCTTAATTTTTCGTGCGTAACCAAATGAACCTAGGGAGGCGTGATTTGGTGCACGTATGTAGGCGATCCTAATCCCTATGCGTGAATATTTTCCCTCCTGCAGAAGCTGTCAGTCGCCTACAGACCGCCGATGAGTGAGGAAGTGAAAGCGAGCGCCGTCGGATTTTCGTTTTTGACAAAATGACGGATGACTGTGGTCTCATCACCAGTGATCACTGTGTTGAAGAAGTTGGGATCGCTGTTCACAGTCTCCAGCATGTCCTGTGCGATCTCTAAACGGAGTTGCTTCTGCTCGATCATTAGCAGCTTTGGTACGAACTTTGCTGAGATTCTCCTTAAGCCCAAATCCTCAGTCACAATGGAATGAATGGAACCAATGCTGACGCCCGCCTTGTCTGCAAGTTCTCTGATCGTGATTCGACGATCCTGCATCAGCAGGGTCCTCACTTGGTCAATGATGATCTCATTTCGGGATGTTGAGGGCCTACCAGAACGTGCTTCACTTTCCACTGATGTGCGACCATCTTTGAAGCGGTTGTACCACTCTTTTATCTGTGTAGTGCCCATTGCTTCGTTCCCGAAGGCCTGTTGAATCTTGCGGATTGTTTCCACTTGGGAATCGCCAAGCGTTACACAAAATTTGATGCAGTAGCGTTGTTCAAGTTTTTCCGTCATTTTGTCAAAAACGAAAATCTGACGGCGCTCACTTACACTTCCTCACTCATCGGCAGTCTGTCGGCGAATGACAGCTTCTGCAGGTGGGAAAATATTCACGCATACAGATTAGGATCGCCTACATACGTGCACCAAACTACGCCTCCCTAGCTTCATTTGTTTACGCATGAAAAATTAAGGTTGGATACTTTTTGAACACACCTCGTACATATGACTAAAAATGGGCAGCTCAGGAGAGATATTGTATGGATCCAACCCAAAATAACAAAATTATTTGTTGAAATTCTGACGTTTCAAAAGAATATGTTGTCGTCATTTAAAATTAGGTACCTATCAAAAGTGAAGCAGAAGCAAACTATAATTTAACAGCTAATGTGACAAATTTTAGAAAGGCACTTGCAATATATGAGAGGAGGCAGATAATTCTTCATTTATTGATTTGGCTTCAGTGATCTTTTCTTGGCACAAAATTGCTGCAATCTTTTTTTTCATTTTAAGGATATTCTGTGAAACAATAACTTGAAAATATTAGGCAGTAAGACTTTTCCACATAAATTATATTGGTTCTTCTAATTTTATAAAAAAAGAACACTGGTTTCTTCATTGCATACAAACTTATAATGAAGGTAAACATTCACCAATATTGAACAAATCAGACTTTCTCATTCGCTACGATTATGTGAGTTGAACAAATTAACCTACCTGCTTTTCTAGCCATATCTCTTGGAGGGTCCTCCCCATTGATAAAGGAAACATTATTTTATTTTACAAACTTTCAGGTGGTTTTGTTTGTTCGATTTTCATCGGATGACATGTGAAACATTACAAGGAATAGCAGTATTGGGAAATAGTATAAAACACACCTTATCAATTTCTATACGAAGTTAACTTACACAGCCTTTTTTTTGATGTGTTAGACCATAACTAGAACATTGCTCAATGTGTTCACAGCACTTTAGTGATGTGGGCAGTGGGTATTGAAAACAAATCCTATTTGATGCATAATCTCTGCCAACACAGCAACAAAATTATTTACTGTTTGTGACATAAATTTATTTATTTTTCCCCCTTTTGCAATTGCCACATCACAGTAAAATTATATGGCAATTTCTCGTGATGAGATATTCCTTATTCTTATACAATTCTAGGAAATATATTTCTGTACAGATCATTTGTTAAGCTGATAATTGTTTCTATTTTAGTAGATGTATATTGTATTTATGCAATAAAAAACTTTCTGAAGTTTATTCCATGGTTAACTGCATTTCATTTTGATTTGTGTGCATGATAATAGACTTGAATATTTTGTGTGTATGATAACATATTTGATCATTTAATCAGCTGTAAGGTGAAAGACAATAGTGCCCTATCTAAAGAATATACCAAGAAAACTGTGGTTAATTTTGTCAAAGTAGATCAAATCATTTAAATGGCCAACCAATGAGGAATCTTCAGTAAGCCCGCATTCTTACATAAGTGGTCAGTAAAGATAACAAATCCAATTTTTTATTTCCCATCAAAATTTCCTTCAAGTCAGACAATTGCTTTTTCATACAATGGTCTATGGTAATGGAAGAAATGAATGATGAGGGGCAACAGGTGTTCAAGCCAACGAAGAATATGGGGTGGGTGGGGGTGGGGGCAGTGGGCGGACGGACATACACAAAGATGAAAGGAGGAATAACACAAAAACTCGTAGCAATGGCCCAGAGAGAAACAGAGTGGGGAATATATATATATATATATGTATATATATGTATATATATACATATATATATATATATATATATATATATATATATGTATATATATGTATATATATATATATATATATATATATATATATATATATATATATATATACAGCATATAATATATGTTTACAAGGGTTTCTCAATAGGACGTAGACACACGTGTGTATATATATATTTGCAAATACCACCTGATGCTTCACTGATGGGAATATGAAAAGTGGGGAGAAAAAGAGGGTAAGAGAGAGGAGTGGGGGACAGAGGTGGGGGGAGTGAGCAGGTGCAGTGGGAAAGGGAGGGGGAGCGTGAAGGGGTTGGTGAGCGAGGAGGGAGGGAGAGTGAGGAGGGGTGGGGGGAGGTTAGGCAGCGTGAGGGGAAGGGAAGGACAATGAAACATGCCCAAACAGCAACATTTTCTTTTTAATCACGGTGTCCTATATACCACCGATGGGAGCATTCAAAAGCCATGCTATCTCCCTGACAATGTCCTGCCTGCATGCATGCATGCTCATACATGTTGCGACATTTGCACCCTTCCAGTCGGCTCTATCCAAATCTTATTTGTTGGCTCACTCTGAATCTGGTTAATACATGCTACACTCTGGGGAAGCTGTTTTAAATTCAAAACTTAAACCGTCAGTCCTAAATAGTCCCCTTCAAAGAGGGGGAGGGTAGGAGATTGAGGGAGAGGAAGGATAAAGGATGGAGGAGGGAGAGAACATCGATGGAGGGAAGGGAGGGAGAGAGGATGGAGGGGAGAGAGAGAGAGGAGGGAGAGAAGAGGGGAAAGGAGAGGGGAAAGGAGAGGGGAGTGTAAGGGAGGACTGAGAGGAGATGGGGGGATGAGTGGTGGTGAGCTCAGAGGGGTTAGGAAGGGGGAGCTTGTGTGGTGGAGATTTTCAACCAAATGAGAAAACCCTTTATAATTTAACAGATCATTTATTGTACAAAAACACAAAAACATGAGGGAAAGAAGAGCTTGTCTAAAGAGACCAAGCAGATCTCTGCCTTTGAGCCAGAATACATGGCCTTTAATACAATTGGAAATCGGGAGGGGGTCAGAACATCACAGAGCACTTAGCCAATCAAACTCTAAGAAAGCTTTGTTTGCACATGAGGCCCTTTAAGCAAAGAGAAAACAATCTTGTGCATAATTAAGCAGATTGTATTGTGAAAGAATGCATGTCTTTCGTAGGGTATGTATGCACAGAAAACCTTCATTTATTTCGACAATAATAAGCATTTATCTCAGCATGCAGATAGAGCATCTGTTTTGCACAGCTGTTGCAGAACAATTTAGAGGTGAATGACCTCTGCAGTTCGATGAGATTCCAGTTGATAAGAGGACAATGGCAAAACAGAGTTCGTGTTTGTACAATTTTGCAATTGAATGGGAGGCCAGAGTTAATGAGACTAATGCCTCTGTGGACCAGACTCTCTGGCGTCACCGAAGTAATTCTCCCCAATTTGCCAACCAGGTGGAAAACATAAGATTATATTGTTACATCGTTAAATAACATTCTATATCTACTCATTTATAAAACAACCTAAGGTATGGAATGATTTATCAACTATATTTTAGAGTAACAAACATAATGGATAGGTGCATATTTCCTTGAACTAAACATGGACTAACAATATCTCTTACCAGTCCCAGATGCATTTGAGCCCAGGGCCGGATTAAGACCTTTAGAGGCCCTAAGCACTGAAAAGATTATGGTACCCCCATATATATGTAATCCAAAATAAAAACAATACTAAACCGTAAAATAAAATTTTATTTTTCGAAATGAAACAAAACTTGCAGTAAGGTTTATTTTCAGTAAATGCTACGGCATCAGTATTACACTACATAAAAAAATGTGTAAAAAAATATATTCTTGTATACGTATTATTTTTTCATTTATTGTGGGGACCCATTTTTGTGGGTCCTTGTTCAGCTGCAACATTTGCATCATGGTCCATTGTAAATCCGGCACTGGAAAAACTCTGTGGGCCCCTCTTCCATTGAGGCCCTAAGCACGTGCTTATTTTGCTTAATGGTTAATCCAGGGCTGCTTGGGCCAGTATGGGGAATATATATATATATTCATTAATAATTATTATTATCTTGGTTAATAAATGATCCTAAGGTTTCATCTGGAAAGATATTTCAGTTGATAGGGAATTAACAAGACCATATTATAGTAAACCAAGATTATCTTCCATTCACCTGTGGCTTGTCAGCATTGACTCTGCAGGTGTACCGAAAAGATGAGCTCTGACCTTGTCATCGTGAGAGACCTGATGAGCATAATTATCCTGCAGACAATTGAAGTCTATCTCAAATCGATCTCAGTGCCTTTTCAGACGATGTTTCCTGGCGAACTATTCCTTATATGGTGATTAGGTTACCTCTACTTTACAACAGATTTTATACTTCCATATTGTTTGAAGGAAAAAATAAAGAGAAATGAGTACATAATTTGTGGACAAAGAATACTTTTCTCAATATGAAAAATATTTGCTTCAGTGTGATTAATACAGAAACACCAGTGCTTTGCAATAGGCATGTGATCCAAAGAGTTTTCTATGACCAAACTGTCCATGCTCATATTTCCGAAGATGGAATTAACTATTTTTACTTGTACAATACCCCCTTTTGTCCTATCTATTGTCCTAGATAGGACAATTTAAATCAATTTTACCCATGATCCACCATACCCTATTTCTGGAGGAGAAAAGAGTTTTCAAGTTCATCCATATTATTTGATGGCGGTGTCCATCGGAGAAGGATGCTGGAGGCAAACACTCCCAATAGCACCCCAGTTCAGCTGATGAGCATGTTTCGAACAACCCAGTCACCCGCTTCAAGGCCTGGTCACTGGCAGCTGTCAAACTGCGAAGCGTGCCATCAAAGGCCAGAAGGGCAAGTGGGCCATGATGGAGATAGAGCAGTGCTCAATGGGAAATACAGTCAAGTCACTTCCTGAGCCATGGAGAAGGCAGGCCCATAGGTTTCAGCCCACACTGGGTTGCAGGTGACTCGATGTATTGTCCCTCAAGGCCATCGTTGTGTGTTTCACCTCAATGATAAGACCAAGATGCATTTGAAGAGCGAGGATCGTGAATGTTGTCAATGTCAAACCAACAGGCATGCACCATTCATGGTGGACTCAGCTCTTTGCCTCGCCTGGTTTAGGCTTGTCAAACCTTCACTTCAATGGCTTTTTTTCATTTGCTCATTTCATCTCCTCAGGAAGGGGGTCATGCTGTGTTCATGTGATGACTGCGCAATCACCCAAATGTGGGTTCACCCCTTCGTTGGAAGTATCTCAGATTTTAATCAGGTAAAACTAGTAGAGACTGCACTGCCTTCAACACTCTGAAACAGACTAAATCAAGGTTAAACACTGATTATAATTTAATTAATCAATCAAACATTGTGGGCCCATTTTTTTCAATAAGACTGACAAAGGTCCTTATAGAAGCGTCTAACCTGCATTACATGATATCAAAATTTCCCCTTTTTTCTTTTTACACCTAAAATACATCCTAAAATCTCAATAAATCTCAGTTATATGTATACTCAACAACAATCATCTCATTTTCCATTTACATGTATAAAGGGCGGCAGTATTTCTCAGGGTTCCAATTTTCACAATTTTAGAAAGGCTTTTTCAGTTTGTACCATTAAAGAGGGGGTAATTTTCCTCTCAAAGTTTGGTCTTCCCATTGTGGAGGCATTAAAGTTTGGTCAGTACCAATTACTAATCAGTGAGAGCAATACAATTACAATACATGGTACAATTCCTAATTCCATTAATTGATTTCATAATTGCTGTTTGGTATTGCCATTCTTCCAGCCATTCCTTCTATATTATGGTCAATAAATACCATGCTGATTTCCCTCATATATAGATTTTCTCCTGACAGTCAACTTATGATTCCTGATATATAATATTTATCAATCTGTTGATCAATTTAATAACATAGACCCTCCTTCAATATAATGTAAATACCTCAACTTGATATATTATTTCATTTCAATTCTTTGTAACTTTTGTCTACCCTTAATCAATAGACCAACTCGTGTCATGAGATTTACAGCTACAGTGATTGATAATATATTCATTAATCAATACGAGTTACCAATAACCAATCGTGTACTTTACTGTGTGCCTTACTAACCGATCATTTACCTGTGTTTCAAATCCACCAGGTCAAGTTGATTTTATTATTATTGTTATATTACCTGAATTAAAGTTTTTTTTTCCCCCTTTTTACAGCGCGTGCGCTGGTATACAATTGCACCGAATTTGAAATGTCCCTGGTGTCTACCATGTCTCTGGTGTCCCCCCCCCCACCACGCGCCTCAAGTGAGAGCCAATGACGGCCGTCCGGTAGATGGCAGTGCGTAACCTAGATGGAAATGGCGACAATTGACGGAAATACCTGAGTATTCGTGGGCTGACAACTGACGGAAATACCCACAGCTGACGGAAACATCCGAAGAGATAATAATAATAATTTGCTGGTTTCCACATAAACTACACATTAAATTCACACAATACTGCCTTTTTTCAATGTAAATTTGTGAAACTAATGTGTTATATATGTTTTAAATGGAAATTTGTGAAAGTAATGTGTTATATATGTGAAAACCATTGAATTCATTGCTTGACGGAAAAAAAAAAACCAAGAAACGCTCCCCTCTCATGTACGAATGAACGAAAGACGTCATTTCCGCCCACCATGACATTTTGCGCCGAACGCCGAAAGCTGTTCTTCTTATGCCATCATTCTCTTTAATATTAGCCATAAACAAGTGTTTCGTCATGCATTAGTAGTTGAAATTTACTTACAATAATAACAAGATTTTTTACATTTCAAATATTAAGTACGCTTTTTAATTGTTTTTCAACTGAAAAAGCATAAATTGCTTATTTTAACATTAGTGTACTCCTTTGCTTCACCACATGCGCTGTATTGAAGGATTTCACTTGTTTGTTTTTTTTTTCCTTTTTTGATGAGCTGAGTCTGAAAGTAACCAACTCAGCCACCATACACAACCTCCACTAGTTACCAACTCAGCAAGCAGGTGTGTGAAAATTACCCCTCCCAATAGTTTTTATGAGAGCACATACAATTGTTCATGCCATGAGTGTGCGGCGCATGCAATAGTTCATGGATCTGCGTGCTTCTCATCTGGTTTAAAACTCGCAGAACAACTTTAGTAACATAATCATAGCACATATGGCATGTGGCGAAGAACATGACCTGAATAATTATGAGATGACATTTGATGGCACTCTTGCACTGGGAGGAATGGAGGAGAGGAATAGATTCATGCTGCCTTGCCCTGGCTCTCCATCAAATTTGCATAACCAACCTTTCTCGTCACCATTCGGAACTGTTCCATCCATCAACATTTTAAACTTAACTTAAAAAAATCCATTCCTTAGGTAAAACAAAGAAGCACAGTGTACATAAAATCCATTAGATTTCCATTTCACAAACTAAGAAGAAATAATCTGAACTTAAAACCTGTCCATACAGATTGCAGTTGTGGAATATTGGCATGTATGAGGGGAGGGAAGCGTGCGGGGGGGAGGGGGGGTAGGCAGCATGAAGGAAGGGGGAGGCAGTGTGAGGAGAGGGGAAGGAAGGGTCAGGGGAGGGGAGGGGAAGAATGCAGCTTGAGGGGAGAGGAATGCAGGGTTAGGGGAGGGGAATAAAGCAGCATGAGAGGAGGAGAAGAAGGCATCATGGTAGGAGGGGAAGAAGGCAGCATGAGAGGATGGGAAGGTAGCATGAGGGAAGTGGAAGGCAGCATAAGGGGAGGGGAAGGCAGCATAAAAGGCAAGGGAAGGAAGTGTGAGGGGAGGGGAAGGGAAGGCAGCATAAAGGGAGGGGAAGGCAATGCAAGGACAAGGGAAGGAAGCATGAGAGGAGGCTCGGCAGCATACCATGGCATTACTGGGGTGATAAAACGCACCCAAACAGCATTGTTTTCTTTTTAACCACCATGTTTTGTATAAAACCGGGTGGAAAATATCTTCCGAGTTCATATTCTTCTTCACTTATAATAATGTGAGTCTCATTCAATCCCTTTCTCAAATCGATTAGATTCGGAAAACGCTGATTATAATGCACCGCCTTTTTAAGCATCACAAAGCAGGTCGCTCTACTTGCAACACAGGTGAGAAAGGAATCCAAAAAAGCAGCTATTTCAATAATTCATTTGCACAATTTTTAAAGAGTGAAAAATAATTTTTATTCCGTTCTTTTTTTTATCAATTATGCAAAGATCGGTATTTTCATCGGTGAAGCAACAGGTCTTGAGAGGAGGGGAACAAATGAATAAACTAACGAATGAAATGAAGAAACAAAGGAATGAAATTAGCCGAGGGAGTAAGAATAAATTCCCCAGTATATGATTTCCCTCTGTGATTTTTCCCTATGTTTTTATATTTCAAGATCGGCAAGAAACGTGGGGAACGCGTCCCTGACACAGCAAACGGGCAGAAAGCCACGCCTTGAAAGGTTGGCATCAAGCGAAGTCATGCCCCGAGGGATGACTGATGGGCGTGACGTCAGAAGCTTGCCGAGCAGGAGAAGCCCTGCCTTCCCGGCTTTAGTGTGGGCAGGCCACGTCCCGGAGGCGGAGGAGATAGATCGTGTGATCGAAGTAAAAGGAAGGCAGGTTGCGCATTTTAAGAGAAAACAGGAGTTGTCTTGCGCATTTTGAGAGAGTCGTGATCAGTAGACTGGATATTTTGAGAGGCATCGGACTCAGGAGGCATGTACATTTTGTGGAGAGCCGTGATCAGAGTGCAGGCACGAGAAGCATTGTTTGGAGAGGCAAGAGCGGAGGGTGAGCACAGGCTGAGGAGGACGACATGGCCATTGAATTAGTGTTGAAGCGATTTGGCTCGCGTGGTGAAGTAAGACGCTGGCCTTTTGCTGTTGGTCGGGTCGGTGAGGACGATCGGAACACTTGAAGCCGTTACACTGTGGCTTTGAGCCTTGATGTTGAGTGCCACTCGCGGATTGCCTGGCATGCGTTCGTCCCGCAGTGAGCGAAGTGCCTCGATTCCAGTTCCACAAGGATCAGCTCTGGGCCAACCTAAGTGCAGGAATAGTTAAAAAGGAAGGTTTTTCTTTTCATTTTGTGTTTCCTTTGTCTGTATTTAAGTCTGTGTGAGAGGTGCCTTGACTGTTTGATTTATTGACTTATTATTATTAATTTTATTATTATTATTATTATCATTACCTTTTGAATTATTGTCCGTTGTAAATATTCATTTGTTTTCATTAAATGTATTCCTTTTAAGAAACTGAAGCCGTGTGCTGTCCTGGTGCAGCGGCGGCAGCGCCCTGTGCTCCGCCCTTCCTGGGTGGATCATCTCTCTGCCATTACACCCCGTTAATGCGTGCACATTAATCTCCGAGTCTCAGATATAGCCTTCAAGGGAGAAGCATTTCCATCGTCCACGTAGGGTTAAAACACCCCCGGACATGACAATTGGTGATCAGGAGAGTGGGATTTGAACCCTGGTTCTGGAAAATTGGGCCGGAGCGGGATTTTTTTCGTGCTTCCCCACCACACCATTTGCATTCGTGGTGGGATTGTAGAATCCATCACAATGACCAACAACTGAGCCCCTAAGAACCATTCCGGGCCATCCCATCTTGGTGTACTTTTGAGAAAAAGGGACTCAAGGTTCTCAGTCTGAATCGGTTGGGAGAAAATCGGAGTCCTTAATCACCATCTCCTTCATCGTCATCATCGATCATATCCATCAACTCAGCATCTGTCAGATGTCTGGCCACCATGTTTACATGGAATCATGGGGAAAATGTGGGATGGCCTATTCAGGCTCTGGCAAGTCAGATGCATATTAACAGAGCCAGAGAGGTTTTTTGCTTATATCTTTATCATAATATATTCTGATGGGTTGGCCCATTTTGGCCCTGAAAGGTATCAGTTTTGTGCATCTGAAGACGTTCATAACTCAATTTCACAAAAAGGTGGGATGGCCCGGTATGGTTCTTAGGGGCTCAACTACTGTCAGGAGTGTGCGATTCGAACCCTGATCAACAACTGGCATCGGGGTGGGATTTTAGATCCAATCGAGACCATATTTGGTTCCGGAGAAAGCAAAAGCTTTAAAGATAAAAGAAAAAAAAGAATTAGGAATCTAAACTGTTAAATCCAACATTGAGGGAGAGGGGGTTGTAGTAAACGAGGTACAAATTGTATAGTTAATTGGTATCGGGAGAAAAGAACGCTTGGAAATTTAAATGAATAGTTTTTTTTTTTCTGGAGAGATTAAAGGCGCGCGAAAGGAGGACGAGCATGAAATGTCGATGATTCTATGAGATAGTGACCCATTGGAAGGAAGCGAGTCGGAGGGAGAGTTGAGTGATAATGGGAGGACAGGAGTCGCCCCCCCCCCGTCTCAAACGACGGTCCTCCCCCCCACAGCGGTGGAAAAGGAAATGCAAGAAGTAGGGGCAATGTCCAAACAAGACTTGTTTCATTTATAAATAGAAGAAATTAATTAACTCATGAATGAACAAACGAATAAAATGAAGAAACAAAGGAAATAATCAAAGGGACAAATTGATGGAATGGCGAGTGACATAAAATAAATGAGTAAACAAATGAATAAACCAACGAATGAAATGCCGGAGGTCATACCAGATCCCAGGTCATACCAGATCCGAATCTCCGAGTCTCCCATCCCATTGGGTACAACTGTGGTGCAATGGAAAGCAAGGACCGCACACGAGGGCATCTGCACTGGTTGAGCATGTGAGTCCATTAATGGTGATTCTGGGAGAGGAAGAGTCAGAACTTGAACTGGAACCAGAACCACAGCCCTGACTGATTCCAGAACCCAGCATTACAGAAGGACCCAATGAAAAATCTGCTGATGGAGAGTTTATGCCAGGAGAACAGAGAGTTGAGTACTGAACTGCAGTCATTCAAGAGCGAAGCCAAGAAAGTGATGAAAAAATGCAAACATAAAGAAAAGGAGCAGGGAATTCGAGCAGAGAAGCTGGAGCAAGAGCTGCACGAGGCCAAAGCACATCTCAACTCACTCCAACTCTCATTGCAGGCAGCCGAGCAGACGAGCATAACAGTCCAGGGTCAGGTGATGGTGTTTGCATTAACCGTAGTGGCTGTTTGTCTGGCTTTTGCCTATCGTGGATGGAGAAGTGTGGTTGCTGGTGTCCGTGCGTGCTTGGGAGTTATCCTCATGGTGGTTCTGGGTCGGCCGGTCGTGGCCTTGTTCCGCCCTCGGCCTGGTCTGCCAAGGAGATACAGTTTTGGCTGGGTCCGCTGGGCTGTGGCAATTTCTGCCTGCATTTTAGCCGTGGACACAGTTCTTCCTGGACGAGGATACAGGCATCGATTGAGAGAGGATGTGAGTACTCCAAATTTACCAGAACCTGGGGGGGGGTGCAGGCCTCTGGGGATTGACTAAAGAACTCTTGGCCTCCCAGATGCCAGAGGAGGATGTAGGCATCAAACAGGACAGGAGGAGAGAACTCTTGGCCTACCAGATCCCAGAGGAGGATGTAGGCATCAAATGGGACAGAATGAGAGAACTTCAGGATTACCAGATCCCGGAGGAGGATGTAGGCATCAAATGGGACAGAATGAGAGAACTCTAGGATTACCAGATCCAAGAGGAGGATGCAGGCTTCTGAGAATGGATGAAAGAACTCTAGACGTACTATATCCCGGAGGAGGATGTCGGTTACTGGGAGTAGATGAGAGAAATTTGGTCTATCAGATCTTGGAGGAGGGGGTGCAGGCAGAGATCCTGCTGACTCTCGCAAGTGTTGTGGATTTTTCACCCACCCCGTTGTGATCGTTGAAGGATTCTTCCTGGTTGATTGTGGAATCCTATTTAACTTAAGGCAGAGTTTAACATTTGTCTGATTTGGTTATAAAATCCTGCATAAAACCCCATTGACACTGATAACCGATGTCCACACAAGTCCTTCCTTGTGAAACAATTTATTTTCTAATTATCCACCATACACTTCTCACCCTCGTACAATGAACTCAAGAATCCCCATTGATTGCAATATTATTTTGTTCTATTTCATTTATTCTTACTTTTAGTTAACAGTTAAACCAACCCGATTCAATTCACTTCCACATTACATCAGAGAGTTTTATTCTAACTTGGTACTTGGTCAGTCCCAAGGAGTTCAAGCCACTGAGATTCTATACTTCCTCAGGTACTTGCACTGAAACAATTTTACATTTCAAAGCATTTTATACTTTCATGGGAGAGTGGTGGGGGCTACCAACCCAGACTGCAGACGTGTCCTTCTCGGCGAGAAGCCACTACGTACATTTTGAGGCAAAGGTTCGCTGTTATCAGCTCAGGTCACACCGCTCCAGACCAAGACATTTATCAACATTTCGGGCAAAAGTCTCTTGGATAAAAGGGACAACCAATTCAACTTAGAGCATAAAACTTACATTTCTAAAACCCCATTTGTTACAATTTAGAATACATTAATATAATTTTTTCCTCCACACAAGAATGTTTGTCGACACAGTTATTGTGGCTGATTTGATTCTCTGACACCTCATTGAGGGTGTGCTTAAAGTCTACGATTGTACCCAAACATTAGCCAGGGTGATCTACAAGATTTTGGAGTGATAGGCAAATTTAGAAATTAATGAATTAATTTAACAAATTAAAAAGTTTGGAATCCAGGGAGGTTGAAAGTGACAAATCCACAGAGGTGGATGAAAAGGGTGTGAAGAAAATTTAGAAGGGGTGGATAACACTTCGAGACCAGACCAATCTACGAAGACTTACACTGAGGGTAAGGTGCCTTGATGCTTACTGCCCCAAGGGTTCAGTTTTTGCTAACAATTGCGACATGGGTAATTAGGAGGAGAGCGAGCGAGAGTGACTCGATGGCCGGAAAGGGATTAGTTTGGAAACTAAAATTGTCTTGTGGAGTTGATGTCTGTTATGTGTAACGAATTCAATTGTTTTCGGAGAATGGATGTGAATTATAACATGTCAGCAGGCCGTGGCAGTATCGGAACACGATCATCATTTTTGCATTGCATTGTTTGAGAATTGAATGGCAATGGGAGGAAATGAGATATTGGATTGTGTGGGTGGGGAAGATATGTGGGACCGCAGGAATGGATCAAGCTCTGAAGGAGTAGTGACTGTGACTTCCCCTGAGGTAATTTGTCCCTGGCAGTCGGTGGTGTCTGGAAATGGAGACTCGTTGGATGGGGAGGTCTGGTTGGACGACCAGCGGTAAAGAGACCCCTGGCGATCCGTATGAGGCTGTGAAAGCCTGGATGTGTGGAGACCATCCCCAGCGGGGCGTACAGCAAAAGAGCTGTTTGGCTGTCAGGGACCGAATAGTTGAAGAGGGTGGGGGGGGGGGGATGCGAAGAAGTCATATGTCGGGCGACTTGATTTTGGACTGTGGGTACCACAACCGGAAGAGCCCCCGCCATTTTTGTTGTACGGTACCTCCCCGCTGCCCAGTTGAGGATCACACATGTATGTAATAATATTTAAGCCATGGTCTTGCAGGGTTGGAATGAATGATTGATATTGGGTTTATGTATGAATGTGTGAGGAAGGTTCACTAAATTCATGTCACTTACCTATACCAGAGACAGGGCTTGTGGAAATTTGGATTAGGTAAATTGGGATGGCTCCGCAGGTCACATTGGGTATTATGGCATGATGAATGAGTCTTTGGAAGGGGGTTGTACAAACGTTAAAATATTTTTTTGGGTGAAGGTTTTGTCCCTTATAGTCAGTTTGTGTGTGTGTTTGCTGACATTTTCTTCCCACCCCAGGAGTTTGGAGCGAGGAACCAAGAGTTTTGCAAATATTTGAATTGCTGTGTTTAACGGGTGTAAAATGTTGAGGGAAATAGGTAAGTGAGCTATGGCTCGCTTCCCGCAGGCCCTTCTAATTTATTTAATGAGCGAATTAGGTTTGAGTCAGTAAGTGATAAGGCCTGAATTGCGACGCCTGTATTGAACCTTGCAGGAGCTACAGTTCCGGGGAGGGAGCAGTGTTATGATTGTGGGGGTAAGATGGAAGAATGTAATAGGGTATATAGCATTGCGTAGAGTTGCTTGGTCCATGAACAAGTAGGAGGCATCTCGATGTGAGTAAGTAGGGAACCCGTGGGCTTAAGTGTCATGTGTCACCACATGAGGGATGGTGCGGTGTAAATTAGTCTGGGGAGTAAGAATAAGTTTCCCAGTATGTGATTCCCCTCTGTGATTTTTCTCTATGTTTTTATATTTCAAGATTGGCAAGAAAGGTGGGGAATGTGTCCCTGAAACAACAACAAACGGGCAAAAAGCCACGCCTTCAAAGGTTGACAACAAGTGAAGACCAAAGTCACGCCCCGAGGGGTGACTGATGGGCGTAACGTCAGAAGCGAGCCGAGCAGGAGAAGCACTGCCTTCCCGGCTTTAGTGTGGGCAGGCCACGCCCCGGAGGCGGAGGAGACAGATTGGAGTGATCGAAGCCAAAGGAGGCAGGTATCACATTTTTAGAGAAAAAAGGAGTTGGCTTGCACATTTTGGGAGAGCCATGATCAGTAGGCTGGACATTTTGAGAGGTATCGGACTCAGTAAGCTTGTGCATTTTGTGGAGAGCCATAATCAGAGTGGAAGATATTTTCATTACCTTTTGAATAGACGCATTGTTTGGAGAGGCGAGAGCGGAGGGTGAGCGCACGCTGAGAAGGACAACACGACCATTGAATTAGTGTTAAAGTGATTTGGCTCGCGTGGTGAAGTAAGATGCTGGTCTTTTGCTCTTGGTCAGGTCGGTGAGGGCGATCTGAGCACACAAAGCCATTACATTGGGGCTTTGAGCCTTAATGTGGAGTGCCGCTCACAGATTGCCTGGCGTGCGTTCGTCCCATGATGAGAGAAGATCCTCGATTCCAGTTCCACAAGGATCCGTCCAAGCTAAGTATAGGAATAGTGAAAAAGGAAGGTTTTTCTTTTCATTTCGTGTTCCCTTTGTCTGCATTTGAGTCTGTGTGAGAGGTGCCTTGACTGTATGATTTATTTACTTTATTATTATTATCATTACCTTTTTGAATTATTGTCTGTTGTAAATATTCATTTATTTTCATGAAATGTATTTCTTTTAAGAAACTGCAACCATGTGCTTGCTGTCCTAGTTGGAATCGCCTCTCTGCCATTACTCCCCGCGAACACACGCGCATTAATCTCTGAGTCTCGGTTGTAGCCTTTAAGGGAGAAGCTTTGCCTCCATCCAGTTCGGGTTAAAAACCCCTTGACACAACAATATATATATATATATATATGTTATATATATATAACATATATATATATATATATATATATATATATATATATATATATATATATAACATATATATATATATATATATATATATATATATATATATATATATATGTAATATATACAGGGTGTCCCAAAAGTCTGGATCCATCGGCAAAGATTTATTAAAAAGTTTTATTGCAGTAAATGCTCAAATGATGCCCTTTGACTTTGCGACACTTGTTTATACGCTGAATACAAGAACGTTGAACGTTTCTGAACCTAAAACTTTAAAACACTTTAACAGTGGCATGTGTTATTGGATGCTTATCAGGATGCTTTCTACTGAATTCGGCAGCAACTCCTCTATGTGAAGAATAATGTCTTGGTTGCATGAGAATGAGTTCAATTCGATCTTCTATTGTTAGTTTCGAAGCCATCTTGGATCTGAAAGAAAAAGAAAAATATCAAATTGTATATAAGGAAAAATCCCTCTGGATCCAGACTTTTGGGACACTATATATATATATTTATATATATATATATATATATATATATATATATATATATATATATATATATACATATACTGTACATATACATATATCTCACACACACACACACACACACACACACACACACACACACACACACACACACACACACACACACACACACACACACACACACACACACACTGTATATATTGTTGCGGTTTTAGGAAACCGCTATTGTAAATGCACACTCATGACACAGGTCCTTCAACGTATATTTGCAAGATTTGCAATTTATATTTGCAAGAATTTGTTCAGTAAAAAATGATTTTGTGTATTGTGCTGAGAAGATATTTTCCATCATGTTAAATGGAGAATATTTTGGCGAATTGTTTGATTAGGTCTTGTGAGAATGTCTTTAGACTCCATTGTCACCTTTTATTTAAGTTTAGTTGGTTTTCGTGTAAACAAGTTCTTATTGCATTGCTTTGATTATAATAATAGTGAATTAATTATTTCAGTGAGATAAATTATTTAATTAATATTATTGATTACATCCATATGTGTATATATATATACATATTTATTTATAGATGTTATTAAATAATGGAGGTATTTCGATGAAAATACAATAAATAAATATTATTTATGAAATACATCATATACAAGCATTAATATAATTTCTTGGTGTTTGCCAAGTTACGCAGTGCAGCATGTTAAAATCTGTTGCTAATGACAGTATGTGTCTATGCTTAGATGGAGGTGCTGTGTTATAGACATGTCTGCAAGGTAAAGTGTTTATCGCTTAATATATTAACATATAAAGTGGTGTATGATAAAAGTTAGTAATAATGAAATAAGTTTGAATAAGGTCTCGTTGTTGGAGCTGGTCAGACACCCACATGCTCACTCACTCGCTTCCTTGCTCACGCGCTCGCATGCTTCCTCGCTTGCACGCTTCCTCTCTGGCTCGCTTCTTCCTTCGCGCGCTTCAACTCTCGCTTTCTTTCTCCTTTAACGGACCTCTCCAATTCTTGTTATATATGCGGCCCGTCTCAGCGGGCGCAGAGTCACCTCCAAGCTTACCCCAACCCACTTGCGCACTGTTACCATGACAACCCGTGCCCTCGAAAAATGGTGGGCGCCAGCGCTTGCGAAGGAAATATGTGCATAAATGTGGCTGTCGTAAAGAAAAAAGCTTCCCATAAAAGAGGGGATCTATTCTTTACCCTTCTCAACGCATCACATTTAAAATCCCATTAGACATGGGGATGGGTATATCCTGGACATGCATTGAAGGAAATAACTGTCTTAGGACCTGGATGTGTGGATGCAGCCATCAGACCGTATTCTGAAATCCGTAACACCATATATATATATGTATATATATATATATGTATATATTTATATATGTATATATATATATATATATATATATATATATATATATATATATATATATATATATATATATATATATATACGTATATATGTATATATATACGTATATATATATATATATATATATATATATATATATATATATATATGTATATATGTATATATATATATATATATATATATATATATATATATATACGACGATCGAAAAAGGGCGGGTCTCGGTGTCCGTGAAAGAAATGTGTCTATGTTGCTGGAAAAAGGCGGGCATCGGCGTCCTTGAAAAAACGCCATGCATGAATATGTCTGTCGTCAAGAGAAAAAGCTTCCCATAAGAGAGGGGATCTATTCTTTACCCTTCGCAATGCATCACAATTAGAATCCCACTAGACATGGGAATAGGTCTATCCTGGACATGCATTTATGGAAATAACTATCTGAGGACCTGGATTTGTGGATGCATTCATGAGATCGGATTCTGAAATCCGTAACACTATGTATATATATATATATATATATATATATATATATATATATATATATATATATATATATATATATATATATATATATATATATATATATATATATATATATATATCTTCTTCTTCTTTCGGCTGCTCCCGTTCGGGGTCGCCAAAGCGGATCATCCGTATGATCCGCATAGTGATTTGGCACATATTTTACGCCGGATGCCCTTCCTGACGCAACCCTGGTCGCCTCTTACGACACAGGGATATGGTACACCTATTTTAACCGGGGTATACACTGGCCCAGTAGACTGGTACTCATTTCGCCGACCTCGGAAGGATGACAGGCTGAGTCAACCCCCTGGTGTATTAATTCAGTGGCCCAACGGGGCTTGAACTCAGGACCTTTTGGATCCCAAGCCGCTGTCCTAACCACTGCGCCAACACCACGCTTATGTATATCTTCTTCTTCTTTCGGCTGCTCCCGTTAGGGGTCGCCACAGCGGATCATCCGTATGATCCGCATTGTGATTTGGCACATGTTTTACGCCGGATGCCCTTCCTGACGCAACCCTGGTCGCCTCTTACGACACAGGGATATGGTACACCTATTTTAACCGGGGTATACACCGGCCCAGTATACTGGTACTCATTTCGCTGACCTCGGAAGGATGACAGGCTGAGTCAACCCCCTGGTGTATTAATTCAGTGGCCCAACGGGGCTTGAACTCAGGACCTTTTGGATCCCAAGCCGCTGCCCTAACCACTGCGCCAACACCAGGCTTACCAGGCTTATGTATGTATATGTGTGTATATATATATATATATATATATATATATATATATATATATATATATATATATATATATATATATAAATATATATATATACTTTGTTGTGAATTCGCGTCCGCCGGTGTGTGGATGGCCACGTAACTCGGATCGCGGCACGTCGCCCACCGGACGGACAATTCTGTCGTGACCCTCCGGGAACTATCGCCCGCAACCAGTCACGGGTGGGCCTTTCGACCTCACCACAATCGTGCCAATCGGCCACCCGCGTAGGATAGGGTTGTTCGCCAAACTCGACCTACCTAACTACCTACGCGGATGGTAAACCGGGCGATCGTACTTCGCGCAGGTCGGCTCCGGACATGAGCTGCTTGGGTGGCCCGTTCCGTGCTATCGGGATAACCGAGTGGTCTTATCGTCGACCTCGACGGTTCAGATTATTTACCGGGCATTGCACCCACTACCAACCCTTTACGTGAAGCAAGATGGAGATTCAATTAAAGAAAAGACAAAGCGAAACGGGAAAACAGTTCACACAATGCACATTTATTTCCCGGCACACGGAAAGCGCGTATATACAGCAATACAGTCAAAATGCACATATATCAACCAAAACAATAAAAGCAACAACGATGCAGAGTTAATAATGACTACGCGCACACATGGCAACACTTATACAGCTTTACTTTACAGATGGCGCCAACACACATTTACACCAAAGCAAAGAAAAGAAGCTACCCTCATAGACAAGGGGGCAGACAGGCCTGTAGGCCAAATGTGCGCGTGACGTGGAGTGGCCAGGTCCGCGAGACCGGGGGGGGGGGGGTCCTACCCGCGTCCTCGTGACGCGTTGGCGGGCGAGCCGCAAATGTGGCCGCACGGTTGTGCCCCGACTCTGTGCTCCTTTGCGGGTTTCGTTGGCATGACGTTTGGAGTGGGTGGGAACGGGGCCCCCTTTTGCACTATCTCAACGCGGGGGAAAGGGGGAATTGTTTATGCCCTGGGGGAGGAGAATGGCTGGCTGGCTTGGGTCCCGCGACGAGACGAGCGATTCCCCACACTGTAACCTCATCGCCGACTGCCGTCCTTCTCACCTCGGACCTGAGCTCCTTTACCTCTTCCCGCAACTCTTCTCAGTTCCGCACTCTCCTCACCCGACCGACTCGACTCTCCCACTCTTCACCCAACCGACTCGACTCTCCCACTCTTCACCCGACCGACTCGACTTTGCCACTCTCTTCAGTTCCGCACTCTCCTCACCCGACCGACCCGACTTGACTCACTCTCTCCTCTTGCGCTCGCCTTTTTATAGGCGGGCAGGAGAAGCCAGTATGCAAATATTCGGATCAGAATGACCTCGGAGGCGGAGCCACGTTCGCCCATTGGTCGGAGGAAACGGGGGCGTGAACCTCCCCTGATCCTAGAATTTGCATATATCGACTTCACACACACGCGCCTGGAGGCGGGGCCAAGCCGCCCCGCGCTCACTAACTGGACGGAGGAAAAGTGAGAGGCGTGTTTTTGATCTGAATTTTCCCTCGGAAAGGCCGCTATTCACGCTCACGGCTCGGTGCGCTCGGCACTAAATGCCGAACGGGCCCGAGACAGCCCGACGTTCAGTGTTCACAGGTGGTGCGGGAATGGCCGTAGAAGGAGAGAGGTGAAGGTGGTAGAGGGTTTTCGGTGGGGATTTGATGGTTATGGTGCCGTTTGGGAATGGCGGTGATGCGATGATGTGGGAGCGTAGATGGTGGCGGTGGCGTGGTTGTTGTGTGATGGCGGTTGAGACGTGGTTGGTTCAAAATAAAGACAGAACAGAAAAAATGGCTAACTCAAAGCGTCACAGCCCGGATGAATCACATAAATTCCCTCTATCCAACGGGTTTGGGCTAACTACATATGTACTTAGAGATATCTCACCTACAGGCCCTTTATAGTGTAATGCGAATTTCCACAGCCTTAACAATATATATATATATATATATATATATATATATATATATATATATATATATATATATATATATATATATATATATATATATATATATATATATATACATACATACATATATATATATATATATATATATATATATATATATATATATATACATACATACATACATACATACATACATACATATAATCTGACACAAGATGACTTTTGGGAAGAAATTTGCATTATTTGTCGATTTGAAGAGCTTTGAATATTTTGTATGCAGGGTGAATCACAATAATGTATAACCACCATGCCAATGCTGTTCATGTGTGCGTGCCAATCGTGGACGTTTTGAACATCTGACCGAATCTTTGCTGTGAATCTCATTTCCACATTTTCACAACTTGTGTAGCAACTTTGTGTTTATGTTCACTTCATAAACTTTTGGCGATTAAAACACTTATTTTCAGAAACAAATTGTTTCTACATTATTTTGATTCACCCTGTTTGTGTAGTATGGCTCTTGTCCTCTGGAGTTTCCATTTATTTGCCCATTATCTTTATCAAGGTCAAATCCTCACAAGAGAAGGCTTCCTTCACTCACTCCTCTTCATACCTCCCTTGCAGGTCATAAAATAAAAATATACTGTTTTTTTTAATGAAAGGATGTTGCCATCTCTTGGAAAGTTTTGCCTTACAATGGAATGCTATCAAAATTCCACAAAATAACTCTGTCACATTAAGTTCCAAAAATGTACACATCAGTTTGATAGCAACACCGTATTGACACAGTTCAGGCATCAACAGGCCTTAGATTTGTTTGAATAATGGGCAAGCAAACATGATGTACAAAACTGAACACCTGTAATTGTAACCCAGTATAGATGTGCCTTTGTGTGTGGGACTATGTTTTTCACTTTTTATCATTATCTCAATGTAGAATATTACCTGAAATGGAAGCCAGTGGTCTTGGAAACCGATTTTGGGCATAATATTTGCCACTACTGAAATATACCTGATTTCTATAAATAATTTAAAGGACAGGTAACACATGAATGAATCCTGGACTTTCTCAAGACCGGTTTCTGCACTGGTGGAAATTTTGAATGTTGGTTTCAAGTTAACAAATATACATGGGAAGCAAAGTAAAGCTGACTGTTTAGGTCTTTACCCTTTGTCTGAGCAAACGATGGTTTAATTTTGAATCAAGCTCATTGATAAACTCTTCCTCTTTGGATACGTTTGTAATTGGAAATAACATAGTGATGGAATTCTGATTGTTGAAATGCAGTTTCTATGCAGCAGTTTACATTCAGCATGTTATGAGTGAGACGATGTCATCCCATTGTCACCTTCTATGGCTTAATGGAAGGAAAGAAAGAAACTGGCGGGTCTGACCCAGAATTTCCCAGGTAAACACTGCATTACACAGGTTTAGAAAGGCAATAACATGCATCAGCACCAGAGGGCAATCTCTGTACATGATCATGGAAGTAAGAATTGTTTCATTATTATTATTATGATTATTGTTATTATTATTAAACGTGATTATTCTGTTAAACAAGATGCCATGGAATCCGATTATTGGAACATGAGTAAAAGTTAAATTGCATCATACATCTGGTTTAATTGCACAATTGAGACAATGACGAATTTGCTTGTTCTTTGAAGTAATACATGAAGAAGTAGATCGTTAGACCACAAACTTGTCGATGAACCTTGATGTGAAAAATTATGCAAAGTATATTAAGACAGCCATGACACTTTGCAATCTTGTAATTGTGAGTTTTGTTTCTTGTCAACGTCGTTCACTTTTCAAACAACATCAACACAGCTCACGAGGACAACATGAACAATGAAGGCAAAAGCATGAGCAGACAAAAACAAAAATGCCAGCAGAGGTTATTTCCTGGATTCACATTTAGAGTCATTCAGTCTGTTGTAATAAAAATAATTGGAAAGTTGTGTGCAAAGGAATGGCAGAGAAGTTGAAGGTGATGTCAATAATGTTTCCACAAATTGTTTCACAATGAGCTATTGCGATAAAAAACGTGAAGTTTTGCATAATTACTACATTATAGGTATATGTATGTATGTATATATATATATATATATATATATATATATATATATATATATATATATATATATATAAATATATATATATATATATATATATAAATATATATATATATGTATACACAAATGTGTGCGTGCATGCGTGCGTGTGTGTGTGTGTGTGTGTATGTATACGAGGTCCATCTAAAAAATAACAGGACTGAGCATGCTGTGTGCTCCACTTACACAACTTGAATGAACGGGTTGTGTCACAGTCTTTCGCAACATTCCCGCAATATATATGATTGGGGATGGTTGACTGCGCTCATTGTGTGATGTTTTTTGCAGGTAATGCTTTACATCGTCTGAGTCGTCGCGCTATGAGTCATGAGCAGAGAGCCAATCTGAAGTTTCTTGCCAAGCTTGGCAAAACACCTTCCGAATCCTTCGCAATGCTGCAGCAAGTCTTCGGGGAAGCAACTATGTCATGTACACATGCATTTGAATGGTGCAAGAGGTTCAAAGAGTGACAGGAGGAGGTTGAAGATGATCCACAGCCTGGAAGACCTTCAATGAGCAGAACGGCGGACAAGATCGAGCACATGAAGCATATGGTGCACGCAGATCGATGACTCACGGTGCAGATGATTGCTGAGGAACTTTCCATCAACAAGGACACTGTCTGGAGCGTCATCACTGAAAATCTAGAAATGTGCAAGCTGTGCACAAAGATGGATATATACACATGCAGGTTCAAATAGGGACGGGAGGAGGTTGAAGAAAATCCACGGTCGGGAAGACCTTCAGCGAGCAGAACGGCTGACAACATCGAGCGTGTGAAGCAGATGGTGTGCACAGATCGTCGACTCATGGTGCGAATGATTGGTGAGGAACTTTCCATCAACAAGGACACTGTCTGGAGCATCATCACTGAAATTCTCGAAATGTGCAAGGTGTGCGCAAAGATGCATATATACACACATATATATATTACCGGTAAAAAAAGATTTTGAACACCCCCATTTTTCCAGTTTTTAATGAAATTTAAGCAGTTTAATATTTTAATGTACTCTGAAATTAAAGCACAGAACAAATAAACAATTGCAGATAAAATGAAATCATGGAATCGTTTTGTTGAACAAAATTTAATCGAAATTTTTAACTCATCAAAGCAGCCACCTTCTGCAGATATAACAGCCGGACAGACTCGTGGCATTCTTTCCACAATGTAAATCAAATATTGTTCGGAAAGTTCTTCCCAACACTGTTGCAGAAATTCCCACAAATGTGTTGCACTTTAGGTTGCTTTGCTTTCACCCTTCTGGACAGTTCATCCCAAACCAGCTCGATGGGGTTTAAGTCTGGCGACTGCACTGGCCATTCCATGATTCGAAGCCGACCGTCTTGTTCTTTTCTTCTAAGGTAGTCCTGACACAGCCTGGAGGTATGTTTTGGGTCGTTATCTTGCTGTAGGATGAACCCCTGACCAACTAGGCGAAGACCAAAGGGTATTGCAGGGCACTGCAAAATGTTGTGGTAGCCTTTTTGGTTCAGGGTGCCAGTCACTCTGTGCAAGTCGCCGACTCTGGATCCAGCAAAAGAGCCCCAGATCATCACACTTCCTCCTCCATGTTTGACAGTTGGTGTCACACACTGAGGAACCATCCTTTCGCCTACTCCACGGCATACAAAAACCCTGCGCGATGAACCGAAGATTTTAAATTTTGATTAATCGGTCCATAAGACCTTCCAGTTTTCAGTAGTCCACTGGCGATGCTTCATGGCCCAGGCAAGCCTCTTTTTCTTATCTTGCCATCTTAGCAATGGCTTTCTCACTGCCACTCGACCTGTCAAGCCGGCAGCTCGAAGTCTTCCCTTCACAGTTGAAACTGAGACTTACTCACTTCGACCAGTGTTAAGCTGTGCTTGAAGCTGCTGTCCTGTGAGCCACCTATCACGCAAGCTGTTGACTCTCAGAAACTTGTCTTCTGATTGTGTTGTGGCTTTGGGTCTGACAGACGTCTTCCTGTCAGAGTTTCCTCCAGTTTCCAAGTGCCTTTTGATGGTGTAGGGAACTGTACACCTTGGCTTTGTTTGCAATTTCTCGAAAGGAAAGACCTACACTTTTAAGGGTTATCATGGTCTCTCTGTCTTCCTTTGTTAATTGTCTTTTTCTCGCCATGATGATTACAATATACTACTTCCTGCAGTGCAATATTGTCCAAATAATGCTTCAGAGATTGCAGCAACGCAGTCTGTTCCAACACTGCTTTTATACAGACAGATGGTTTGTTACTTATCAACAAAAGTTGTGACACCTGTAGGAATTGTTTGCATCAACTTTCAAGGCTCAATTTACTTCCATTGCTGCAGAATAGCTGCAGTTGCTAACCCATTACTTGTTCCCTGAAAAGGGCCTTTTTTAACAACTCTGAAATTTACATTATTTTTCAGTTTTTTTTGTAACCTAAACTACAATTTTTTAACTTCTGGCAGTTTACCGCTTAGCTTTGTACCATTTCAGGTTATTCACTGGACTTGAACTGCTTAAATTTCACTAAAAACTGAAAAATGGGGGTGTTCTAAAATTTTAGCCCGGTAGTGTATATATATATATATTTTTTTTTTATTGTTTTTATTTTTACACACACACACACACGTATAATGTGTGTAATGTGAATCGGCCAATTTCATCGCTGTAACTGTTGTTAATATGACGATATGTTTACAGGGTAAAATTATGAAAACAGGATTCCTTATCATCTTCAAAAAAGCATGCCTTCAACCAACTTCACATCAAGGTGTCACCAGGTGATATAGTTGAACATAATTACTTCAATCTGCATGGGTGAGTGGAGGATCCTTGATTATAGCCTCAAGTACCCTCACGAACGCACTTCCATGGACCATGTGCAGACGGGTCGATTCACAACTCATGGAGTGTTGATTACATGCTACATCAATCTTTTCCCCTGTGACCAGCAACTGTGGCTTGGAACCTCGATGCTATTTGAAAAGTAATAAAGAGTCAGTGGTTGAGAAAACGAGATGTGGAATGGGATGCTCAAGCTCAAGGTGTTTTTATTCATTAATTGCGCACCACACTGAGCCATACATTCCGGAATGTGGTCTTTAAGATGATATAGCAACAATTTGGTCGACTGTCAGAAGATGATGTAATTATTTTTGTTTATTCCATTGGTAGATGGCATATTAGAGAGGCCTGATGGTCCAAGTGACCTTTTCTGACCTTTTCTTGTTCTGACTTTTCCTTTCCTCAAATTTTATTGTGCAGGACAAGACTGCTAGTTGGTCTGTCTGTGTCTTGTGTGGGTTTTCGATTCTGCCCAATTATGGAAAGTGAATAATTTGTTGTGATCAGGAATTGTTATTGAGTATCATGAGCAAACACAATAACACATGTCTGTCAGTGATGATGAGCGAATGCGTGAAATGTGCAAGAACATAACAAGTACAGTATTTGCTGTGCAATGTAGAAGGAAGAGAAATTATTTCGTTTTACTGATGCTTGCTGCTTTTATTACCTGTTTAAAAAGCCAATTTCCCATTTTCTGAAGTTAAACAGAACGCACATCATGCTCGTCATGACACAGCTGTTTTCAGACTCTGAAATGAATCTCTTAAAATTAAACCCAGGTGGTTTCTCAATCTTCTTTTTGAAACCCTCTTTCAAATCATTATTCTAGTTATCCACAGAAGAGATAAGACAACTAGTTGGTCTGTCAGTGGTAGCTCGAGGAATGTCATCACCATAGATACCAATTGAACTAAAACCTCCGTACGAGTCCGAGTTACCGATACTGCAATGCAATGCCTTTCAGAGGAGTCGCTTTGGGTGTTTGTAGGTATTAAAGTGTTATTGAAGTGAAGGTAACAATGGTATGAGCTATCAGGGTAGTTTCGGGTAGCATAATTTCCTTTGAGTTATTCAATGCGAATGTTTCCCAACACAATAAACTGTCCTGCTGGTGCTTTGCAGGCAGGGTGTTGCAACAAACATTACACTTTCCTTCAGAGGGAATGGTAAGCCAGCTTTATTATCAGCTACCATTTGTATGTAGACATTAAAGAGCCATGGTACGTTTTGATAAGAGTAGTCCTCTCATATGTGTTCCCATACCTCCATCCTTCAGATAGGCATTCTGCAGCCTCTTCCCTCTTTGCAGACCTGGATAGAATCACGAGCTCTTCAAACACTTGGAATATTTCTTTTAATCTTGACAAATCTCACAGACGTTCAGTCACTAAAACGTTTTGGCCTCACTCTCAGCCATGATCTTTCTTGGACAAACCACATTATCTTGGTTAGCCTCCAAAGTCAGACACCCACTGGGCATCCTCCGTCAAGCAAAGTCTTTCCTTGGCACACCTGTACTCTAGGCTACCTAAAACTGCTACAAGGCTTCGTCTGCAGCTTGATGGAGTACTTCTCTCTGCTCTGATCTGGCACCACCTACTCACGCCTTGCTCAGTTTGATGCTGTGGAAACCAAGGCCTTCAGGATCATGGGAATCTCTCACGATGAAGCTGAGTCTATGGGCCTATCACTTTCCCAATGCAGAAAGGTCGGTGGTCTCTGTCTTGCACCCTTTGTTCTTTTTGTGCTTTGTCCCAAGGTTTCCACAGAGTGCACATGATCCACCATCAACCCCCTTCTGGTGAAACTCCCAAAATCCAGAATCACTACTTTCCTCTACTCATTCATTCCTCTTTTTCTCCCGTGGAACCAACTTCGTCAATCTCGTCAATATCATTCTTCCCCCCAGAGCTTCAAAATCGCACTTTTCCACCCTCTCAAGTCATCCCCCATCCACAACCATGATCTTTCCTACCACTATTAACTCTCCCCAAGTGCACTGCTTTCTGAGTTTCCAGTTTTTCCTTCTACTTCTGTGATTGAGAGTTTGAGGCTGCATTCATCTTGTCCACCGTTTGTCTCCTCCCCCTGCCCTCATTCTTACCCATATCCCTTATTTATCCAAATTTCCCTCTATTCTGTTTTGCTCCTCCACCAGCCTCAACAGCATGGACAAAAACAAAATCCCCATTCACAATCTGTTTGTTATTAGTCTCCTATCGGTTTTACTGGAAGGCATTATAGGTTTGTTCTCCATCCATCCCACCTGTGTTTTTTTTTTTTTCAGACATTCTTCCCATACCCTTAAACATATTCAACTGAATCTTGGTTACATGGCTTTATTATGAGAAGTTACAGAAGTTCGAATTTCATGGAGTCTCGTCCATTTTTCACAGAGTTATGCCCTTTTTGTACTTAGATATCACAAATATTTTTGTACTTAGATATCACAAATATTTGGAGACCCCTTTTGTAGAAATATCAAATATTGCAGAAATATTTTGTAGCAAAGCAATTCTCACTCTTTTCCCCATCTGTGTCAGTCAAAAAACCCCTTATCCTGTCGTTTTGCTGCTTTTATATATGTCGACTTTGTCCTTTCAAAATAATATTGTGTGCGAATCACCCAGCCAGATTCTAAATTTTGGTCTCAAACATTATGTGGACAAGGTTTGCTGCAGCAGACCAGTAGACAATGGAAACAATGGTATTATTAATTTAGAAATGCATATTTAATTCCCTCGTGCACACACACACACACGCACGCACGCACGCATGCACGCACACACCACCACCACATTTTCCTAACGAAATGGCTAGCTTCTGCAGTGTTGAACAATTTTTAGAAAGTAATTGGAAAAATAGTTACTGCCAATACCAATGGCTCTAAAGCTGCAAAGCAGTAATTGTTTTAAAATGATAGTACATAAGTACGGTGTTTAAATATTTCCTCGAGGTATTATCTTGACAATCAAGTCCCGTAAACTTAACGTAAGGTAGAGAAATAAAACAAGCAAAGTTTTTCAATCTCATCCTCCCACTCGTCAATGGATCTTCGAACGATTTGGCAAAGGAATTGTGTCAAAGTGAAGTAACCACTCTTGCCACTAATTAGTGTGATGTACATTCACATTCATACTGCAAACAGCTTCAAGCAACGTGAGCAATCATTTGTTAAAACGTAAAGTCCCTCTGTTTTGTCTGGTGATGGGGCCTTGAAGTACAAGTATTAGGTGAAATGAGCTGTTTCCACATTGACGACGTCATCGGTGTTACTCTTCGTGACTTGAGAGAGCAGTGAGGACACAGACATTGCAACCACAAATCCCAGAGAACCTTCTTTGTATGCCTTGTCAAATAAAGTAAATATGCACATTCAAAATTTATAGCTCGGTTAGCTTGGCAAGATATAAAGATCAAAGGAAGGCCAAATGTGCAAGAAAGTTGCTCAGCTTGAAGGATAGTTTGTAATAGAGTAAAGATGGGGAAGATGTCCCTACCACCTTTGTCCCCTTCCCTCCCCTCCATATAGATAAATCTTCGGTCTTTTTGTTCTGTAAGTTGAACATGTATCATTGAAATTGCTCATTATACCGTCAGCAAAATACCTCTCTGGTGCTGACATGAAGGTTGTAAACAGAACCTCAGGAGGTTGTACAAAAGGAAAGGCAGAGAGAGAGAGAGAGAGAGTGTGGTTCTGCATCTTGCCACACCTTTCTTGGCATGGACATATTGCCCCACCATCATGATACTCCGTACCACCTTTTCTTTTAAATGCTGGCAATTATCGCATAATTTATGCTTGGAACAAATATCATTGAAATCTTCATGTCTATAATTCATATTTTTCGAGATATTGCCCACTTTGTGGTTTATGAGCTTATGGGATGACACATCATCCATCCGTCAGTCAGTCTGTCCATCTGTCCGTTAACACTTGCAACTTCTCCGAAACTGCTGATGGGATTGTGACAAGACTTGGCTGAAATGATCTTTCGTGTGGTGGAGCTCAAGTTTGTTCATGGCATCCTCCCCTTCCACCTTTAAGTCAGTCATAAAAAGTACCAAAAGTACCTGAATTTTGTTCTTGTTTGGCCACCATTTTGGATTGCAGGAAAACCTTTAACAATCTTCTTCTCTCAAACTGCTTAACCGATAAATGCAAAACGTTTAATATGTGATCAACTGTAAGTGGGAAATATAATTTGTTTACAATGGCACCATTTGTCACATAGTCTGGCAGTCATATTGAATCAAAGAAAAACCTTTAAAATTCATCTTCTCTGAAACTGCTTAACCAATCAATGTAAAACTTAAAATATATGATTGACTTCCGATGGGAATATTTGATTAAAATAAGCTGAACCGAAACAGAATATGGCTTCAAGTGATGTCATAAACCAGAAAGTGGCCAATATCTCGAAAAATATGAATTATAGACATCTTGGAATTGTATCCTATCAAATAAGGCAAATTTTGACACATCAGGAAGTGACATTATCATCCTAGAATTGAGCAATATCTCAAAAAATAAGGCTCATTAGACAGCAGGGAGTTGCAATACTTTGCACATCATGTCAATATTACCTGACTTAATATATATATATATATATATATATATATATATATATATATATATATATATATATATATATATATATATATTCTAGATCCAGCTCTTATATATACCATGATCCATCATTCAGCCACTTTTTGGAAACCAGCCAGGTGAGCTACAGGAAGGACCTTTGGTCCTCTATTTTTCACTTTTAACCAAAGTATCATAGAAAGCAAAGCAAGATCACAATGAAAGTTTTTCGCTTCCTGCCAATTTTAAGTTAAGCAGTACTGTGAACAGTTTCCTAACAACATCACAACATGCTTTCAAAAGGGTTGTCCCCACGAGGTGTACATCAGAAGCAGAGAATAATTCTTGAAATTCTTACTGCAGAAGTTCTTTCAGTGGATATTCATAGGGATTTAAAGAATGATTATGGTAACTTCACCATTGTTGTGAGCACCATTAGTTGTTGGGCAAAACGTTTCAAGAGCAAGGAAACCAATATCGACAAACCTCAAAGTGATCGGGCTGCAACCACAGTGACACCGGAAAACAAGAGTCGGATTGATACAATCATTAAATTGCATTTCAGTTTATGGAGCTGATGTGGAAAATAACTTCGTATTTTCCACATGTGCATGCATATTCATTATAATTCATTGTAATGTTATTATATGTAGAGAGAAATAAAAGAAGCGCTATATTTCACACTGGCCCTTGTATACAGTGGCCTGCAAAAGTATTCACCCCTTACCAATAATGACACATTCAGATAAATTACGAATTATGTAGAAACAATTTTCCAAATGAACTTTTTTATTTATAACTGAAGATATCAAAGCAAACACTGTTATCGTTGAAGGAGGTTGCATGTCATGAATACCTGCAAAAAACATGTACAAATCAAAAATTCACTGGTTGCAAAAGTATTCAGCCTCTTACTGTGGGTCAGTACTTTAGTGGAAGCACCTTCTGCAGTGCATGGATGTGTGTGTGTGTGTGTGTGTGTGTGTGTGTGTGTGTGTGTGTGTGTGTGTGTGTGTGTGTGTGTGTGTGTGTGTGTGTGTGTGTGTGTGTGTGTGTGTGTGTGTGTGTGTGTGTGTGTGTGTGTGTGTGTGTGTGATGTTAAGTGCATGATTGAGTCTTTTTGGGTCGGTCTCTACCAACTTTGCACAGTGAGATACTGAAATCATTACCCATTCTTCATGTGAAAACCTCTCGTTCTGCCAAGTTTGATGGGGATCGTCGATGGACTGCAATCTTCATGTCTCACCATAAATGTTCAATTGGGTTCAAGTCAGGACTTGGACTGGGCCACTCAAGAGCATTTATTTTCTTCTTATTCATCCACTCCAGTGTGACTTTAGCTTTGTACTTCGGATCATTGTCCTGCTGGAATGGGAATCTACTACCCAATTTCAGATTCATGGCTGACACAAGAAAGCAGGTTTTCATCAAGGATTCTCATGCACTTCACACTGTCCATTGTTCCTTCTATCTTGACAAGCTTGCCAGTCCCTGCTGATGAAAATCAGCCTCATAACATGATGCTGCTACGACCATGCTTGACAGTCAGGATGGTGTTGATTGGGTGATGTGCAGTGTAGGCTTGCACCAGACTAATGCTTTGAATTTAGACCAAAAATTAAAATTTTTGTCTCGTCTCACCACAAAACTTTTCTCCACATGCCTGCAGTATCATTAAGATGCTTTTTCGCAAACTGCATACAAACTTTTCGATGTATCTTTTTCAGTAATGGCTTCTTTCTTGCCACCTGTCCACAGAGGCCACCCTTGTTTCAGCGATGGAAAGGGAACACAATGTTGTTGATTGATCGAAACGGTCCTTTCGGAGAGACATAGTGAGAGTGTGAGATTTGTCCGGATTGAAAGACATGTTCCACGTGTAGGACCAGTTTGTAATTTTATCCAGATCTGCAGTGCGTGAAGAAGCTGCTGCTTGCCGGTATGAGGGATGACAAATGGTACGGCAGATGGTGGAGTCATCAGCAAAGAGATAAAGAGGATTTTCCAGAGAGTCGGAAAGATCATTGATGAAAACCAGAAAAAGGACAGGGCCCAGAACGCTACCTTGAGGAACTCCAGCCTGGACAGGAAGAGGGGATGTGGGAACTCCATTTACGGCCACACGTTGACAAAGACAGGAGAGGAAGGCTGTGATCCATGAGTGGAGATGGCCTTGGATACCATAGGAAGAGAGTTTGGTGAGCAGGACAGGGTGCCAGACCATGTCAAAAGCACGCGATATGTCTCGGGATACGGCTCGGATTTCACGTCCGGCATTGAGGACCTCCATCCATTATTGGGAGAGCAGAAGCAGCATATCCAGGGTAGAGTGACCTGGTCTGAAACCAAATTGATGATCAGAAATCAGGCCATTGGAGAAGAGGAAGGATTTCATGTCTGAAGCGATGATGGATTCCATCACCTTGCTGATGATTGGGAGAAGGCGGATTGGTCTGAAGTTGCAGGGATATGCTCTTGAACCTTTTTTATGCAAACCTTTGTTTGCTGATTTCCAAGCAGATGGCAAATGACCTTGAGGAAATGAGAGGGTGAATAGAACAGAGAGATTGTGAGCAAGAGCAGTGGAGCAGGTTTTTAGGACACGTGGGCTGATACTGTCTGGACCGGTTGCAGAATCTGAGTCGAGGTTTAACAGCAAACTCTCCACCTTGTCAGGAGAAAAGGACACAGAGTCCAGGGACAGTTGGGTGTGACTGGGTAAGGTGGGTAGAGAAAGTGATGGGTTTCGGACACAAGATTTCGATGTAAACACCGAGTTTAGGCATTCAGCCTTTTCACGTGCGGTATCAGCAGTGCAGCCATTTGAGGTAAGGCAGTGGATGGAGGGGGAACATACACCAGAAACAGATTTGATGAGACGCCACCAGGATTTGGAGGAGGGAGAGAGGTTTGAGAGTTCACACTTGAGATGAGAAAGATGTTGTTTTCTGGCTCTCCTGAGGGTAGATACACACTTGTTCTGAGCTTTATGGAAGAAACTGAGATTACCCTGTTGGGTTTGCTTTCCATGAGGCAAAGGCAAGTTGTTTCAGGACAACTGCCTCGCCACAATCTTCAGTAAACCAAGGGCGGGAGGAAGGGTGGGACACCTGAAGGCGAGAAGGGATAAATCTGTGCATGAGGGAGAGCAAGTTTCTTTGAAAGAATTCCCAGGATGAGTTGATGTTGGAGAAAGTAGCGATAGGAGACCAGTCTGTAAGTTTCATGGCTGTTTGTGACCCTGCCAGTCGGCTTGAGTGAAATGCCAGACTCGAGAGTGGTGAGATGGTTCTCTGATAACAGCCGGAGAGATGTCCACTTTGACAAGGACGTGGTCAGAAGAACCGATTGGAGCGGAGGAAGAACAGCAGATATTTTCATGGAAATTTGTCAAAATCAGATCCAGAAGAGAAAGAGCACCATTGGTTGAGATCCGGGTCGGGAAATTGATCGATTGAGTCAGTCCCAATGAGTCTCAGAAAGCTTTTGCTGAAGTGCCATGACAGGTGAGAGAGGTACCCACACCTAGCCAACTGGCATGATGACAATTGAAGTCGCCACATATGAGGAAGAGAGAGTTTGGATGAGAAGATAGAAGTTGGTCCATGTTTTCGGATAGTGAGGTGTAGATGGAGTCATCACTGTTAGGTGGACGGTACAGTATACATATGAACATGAGGTGGGAGTGGAGGGGAAGCCATAGCCAGAGGTATTCCTGGGGGTGTGGGGGAGTGAAGGCAGTGCATGGAGAGTGAGGAATGGAGTCTTTGATGAAGAGAGCAACTCCTCCACCAGGACAAGGCTCAGCTCTGTCATACTGGAGGAGGGAGTAACCAGGGAGAGATACTTGTGAGTCAGAGATGTCTTGAGGGAGGAAAGTTTCTGTTCGGCAGATTATGTCTGGATTGTCAGTGGCAACCTGTATGGAAACATCTGAAAGGTTTGAACGAAGGCCCCGGATATTTGAGGTCCACACTGTTAATGAAGAGGGAGAGGAGGAAGCTTAGGGTACAGGGGGTGGCAGGGGAGGGGGATGGGAGGACAAGGGAGGAGGGGGGAGGTAAGGAGGGTTATTGAGAGAGTGTGGGGAATTGCAGAACAGCTCGGGGAGGGGGCCAGATGAGGAGTAGAAAAGACTCTGTGGTGCTGGGGGAGAGGCGGGGGGGGGCAAGAGAGGGGACAGAAGGCAATTGAGGATTCGAGGAGGTGGAGTGATTAGATGGAGGTGAGAGGACAGGGGTAAGGAGGCAGCTTTGTGGATGAGAGGGGGGCAACTTTGAGAAGGGTGAGTGAGGGTGGTGAATGGTGGGAGAAGGGTGAGTGGGGAGAGTTGAGGGAGAAAGGTGAGGGGGGAGTTCTTGAGAGAGGTGAGAGGGAGGCTTGGAGGGAGCAGAGTGTGATGGTTGCTTTGAGAGGGAGGGGTGAAAGGGGTGAGTTGGCACTGAAGTTGGAAAAAAGGAATGGTTGATGGAAAGTGAACACTCATAGCATCCTGGGGTTTTTTTTTTTTTAGTTTCAGGTAAGAGATGCGATTAAACACATTTCTTGAGGATGCATAAAGGCGAATTAAGAGAATGTAGAGAAGAAACGCTGTAACAGTTGGATTTTTTCAGCAAGGTATGAAGGAAAGGTCGAATTGAGAACAGTCTGTTTAAATAGTCGCAGAGTCGTGAATTATGTTACAGTAAAGAGTACCACACGTGTGAAAGAGGAAGATGAAGCATTATAAGAGATCTTTTTATTATTACTATTATTACTGGTGCAGGCCCGTAGGTGTGTATCAGTATGTGCAGCTTCCTTCCTTCGCTCTCGTAAACGACGACTGGATTGGGGCATTTTTTAAAATTAGATTGGACCAACCATATCATAAATGGCCATAACTTGGGAAACACCTGGGAGACATACTCAGGTCCCCAGCGTCAAGTCATATCAAATGAAGAAGAAGAAGAATTGTGACGCCCCCTCTCTCTCTCCCCCCCTCTCTCATAGTCTCGCCCCTCCTCTCTCCCCCCTCTCTCTCCCCTCTTCTCTCTCCCCCTCTCTCTCCCTCTCTCCCCCCCTCTCTCACTCCTAGTCTCGCCCATCCTCTCTCCCACCTCCTCTCTCGCTCCCACTCTCACCTCCTCTCCCGTTCCCCTCTCTCGCCACCTCCTCTCTCCCCTCTCTTGAATTGTGACGCCCCCTCTCTCTCCACCTCAAGTGGTCAAGTGGTCTAAAGGTGTAAAGGTCTTGGGAAACAGCTGTTTCCTTTGGGAAAATTCAAACTTTGGGATTAATTAATAATTTGAACAATTAATTCAAACCTTGGGAAAAAAACAGCTTTCAAACCTTGGGAAACACCTGGGAAACAGCTGAAACGGATAAAGAACGATATCAAACCTTGAAAAGGCACATACTCAGGTCCACAGTGTCGATTGTGACATCAGACCAAACGAAGAAGAAGAATTGAGATGTCAATCGTGCAATAAATAAATAAATAAATAAATAAACATTAATTGTGACGTCATTCGTGCCTTCATCGCACCGTGTCCTGTCATTGGTTGACAGACGTTATTGGTCATTATTGGTTGACAGACAATATAAAGGTCGTTATTGGTTGACAGACATTGGTCATTGTATCACGTTATTCTTTTTATTGCTGCCAATTATTGTGCTATTATTATTATTATTATTATTATTATTATTAATATGCTGTTATCATTATTCTGAGATATCTTTGGGGAAAAATGGCATGATAAGGTGGAACGACACTTCAGTTGCGATATATATACACCTTTCCAACACTGAAAAAAGCAATAAAATGGCCGTAACTTGGGAACCGCTCGTCCGATTAATATCAAACCTTGAAAAGGCACATCCGCGGGTCCCCGGCAATATTCCTGGCAAGTTTCAATCAGATCGGACTGGTGGTCGTCGAGAAGCGGTGGTCGCAGACAGACGCACGCACGCGCACACACACACACACACACACACACACACACACACACACACACACACACACACACACACACACACACATTGCTGGAATTATAGATAGATTGTTGAGAGTTCAACAACAAGTACATTTATTTATAAAACACAACAAAACAATATCCATTCAGGGTGTTTTTACAATCAGCACTCAATGGGAATGTATTTACAATGCACAGACAGGAATCGCAAGCAGAGATCACAACTAAAAGGCACAAGGGAAAAGTAATTATTCTTCACGCTTCCAGAGCCCACGTTCACATTCTTACCTGCAACTAAAAACAAGACCAGATTAATGTACTTATGGTCCGGAGTCTGTGGTCATCAATATTGGTTGGTGTGTATGGTTCCAATGTGATTGTATGGTTGTATGTATTGTTGTGATCCAACCAATGATACCCTTGCCTGGTTCCAGTGTGATTTTGTTGCTTAGATTACACACAAAGACCACTCTATTGATTACCCCTAATTTGTTTCTGTTCGGCCATAAGAAACATTCTGGGGAAACATACATAGAAAGAAAGCAGATAGAATGAGGAGTGGAGTGTGGGTACAACTCCTGGCTCACGTTCCACAGCAGAGTGGAGTGTGGGTACAACTCCTGGCTCACCTTACACAGCAGAGTGGAGTGTGGGTACAACTCCTGGCTCACGTTCCACAGCAGAGTGGAGTGTGGGTACAACTCCTGGCTCACGTTCCACAGCAGAGTGGAGTGTGGGTACAACTCCTGGCTCACCTTACATAGACTTGTGTAAGCTTGTGTAAACCCGGGCAAACTTGTGCAGGCTTTGTGCAGACTCATGCAAGCTCGTGGCACGGCATCTCTCGCTTTGCGGCTCTTGCGGTCTGAAGTTGAAAGTGCTCCTGGCAGACGAGATGAGTGGAGAGTGCTCCTGGCAGACGAGACGAGTGGAGAGTGCTCCTGGCAGACGAGATGAGTGGAGAGTGCTCCTGGCAGACGAGACGAGTGGAGAGTGCTTCTGGCAGATGAGACGAGTGGAGAGCGCTCCTGGCAGATGAGACGAGTGGAGAGCGCTCCTGGCAGACGAGATGAGTGGAGAGTGCTCCTGGCAGATGAGACAAGTTGAGACTTCACGGCAAATGAGACAAGTTGAGACGTCATGGCAAATGAGACGAGTGGAGACATCCCAGAAAATGAGATGAGTCGAGATGTCCTGGCAAATGAGACGAGTTGAGATCGCTCCTGGCAGGCAAGATGACTGGAGAGTGCTCCGAGCAGGTGAGATGAGATGCATGGAAAGTCAAGCGTCGAGAGATGCATGGAATGGCATCAAGAGCACTTGCCAGTTTCATTTTGATGAACACCAGTAATGCAGTTGATGAACACCTCCATTGATTGCCTCGAATGTGTTTCTGTTCGGCCATAAAAAAAACATTCTGGGGAAACTTGCATAAAAAGAAAGCAGAAAGAATGTAGAGTGGAGTGTGGATAGACGTTTTCTCCAGGAGAGGCTTCGAGGCTCACTTTGAGAGCTTGGCTGGTGGACTCCATAATGAATAAAAACGATTCAAGGGAGCATGATCTCCTTTTCGGTACTTCACTTGTTCAGGCTCTCAATATCTCCAACTTCATCCATTGGTTTCCACATCCACACTCTATGGAGGTTAAACCGATCTGTCCTTTTACAACCGCCAAAGGGGGAGGAGGTGTGGTTATGAGTCCTGTCATTTGGCCGTCTTCTCAGCCATATTGCCTTCTCATTGGCCTCTGCCTGGCTATATCGTCAGAGGGTTGGTCCCGCAACCAAATCACACACCCTAGCAAGCAGCTATTGTCGTCTCCAATTTGAAGATGCAGGAACTGCTGCACAATGATGACAGCTATTGATCACCTCTAATGTGTTCAATGGGAAGTTCTGCAGGAATGAAAAGAAAGAAATTAATTTAATTTGATGGTAATTTGCACATGCTGAAGGACTCATTGTATGGGGTTAACAGGGTGATTTGTTGTGTGTGGCGATGGTGGATGGTGATGTGGTGGTGAAAGGGGGACTGTTTCGGATGTCAAATGAAAAAAGGAGTGAGGGGAGGTTTGAGGGAAGGATCATGAGGCGTTACTGTTTGGAAGATAAGGGACTGGTGATGGATGGGTATATGGGGATATTAAAGAGAGGTCGAAAGATGGATTGATGGACAGAGGGTTTAAAGAGAGATCAAAAGATGGATTGTTGGGCTAAAAGTTGGAAAGTAGGGGGAGATTACTCCAGGAATGAAACATGCTAATTTCACAATGCATTTCCCTCCCCAATTCTCCTGGACAAAGGGCAAAGGTCTACCTTCCACATAAACTAATGACATAACTGACTGGATTTATCTATGTGTCTCTGAATACTTTGCAGTCCATTTCCATAACCGTAGCAAGATTATATCCTTTGGCGAATTTCAATGAATATGTTTCACTGATAAAAACAACTAATTCTGTTCAAATATTTTCTTTTATCAAATCCATATTTCTTTGAATTTTGAACTCCAGGCTCTTGCTCCGAGTCAGTCAGCCTGTTTCACACAATAATTTCTAACTCATATGGTTTTCCACTTTCCTGGCTGTCATCGATATGATGAATATTGCCCAATGAGCACCATTCCTCTTTTTATCATCAAATTGTATGGTTCCAGTGTGATTTTATTGCTTAGTTTGCAATGCTTTATGATAAACATTGATGGTCTTTTCATGCAATTTAATGCTTGCTGTATTCTCCTCACACTGCAGGCATTTTGTCATCACTGAATTATGGATGATCAAAAATTTCCGAAAGCAAGATCAAGAAAGCAGAGGACAAGCCTTCGGGCTGAATAAACCAGATTGGCAAAAAAGGTTAGTTATAGTTGGTAAGATCCATATTGTACATAGTTGGTAAGATCCATATTGTACATAGTTGGTAAGATCCATATTGTAGCAAGCCAGGGGGTAAGGGAGGAGGATTATATTTTGTCATTGGCAAACATCGATTTTACTTTTTATAATTTCCCTGTTTTTGTTGCATAAGATTATAGCATACTTTTGTATTTTCTTTTGTCTGAATATTACTACACAAAAACTAAGAGATAAGTTAACATAAACCAGATGGAACTAAGGAGTCAGGGATGGTTCTTGATCACATGCTAACTTGAAATTGTTCCATAGCTATGCATTGATCTCTCATTTCGAACTTTAAGAGTGAGATGCAATATGAAACACTACTTCTAACCCTACACTCTATGTCCTACCACCAACTGCCCGACTCTTTCAATGATGCCTAAGGACGAAGGAAGAAATTCCTTTTTTGAAATCTGCTCAAAAAATATTTTCAAGGCTTCAGATTTGTGAATGTTGCTCGCCCTCTAATGGACATTTTGAAGATGGTAGAGACACTTGAACAAGTGGATAGAAATATGACATAAGTTGGAGAGTGCCATAAACTGAGCACAGGGGAACCACAGACTGAGCACGTTGGTGCAGGGCAACAGCAATACATCAATGGCGTGGGGGAAGCGAAGCTGGAGCGGCGTGCGATTGGGTGATTGAATGAGTCAGCCAGCCACATCCAGGTTAAATCACTGAGAGCCAGAACTGTGCTCAGGCAAGACTGAGGTTATCATTCCAGAATGAGCTGTGCAGGTGGGCACAAGGGGGCACAGCTGGGAGGAACTCCATCTGCCATGGTCAGGAGTGGGATGTGCGCTACATTCAATCACAGAAAATGTAAGTCACGTGACCTCCTTTCTTTGAAATCAGCACAGTGAGCACACTAGAACTAAAGCTACAGTCAGTCAGCTTGTTTTAACTGGAAGAAATAATTAATAACTGCATGGAGCTCCCAACATCAATCTCCATGTGTGCTTGTCTATTTGTCCTTCATGTTTGATATTTATATTTTTCTGCACAGAGACTTTGCAAAATAGTAAATTCTTTTATGATCGATATTCCTTGAGGTGATGGATTTAAGATCATTTGATGGTTGACCATCCTATTGAGTTTGTGGATTTTGGCGATATAAAGCATGGAAACGACCTGTGTAATAATTCCATTTATACTGATTGTGAAGTTATTGTAATTACATATGCAGTGACGAACAAACAACATTACTTCACCTGGACTTTAGTCAGGTGAGCTTATGCGATTGAGAAGTGTCCGTAAGTGAGTGAGTGAGTCAGTGGGTCAGTGGGTCCATAAACACTTTAGTCATTATCACTTGAACCAGACACACGGTTTTGATGAAACTTTGCCACAAGCTTCGTATCTGATGCCCAACGAAGGTTTATTGACCGCATCAAAATCTGCGCTCATTAAGGGTGTTTACGGGGGTGGGGGAGTGGGTGGGGGGGTTGACCCCGAAATAGGTATTTGCTCTCTTCTCTCAAACTACACACACAGTTTTGATGAAACTTGACACAACCTTCATCACCGGTGAGGTACCAAAGTGTATCAACTGCATCAAAATCTGCGCTTATTCAGGGGTTGAACAGAGGGGAGGAGCCGGGGTTCCTTCCAAAATAGGTATTTGCTTTCTTCTCTGAAACTACACACACGATTTGGATGAAACTTGACCACAACCTTCATCACTCATGATGTGCCAAAGTCTGTCACAGATTTTAAAAATCAGGGTCTAGGGTGGTTCGGCGGGGGATTTGAGCCCCACTCCCCCCACCAAAATAGGTATTTGCTCTCGTCTCTGAAAACTGCACGCAGTTTCAATAAAACTTGACCACAACCTTCATCACCTGTGATGTATCAAAGTTTGTTCACGACATTAAAAAAAACATCGGGATCTAAGGGGGTGTGTGGGCGGTTTGAGTGACTGTTGCTCCTGATCCAGGTGAGCTTCAGGTTGTGCGGTCCTTTTATTATCCCGCCCCTTCCTGGAGGGAGGGAGCGGGATATTGTAATCGTCCGGTTTGTTTGTCTGTCTGTTTGTCTGTCTGTCTGTTAGTTACTTTATGGCAAAACGGCTTTAGCAAACACTATCAAATTTAATCCACAGGTGGGCAATGAACCTCGGACGACCCCATTAACTTTTGGGTCCAATTGGATCAAAGGTCAAGGTCAATGTCACGAAAAGATCAAAATCATTTTTTGCTCATAACTTCTTCAAAAATGATCTGATTGACTTCAAACTGAGCTTATAATGAACCTTACTATATTTGTCACGTATAATCCTACACATTCCTATAGTGAAAAATGCATATTTGTGAAGATCGGTTGGGTCTGAAGTTTTGGGGGTCATGGTCATCGGTCAAAATTACACATTTTCCATTATAACTAAAACATGGTTACGAAAATACAACTTTATGGGAAAACGCCTGGCTCAAACACTGTCAAATTCTATCCACAGGTGGGTAATGAACCTCGGACGACTCCATTATCTTTTGGGTCCAATTAGGTCAAAGGTCAACGTCAGGTCACGAAAAGGTCAAAATCTTTTTCGCTCAAAACGTCGTCAAAAATGGTTTAATTGACTTCAAACTAAGACGAAAATATTCCTTATTCTATTCCTTATAATCAACATTCAGGTTAAGGATATATCAAATTTAAATTTGATCCCCAAAATAACTTTATGCCTGAAATGGGCGGGATTTGTTGTGCCTGGCACCACTTATTATTGGTTCACGAAAAAATGTTTTCACGGAAAAAATAAGTGACCACTATATTTGTTATTGTTGTGTGTCTGTCTGTCTGTATGTCTGTCTGTCTTTCTGTCTGTCTGTCCCGAGCATAGCTCCGTGGGTTTTGATCCGATCCTGACAAAATTTTGGTGGGAGGTATATATCATGATCTATTTGTGTTTTCCTGAAAATGGGCGTGGTGCGCCCATTATGGGCGGAGCCACGCCCAAAGAACATGTGTTTTTAGGGGGTAGCCGATTTCAATTTGTATCTTCTCCTGGGGCGTTTGTCGAATCTGGCAGAGGTTTTGGTATTTGATTAGCCCAATGGCACCTGCATAGCCCCATGGAGCTCGATTTTTCATTTTCATCCCAAGGTCAAGGTCACAAGGTCACGAATTTAGAAAATTGCGATTTTGACATAAAAATTCATCTTCTCCGAGGGGGTTTGTCGAATTTGGCAGTGGTTTCGGTATTTGGTTAGCCCAATGGCACCTGCATAGTGCCACGGAGCTCGATTTTTCATTTTCGTCCCAAGGTCAAGGTCACAAGGTCACGAACTTAGAAAATTTCGAATTTTGACATAAAAATCATACGACCGCCCAAACTTTGAGAGCGAGGATGACAATATTTTTTATGCATAATCTTGAGGTCATTCCCCACCTAAAGTCTTGAAACCATTTTGCTCTATCTCGAACACGTTGCCCGTGGCGCCCCCTACAAGTTTGTTTTTACGCTGATTTCATCAAGGTATGGATAATCCGATGAGTGCGAAATGCCATATAGCTTATATGACGTTATATTATTCCTGGAATGTTTCGGAGGAAGTTTTGCACCAAAGGTCACAATCCTTGACCTTTAAATGTCACAAAGGTCAAATTTTCAAAGTTGTGGGAATCAAACCGGGTTTTCGACCTTCTTCGACAAACTAACTCCAATAAGCTATAGCACGTATCCTGTTTCCTTATTTTAATGTCCACAACATTGTTTTGTGACCTTTAAAAGTTATGCAAAGGTCAAATTTTGAAAGTTGTTGAACGAAACCGGGTTTTCGACATTTTGCAGCTCATAACCTGTCACTCGTACCACATCATGTTGATCATTTTTATAACTTGGTCAAACATTATCACATTGTCTCATCCTTGACTTCTGAAACAATCTACATCGTCAAATACTGCTCGTGAACCATCGTCGTCTTCAGACTTGTTAATTATTATCATCATCCTAAATGTGCTGCCTCGATCCTTTATTCCTCGCCGTCCTCACTAAATAGTTGAGCTTTTGACGAGTACATTTTTAGTGATAATTGTAAGGGCTTGTCGTTTGGCTATTCCTTGTGATTAAATAAATTTGAGAAGGTTATTTGGGTTCTCGGGGAAGTGGCAGATAATTAATTCCTTCAGGATAGTCAATTGGACCTCTGGGATTATAACGACACCCAGTTTGCAACTATATTAAACGAGAAGGGCACTTGGTAGAGTGCATACCTCTGCCAGGTCATGCCTGATCCACAAGAACATATCGGGACCGATACGTTTTTGAGATATCATGCTACACAGTACTATATCGTTTTTGGCACAATCTCTCAATGGTGAAGAATCACTTTAGAAATTAAATAATTCTCGTATCCAGATCCGGATTCGCATCTGCACTAAAATCGGATCAATTCGTTATTGCAACACACCCAACCTCTCCATCAAGTTTCATCCGAATCCGTCTGCAACTTTTTGAGATATCGTGCTATTTCTCAATGGTGAAGAATCATTTGCAAATTTATCAGATTCAGATTCAGATCGGGATCTGGATCTTCACCAAAATTGAATCAATTCTTCCTTGTCGCACATCCAATGTATCCACCAAGTTTCATCTGAATCCGTTGACAACTTTTTGAGATATCGTGCTATATATCATAAGTATCGCGATTTTTGAATGGTGAATAATCATTAAAAAAAAAAATTCTAGTAGTCGGATCCGGATTCGGATCTTCACCAAAATCGAATCTTTTCGTCCTTGTCACCAACCTAATCTGTCCACAAAATTTCATCCGGATCCGTGCACAACTTTTTGAGATATCGTGTACACAAACAGACAGAAAGGGGTGAAAACATGACCTCCTTTACCTTCGGTGGCGGTGGTAAAAATGAAAGCACCACCAAATATAGCTATCGCAGTTGCTCTGAAAAACAAGGCTCAATGCTAAAGTTTCAACCATCTGGTGTCTTCGGTGAGGATTGTGCAGACATCGTACACCAGTTAAATTATCTCCAAGGGGAGAGGGTGTCACATGATTGCAAAATATAATGATGAAAGCACATTATGTCACTATCTGGAAATTGCAGTATTGTGCTGCCTACTTCTTTCCTTTTGGGGGGAACTTCGTGGAGGAAGAGTTTCTTTTGGATACATAGTCGAGGCTCGTGGAAAAGATTGTACACTGAACGGATCAGGACGATACCAGGGGTGGGGGAGGGTGTAAGCAGATAGGACAGTGTCATACAGCTGTAGATAAAGCAAACAGGGGTTTAGGTTGTATTTGTAGGAGTATATATGATTATTCAAAGGAGATAGTTTTAACACTGTCAAGGAATTTAGTGAGGCATCATTTTTTTTCTTTTTTTTTTTGAAAACAAAATCGAAGCTACTGGAAGAGTGAGTACGAGTACGCTGACCAGATCAGGATATAACAGGACAAAAGTAACAGTAGATAGAGGTGGTGGTGGTGGGGGGGGGGCAGCAACAGCAGAAATGAAGTCCAAGATAGAGGGAAACTTGAATAAACAATGGGTGTGGGGAGGAAAGAGGGGCAGGAGAGGACACATGGGTGGACAATATTGATGGAGAATGAAACTCTCAGGAGGGAAAACTGGAAATTTGTAAGGATGGATTGGGATTAGGTGGCACTAAACAAGGGTAGAAAAGATCATGGTTTTGGATTGGGGAAGATCTGAGACAGTGGTGAACAGCTGTCTTGAAGACCTGAAGGGAAGAGTGGAGGTGGGCAGTGATCCTGGATTTAGGTAGTTTCACCAGAAGGGGGTTGATAGTGGACTTGGAGAAATCTTGTGGGTGGGGGGGGGGAGACAAAAACAGAGGGTGCAAAACCAGAAAGGAGGTGGTAGAAGACAGAGAGACCACTGACCTGTCTGCATTGGTGAAGTGATAAACCCATAGACTCAGATTAGAATCTTGAAAGCCTTGGTTTCCATGGTGTCAAGCTGAGCAAGATGTGAGGCAGGGGAGCCAGCCCAGATGGGAGAGAAGTACTCGATCAAGCTGTGGATGAAGGCCATTTAGGTGGATAAGAGTTCTGTTTTGACAAAAGCAGACCTTGTATGATGGAGGATGCTCAGTCAGTGGCTGGTTTTGAAGGCCAACTTTGAAATGTGGTTTTCTCAAGAAAGGACATGCCTGATGGTGAGACCCAGGAGTGTGAAGGACCGAACTTCCTCAAGAGGATTGTTAAGAAAGTAGATGGTGGTGGGGGCAAGGGGTGGGGGGGGTTCCCAGATGGTCCTTTGGGAGGGAGAGGGTGAGTGTGTGAAATTTGTCAGGATTGAAAGGTGTATTCCCCATGTATAATTAGTTTCTGATTTTGTCACGATCTGAAGACAAGGAAGGGGATGCAGCCTGCCTGTCTGAAGGATGAGGGATGTCACAGCACAGGGTGGAGTAATCAGCCAATAAATATAGGGGATTTTCCATGGAGTCAGATCATTTATGAAGATCAGGAATAGGACTGGACCCAGAACATTGACTTGGGTCACTCCAGCCTTGATAGGGAGAGGAGATGAAAGGATTCCATTGAGGCCACACATTGGCTATGAAAGTGGAGGAAGTCAGTAAGCCATGTATGGAGTTTGCCTTGGATGCCATAGGCAGAGAGTTTGGAGAACAAGGCTGGAGGCGAGACTATCGAAAGCATATATCCAGAGAGACCCCTCTGATCTTTTATATGACATTGAGGGCCTCCATCCATTGTTGGGCGAGTAGAAGCAGCATTTC
>NC_140963.1:74927119-74942119 GCF_056783735.1 Eptatretus burgeri | reverse complement strand
GGGTACATCTCCTAATCTACCCTAACCATTTAACTGTTAAACTACCCCGGGCCTTCAACAAGCGCCTCTCGCTTAAACTATTGGTTCTATAAACCCAGATTCCCGTCGCCTGTGTTGGTGTCCTCACAATTTCGGGCCTCGCCCCCCAATTTTCTTCCCGTGCCCTCACACGGTCTCCTGGCTGGGACACGTGGCTCCTTCTGGCAGGCACGACCCTCTGCCGAATCTCCCGCTATGGCACCCCCGGGCACTACACTGCCTCCGAGCCTACCAGCTCCCTAACACCGGGGAGTGCCCCCCATGGCACCTCCCCTGAAACGCACACGTGGCAGGCCGGCCTCCCGGGCCCCTTTCCGAGGGTCACCCGTGCCCACAACACTGCCCACGCGGCTGATGGCGCCCCGGGCCCCCGCACCAAGCAGGCGCACCCGTGCCCACTACGCTATCCCGGCCCCCCATGGGCCCATGGCCTACCGCGGCCGACTAGCCTGGTGCCCGGGGTACCCACTCAGCGATACTCACCTTTCGCAGCCACGCTCCCAAGCCCGTCAACAGGGCTCCTGCACCCCTCCAAATGGGTCTCGAGCCTACATTCCCACCAACAGCAAAACGACCTCCGTTTTGTAAATTTGACTAACCCCCTAACTCACTTTACTCTGACCCCGGGGTTCCCTTGGGCGGGAGTCACTCCTCCCCCCAATCACTCATCGCACCATGCATTCCCCATTCACTCCACACACACAGACCCGCTGGCCTCACTCACTCACCAAGCACATGCCTCACAACTCACCAACTCTTCAACACACTCACCACTGAACTCTGCCATCCTTCTAACTACATCCCCTAACTAACTCGTGCTCCCACGTCGTCCCTTAAACTATAGCACGTTCCTTTTAACACTACGTAGCTAAACGACGTCAACTCTCCACATCCACTGTCTGTCACTGTCTCCAAATAAATCATTTTATTTCCCAACCTAAAGCTCACTAAATCCCTCTACCTAATCCATTCCACGGACTCCATGAGGACTTACCCCTGCCCCATGGAGTCGGTCTAGCAAAGCTAACCCTTCCCCCTGACTAGTTTCCATCCTGTGCCCAGGGGTCAAGGGGGTCTTCCACCCCTTGCCCAGGAATCCTGTGCACCCGAAAGTGAGGCTTGCTTTTTCTTTTTTTTTTTTCCATGCGCAGCACCTGCGCGGCAACTCAGAGCTCGCGCACTTTGCACCTGCCCGTGACGTCATGCAGCTGCACGTGTTCCTCGTCCCTCCTTGGACGGGACCATCCGGCAGAGATACCCCTCCTGCCGGATTCCAACCCCACGTGCAGCCATGGCGTCACCGTGCGCATAAAAAAAAACAAGCCCCACCTCTCGAGGGGTTTCCCACGCGAACACATGTGCTTTGCCCGTTGGAGCTGAACACACACGATCGCGTGGAGAACCCGTCCGGTCCAAATCCGTTTACCTGCCTAAACTTTGTCCGTCCGCGGGATCGGCAAATCCACCGCGTGCGTTTCCGGACCGGGACTTCACTCTCGCAAGCGAGCACGTGGTGGTCTCGTGCGTTGCACAGCACGGACCGCGTGCTCACTGCTGGGTGAACCCGGCACGGCCCACGAAACAACTACAGCCGCTACTCGGCTTTCGTTCCTCCCATGTCTCCGTCGTCGCCTCCATTCAACCCACGCACACCTGCGTGTTACGACGCACACAGTCCACTCCATCACATTCACACCGGGAGACGCGGCTGCGTGCTCCCGCATGCCAACCGACATCTCCCTCACATACCGCTCTCTCACACACACTCCCTTGGTCTCCCTTGCACACAGCGACCTTGCACACGGCCGTTCACTCACGCGTGCCTCACTCGCACTCCGTGCCTCATCCACACACGCGGGGGCACTCACCCGCGGTACCTCACTCATACTCCGTGCCTCATCCACACACGCGGGGGCACTCAACCGCGGTGCCTCATCCACACTTCGTGCCTCATCCACACACGGTGTGCTGGGAAGCACGTACTCCGGCAACATCGCCACCACACCACTCACACGTGGTGCCTCATTCATACTGGCCGTTTCATCCACACACACGGCCTCTCTCACACACGGTGCCTCATCCACACACGGCGTGCTGGGAAGCACGCACTCCGGCACCATCGCCACCACACCACTCACACACGGGGTCGCTTCCACACACGGGGACGCACTCACCCCTTGCACCACACACACAGGGACAACCACACTGGGGATTCGTGTCCCCACAAGGGTCTCCGGGGCCTCTACACCCCCCAAGCTCTCCGTGCACCCGTCCACAGCACCCGTCCCCTCAACCTCGCAAAACACGACCGAACTCACCTGGTCGTGACTCACCTCAAGGGGGCATACTCCCTCCCCTCGTTCCTGGAGGAGGCCATCCAGGTGCTCGCACTGGGTCCCTGCCCAGTCCGCCAGCTCACCCCCATTATCCTCCACTACCTCCGTGTGTGTGTGTGCGTCACTTACCCCGTCTTCATCGTGTAGTCTTCCCTCTTTTTTTTGTCTCCCGTGTCTCTGCCAACTCTTCACCCTTTACCTCCCTTGTCTCAACTATTATTTCCGTTGTCGTCACCTCGTGTCTCGTCTCACACGTTTTGGTCTCCCCATTTAATTTTTCCCTTTCGGTCATCGTCACGACCCTCGCCCAACACGTTCCACGAATTATTTTTCACCCGCCTCCACCGCGGGCCTGTCAGCCATTGCACCCCCATCCAGCTCGTTTGCTCCCACACGTGGAGTCGCCATTTTTATCTCCCCGGTCACGGCCTTCATGCCCGCCTGCAGGCTTCGGCCCATGTTCTGCGTCTCACCCCGGAGCTCTTTCATTTCCTCCTTCATGTTTGTTTCCATTCCGTTCATTTTTGTATCCATCTTTTCGTTTATTTGTTGTGTATTCGCATCCATCGTCGTTTTCACTTCATTTGTATTTGTATCCATCTTTTCGTTCATTTGTTTGTTCATGCCTTTCATTTCGTTTTTCATATTCGCTTCCATCTTCGTTTTTACTTCGTCCATTTGCTTGTTCATGTTCGCAATCATCTTCGCTGTCGTTTCCGCATACATTTTTGCCAGCATGGTGTATAGCTGGGTCATGTCGGGTGCGCTTGGGTGAGCCGTTTCGGCAGGGGTCGGGGAAGGGTTTTGGTGGAGAGGGGGGGGGGAGGTGTCATACACCGCGGGCGCTGCCGCACCCACCTCGGGCCCTGGGTTCAGTTGGGCGAGTCCGTGTTCCTGCACAATCAACATTTCCTGCTCGGGGATTCCATCCTGGACCATGGATCCTACACATTCTACATCCATTTCTAATACCCCCGGCTCCCGCTCGCCTTGAGACGCCATCTTGCTTCTCGTGAAGGGTTAATTTGCTCGCTCGTAATTTGGAGGGAATCGGGGGTCGCTTCTCTCACCCCTGGACCGATTCCCGTGAATTTAGCCGGAGACAGGAGAGCCCGTTTTCCTGTTCTCCGATACCAGTGCCGCGAGGAGGGCGATGAATTTGTATCCCACTCCTGACACCAGTGTTGCGGTCTTCGCGCCCGCCGGCGTGCTGACGGCCACGTAACTCGAATCGCGGCACGTCGCCCACCGGACGGACAATCCAGTCGTGACCCTCTCGGACTAACGCCGGGAACCAGTCACGGGTGGACCTTTCGGTCTCACCGCGATCGAGCCAATCAGCCCCCGCGTGGGATAGGGTTGCTCGCCGACCCGACCTACCTAAGTACCCACGCGGATGGTAGACCGGGCGATCGCACCTCGCCGCAGGTCGACTTCGGACACGGGCCACTTAAGCGACCCGTTCCGTACTATCAGAATAACCGAGCGGTGTTATCGTCGACCTCGACGGTTCGATTAATTATCGGGCGTATTCAGCCCACTACCAACCCTTTACGTGAAGCAAGATGAGGGTTCAATGGGGGAAAAGACGAAGCGAAGCGGGAGAACAGTTCAACAATAAAGCACATTTATTCGCGGCACACGGGAAGCACACAAATACAATTCCACCAAATGCACACAAAAAAAGAAAACACAATTCCATTTACACAAAAAGCAAACATAAAAGTGAAAACACAGTGCAGAGCTAATACCGACTACCGAGCACACGGCAACACTTATACAATTCTACTTCACAGACGGCGCCGAGAACACATACCCAAAACCAAGGAAAAGAAATACCCTCAAGAATGAGGCAGGCCTGAGGCCGAGACCGGGTCGGGCCTACCCGTCTGGTGATGAGTCGCGGAGCGGCGATGGCCCCGCAACCCGCGGGCCTCGTGGACAGTGCCTGGCAGGGGGTGGGAACGGGGCCCCCTTGGTCGCACTATCTCAGCGCGGGGGGGAAACAGGAGGGGGTTGCTGATGCTCGGGGTATAGAGGATCTTTATTATCCCTGGTGTGCGTCTCCACCTCGGCCAGGTCGCGCTGCCGGCCTCCCTCGGGCGTGCAGCTCCTGGCACCGACGCGAGCACCCCCTCCCTCGTCCGACTCTCTTCAGCTTCTCCAGCCACTGCAGGCTTCGGGCTCCAGACTTCCACACTCGTCCCCTCCGTTCCGACTCCTTCTCGTTCTCGTTCTCCTCGTTCTCGTTCTCCTTCTCGTTCTCGTCCTGCTGACTCCTTCCTGCTGACTGACGAACACCGTCCTTTTATCCCCCCGTAACTTCGCCTTTGACCCCCTCCCTTTGACCTTTCACCTCGCTCCCCATTGGCCCGAGAAAAAGTGGGCGTGAAGGCTTTTTGATCCACAAATTTGCATATATCGATCGTTCTGGAGGCGGGGCCAAATCGCCCCTCGCTCACCGATTGGACGGCAAAAAGTGGGCGTGTGTCGTTTTTGATCCGTTTTTGAAGCACAAAATCCGTGATTTTGTACACGCTGTTCGACGCGCGTTCTGCATGAGTCCAACACCGGTACCCACAGCGGGGCAAGAACGGTGGCGATGCTACGGTTGCGAGGTGTGACGGGAAGGTCGTGGCGGTTGTGGTGAAGCGGCGTTGTGGTTGGTGGTTGATGTTGTGGTTGTGATGGTAATCATGGCGGTTGGTCCAAAATAAAGATAGTAAAAGAAAAACGGCTATCCTGAAGAGTCGCAGCACGTATAAATGACATGTATTCCCACTAGACAACGGGTTTGGGCCGAACTACACATGCACTTACCGAGATACCTCACCTAAGGGACCTGAATGGTGGTTTGCGAATCTGGTAACCACAACAATATATATATATCCTGGTGTTGGCGGAGTGGTTAGGGCAGCGGCTTGAGATCCAAAAGGTCCTGAGTTCAAGCCCCGTTGGGCCACTGAATTAATTCACCAGGGGGTTGACTCAGCCTGTCATCCTTCCGAGGTCGGCGAAGTGAGTACCAGTGTACTGGGCCGGAGTATACCCCGGTTAAAATAGGTGTATCATATCCCTGTGTCGTAAGAGGCGACCAGGGTTGCGTCAGGAAAGGCATCCGGCGTAAAACATGTGCCAAATCACAATGTGGATCATACGGATGATCCGCTGTGGCGACCCCTAACGGGAGCAGCCGAAAGAAGAAGATATATATATATACATACATACATACATTCATACATATATATATATATATATACATATACATATATATATATATATATACATACATACATATATATATATATATATATATACATACATACATACATATACATACATACATATATATATATATATATATATATATATATATATATATATATATATACATACATATATACATACATATATATATACATACATATATATACATACATATATATATATATACAAATATATTATATACATACATATATATATATATATACAAACATATATATATATATATACAAATATATTATATACATACATATATATATATATATATATACAAACATATATATATATATACAAATATATTATATACATACATATATATATATATATATATATATATATATATATATATATATATATATATATATATATATATATATACACAGTAGACTAGGCGTAAGTCGTCACCATCGGGACCGAGAAAAAAGTAACGACTTAGAAATGTGACGACTTACGCGTATGCGAACATTCATGATGACTGTGGGGTGAAGGATGAAGTCACGCGTGGCCTGGACACATATGTGTGAGAGCCGGCTATTGTACCAAAAGGAAAACACAATCCTCAGGGCATAGGTGGGGGTGAGTTGGTGAGTTGGAAAGTGATCAAGCAAAGATGGAATTCATGAATCAGTTTATCAAAAGTAAAGATAATGAACAACTCTGTAAGACAACTGAATATTTGAATTAGGACAAACCGTCCGAATCGGCAGAAACCGAATATTTGGCTGAGCCGACATTTGCCGAAACCAGATGATGAGCACGTCATCGACATCTTCAAAGAACACACATTTCACGCATTTCACACTTCCCACTGGCCTCACGATCTTCTCCACTTGTCCAAATATCTTCCCCTTATTGTTCAAGATATCGTTCAATGTCTGCCGTTTGATGTCCAACTTCTCAGCTATGTCTGTTTTCTTCATCAGTGGATTTGCCTCACAAAACTGGATAATGTCGTATTTTTCTTGGTAGGTTTAAGTTGTAAGCTTCGCTTAGTCGCCATTGTCCTGCCTGCAGTGCGATCAACGTGTGTACGCAGTTATAAATAGCCTATCACTGGCGGTGTACACCAATGAGCGCGCATCACGATTCCATGAAATCGGGCTTCTCACGAGGCAGCAGTTCCGTGTGACGAGTTATGAGTGGTAATTTACTTGAGTTTCCATTACGTGGGAATGGACAACATCTGACGACTTAGACGAAGTGACGACTTCGAGATGACGACTTACAGAGGGATGACCCTTTATTCAAAGGGATTTTCCATGAGATAAATTCGGGACTTTTTGACGCTGCCGACTTAGGCGAAGTGACGAGTTCCATGCTGCCGACTTACACCTAGTCTACTGTATATATAGTGTTACGGCTGTGGAAATTCGCAATACATCATAAAGGTTCCTTTGATCAGTTATCCACGTGAGTGAGTGTTCAGATAGGTTTCCCCAGCGTTGTTTAGAGGGCTGTGACCCTTTGAGGTAGGTTTTTCTGTACGTATCTTTATTTTGAACCACGCAAACAACAACCGCCACCAAGTACGTCACAACGCCAAGCACGTAACAAACCTCCACACAAACAACCGCCACCACCAACTATGCCACAACGCCAACCATGCTACAATCGCCACCACAACAACCACCACCATCTTCACCACTACGCCTGCTTACGAACGCCATCCTCCACGGACCACGCTACGATTGTTTCCGCGTTGGAAACCGTCGAGAACGCAAGGAGGGAAACAACAAGGAAGCGCCTCGATGAATGCACGGATTTTTCTTCCACCTGAATCCCCCGCGCTTGGTGTGAAGGAAAGGGGTGGGGCAGCTCACTCCCGATTGGTAGATGCACGGCGTGAGGCAGTCCGGAGTGAGGAACGCCCCTTTTCGGGAAGCTTCTCGAAGGGAGGTGGAGCCAGAAGTGGGGTGGGGCAAAGGGCGGAGCCTCACGTTATAAAGGGCAGACGCGCACGAGGCTTGCGAGCTCTCGTTCTTGGTCTCGTGGCGCTGGTCACCCCTTGGGGCTTCTCTCTTCTCTTTTGGTTCCTGCGCTCATGGCCCTGTGAGCGGACAGTTGGTGGAGACACGGTCAGAAGGCGCAGCGTAAAACCAATGCCAAATCAGTATGCGGATCATAACGGATGATCCGCTGTGGCGACCCCTAAAGGGAGCAGCCAAAAGACAAACAACATATATATATATATATATATATATATATATATATATATATATATATATATACATATACATATACATATATATATATATATATATATACACATATATATTTTTTGATATATATTGATATATATATATATATATATATATATATATATATATATATATATATATATATTGTTGCGGTCTTCGCGCCCGCCGGCATGCTGACGGCCACGTAACTCGAATCGCGGCACGTCGCCCACCGGACGGACAATCCAGTCGTGACCCTCTCGGACTAACGCCGGGAACCAGTCACGGGTGGACCTTTCGGTCTCACCGCGATCGAGCCAATCAGCCCCCGCGTGGGATAGGGTTGCTCGCCAGATTCGAACTACCTAAGTACCCACGCGGAGGGTAGACCGGGCGATCGCACCTCGCCGCAGGTCGACTTCGGACACGGGCCACTTAAGCGACCCGTTCCGTACTATCAGAATAACCGAGCGGTGTTATCGTCGACCTCGACGGTTCGATTAATTATCGGGCGTATTCAGCCCACTACCAACCCTTTACGTGAAGCAAGATGGGGATTCAAAGAAAGAAATGACGAAGCGAAGCGGGAAACAGTTCAACAATAAAGCACATTTATTCTCGGCACACGGGAAGCACACAAATACAATTCCACCAAATGCACACAAAAAAAAGAAAACACACTTCCATTTACACAAAAAGCAAATATAAAAGCGAAAACACAGTGCAGAGCTAATACCGACTACCGAGCACACGGCAACACTTATACAATTCTACTTCACAGACGGCGCCGACAACACATACCCAAAACCAAGGAAAAGAAATCCCCCAAGAATGAGGCAGGCCTGAGGCCGAGACCGGGTCGGGCCTACCCGTCTGGTGATGAGACGCGGAGCGGCGATGGCCCCGCAACCCGCGGGCCTCGTGGACAGTGTCAGGCAGGGGGGTGGGAAAAGGGGCCCCCTTGGTCGCACTATCTCAGCGCGGGGGGAAACAGGAGGGGGTTGCTGATGCTCGGGGTATAGAGGATCTTTATTATCCCTGGTGTGCGTCTCCACCTCGGCCAGGTCGCGCTGCCGGCCTCCCTCGGGCGTGCAGCTCCTGGCACCGATGCGAGCACCCCCTCGTCCGACTCTCTTCAGCTTCTCCAGCCACTGCAGGCTTCGGGCTCCAGTCTTCCACACTCGTCCCCTCCGTTCCGACTCCTTCTCGTTCTCGACTCCTTCTCGTTCTCGTTTGCGACTCTCCCTCTCGTTCTCTCCGTTCCGACTCCTTCTCGTTCTCCTTTGCGACTCTCCTCTGACTGACGAACACCGTCCTTTTATCCCCCCGTAACTTCGCCTTTGACCCCCTCCCTTTGACCTTTCACCTCGCTCCCCATTGGCCCGAGAAAAAGTGGGCGTGAAGGCTTTTTGATCCACAAATTTGCATATATCGATTGCCCTGGGGGCGGGGCCAATTCGCCCCTCGCTCACCGATTGGACGGCAAAAAGTGGGCGTGTGTCGTTTTTGATCCGTTTTTGAAGCACAAAATCCGTGATTTTGTACACGCTGTTCGACGCGCGTTCTGCATGAGTCCAACACCGGTACCCACAGCGGGGCAAGAACGGTGGCGATGCTACGGTGGCGAGGTGTGACGGGAAGGTTGTGGCGGTTGTGGTGAAGCGGTGGTTGTGGTTGTAATTGTGATGGTAATCCTGGCGGTTGGTCCAAAATAAAGATAGTAAAAGAAAAACGGCTATCCTGAAGAGTCGCAGCACGTATAAATGACATGTATTCCCACTAGACAACGGGTTTGGGCCTAACTACACATGCACTTACCGAGATACCTCACCTAAGGGACCTGAATGGTGGTTTGCGAATCTGGTAACCACAACACTACCCCCTTCCCTTTTTACAGACTCGTCCCGAGTCGTCAAATTTTCGTGTGCCATCATGTGTAGTTTTCCCCTAGTACATTTTACCTACGGATCCCTGAGTGCGACATTCATGGTATTCGTTTCCCCAAAATAAATAACCTGAGGGCTGCGTAACTATCTAAACAAACTCACTCATACGGACGACTTAAATAAAATTGCCGGCGCTAAGACAAACATGCCGGGGGCGCACTCATATTTACAGTACATCTTAACCTTAACTTACAAATTTTACACTAAACCATGGCCCAGGATCACTGAACTCTGCAAAGAAAAGCAGTTAGCAGGGAGCCAGGCTGCCCACATGCAGTCTCTGGCTCAAAACAATGCAGGTGACAGGGAACGTGGCTGGCTGCTCACACGCAGTCCAAGGCCTTCCCTTTTGAACTGAACTCAGTGAACCACAACGGTGCTTGGGCTGCACAACGCAGTCTCCGTGCCAGCTCAAGTGGCACACGCAATGAGCACAACGAATGGATGCATGAACGCAAACACGGTGCACGGGCCGCCACTGCAGGCCCGTGTTGTAGCTGCCAACAGGGCAGTTCTTGCAGCTTGCAAACTGTTGCCTTGCGGATCCTGGCGCACATGGAAATGAACAGGGGGGCAAAGCAAAAATTGAACGGGGCTGGTGAACGTGGGCAGTGGGCATGGCATGGCAAAGGTGAGCAGGCAAACACAGCCCGCAGAAGAAGGCCGCTGCAGGCAAACATAGCGGGCAGATGAACTGGCCGGCACAGGCCTTGAAGTACCACAGCTGCAGACGAAGTGGCCGGCACAGGCCTTGCAGCAACACAACAGCTGCCGATCAAGTGGGCCGGCACAGGCCTTGAAGTAACACAGCCAGCAGATGAAGCTGGCCAGCCTTTGCCGTTCAGTGGAGGTTGGTGGAGGGAGTGCGGTGGTGCTGGCCACTTGGAAGGCGGGCTCGGACCTACCTACCTGTCTCCCTCCCAACCTATCGCCTTTGCCTGTCACTGTACATACCCACTCCCTTAATTTGTGAAAAACCAATTTAGCCCCCTTAATTTTTTTGTTGTTTTTATTTTTACTCCCCCACTATAAATCGTCCCCTAACCCCCTTTATCGTCCTTGTTCGGCTAACCTATCCTGTCACCTAGCCTACTCCCAACCCCTACGTTCCCTTCCCAGAGGGGAACAAGGGAGAGCTAACGTCCTGTGTCGAGGCCCAACGAAGCCTCAGAATGGCCTCCCCAGAGTTCGGCGATCTAACCCAAAGTGGGTCCAGTGGCCCACAACGAGAGCGAGGGGATGGATGGTGCGGAGGGGTACATCTCCTAATCTACCCTATCCATTTAACAGTTAAACTACCCCGGGGCTTTCAACAAGCGCCTCTCGCTTAAACTATTGGTTCTAACAACCCAGATTCCCGTCGCCTGTGTTGGTGTCCTCACAATTTCGGGCCTCGCCCCCCAATTTTCTCTCCGTGCCCTCACACGGTCTCCTGGCTGGGACACGTGGCTCCCTCCGGCAGGCACGACCCTCTGCCGAATCTCCCGCTATGGCACCCCCGGGCACTACACTGCCTCCGAGCCTACCAGCTCCCTAACACCGGGGAGTGCCCCCCATGGCACCTCCCCTGAACCGCACACGTGGCAGGCCGGCCTCCCGGGCCCCTTTCCGAGGGTCACCCGTGCCAACAACACTGCCCACGCGGCTAATGGCGCCCCGGGCCCCCGCACCAAGCAGGCGCACCCGTGCCCACTACTCTATCCCGGCCCCCCATGAGCCCATGGCCTACCGCGGCCGACTAGCCTGGTGCCCGGGGTACCCACTCAGCGATACTCACCTTTCGCAGCCACGCTCCCAAGCCCGTCAACAGGGCTCCTGCACCCCTCCAAATGGGTCTCGAGCCTACTTTCCCACCAACAACAAAACGACCTCCATTTTTCAATTTGACTAACCCCCTAACTCAATCTACACTGACCCCGGGGTCCCTTGGGCGGGAGTCACTCCTCCCCCCAATCACTCATCGCACCATGCATTCCCCATTCGCTCCACACACACAGACCCGCTGGCCTCACTCACTCACCAAGCACATGCCTCACAACTCACCAACTCTTCAACACACACACCACTGAACTCTGCCATCCTTCTAACTACATCCCCTAACTAACTCGTGCTCCCACGTCGTCCCTTAAACTATAGCACGTTCCTTTTAACACTACGTAGCTAAACTACGTCCCCTCTACACATCCAAAGTCTGTCTCTGTCTCCAAAATAATCCCATTTTATTTCCCAACCTAAATCTGGCTACAATCCCTCTACCTAATCCATTCCACGGACTCCATGAGGACTTACCCCTGCCCCATGAAGTCGGTCTAACTAAGCTAACCCTTCCCCCTAACTAGTTTCCATCCTGTGCCCAGGGTAAGGGGGTCTTTCACCCCTTGCCCAGGAATCCTGTATACCCGAAAGTGAGGCTTGTTCTTTTTTTTTTCTTTACATGCGCAGCGCCAGCGCGGCAACTCAGAGCTCGCGCACTTTGCACCTGCCCGTGACGCCATGCAGCTGCACGTGTTCCTCGTCCCTCCTTGGACGGGACCATCCGGCAGAGATACCCCTCCTGCCGGATTCCAACCCCACGTGCAGCCATGGCGTCACCGTGCGCATAAAAAAAAACACAAGCCACACGTCTCGAGGGGTTCCCCACGCGAACACATGTGCTTTGCCCGTTGGAGCTTAACACACACGATCGCGTGGAGAACCCGTCCGGTCCAAATCCATTTACCTGCCTAAACTTTGTCCGTCCGCGGGATCGGCAAATCCACCGCGTGCGTTTCCGGACCGGGACTTCACTCTCGCAAGCGAGCACGTGGTGGTCTCGTGCGTTGCACAGCACGAACCGCGTGCTCACTGCTGGGTGAACCCGGCACGGTCCTCGAAATAGCTACAGCCGCTACTCGGCTTTCTCTCCTCTGTCGCCGTCGTCGCCATTCGACCCACGCACACCTGCGTGTCACGACGCACACAGTCCACTCCATCACATTCACACGGGGAGACGCGGCTGCGTGCTCCCGCATGCCAACCGACATCTCCCTCACATACCGCTCTCTCACACACACGGTCTCCCTTGCATTCGGCCGTTCAAACACGCGTGCCTCACTACTCACACAAACCATACTATTTACACACGCGGGGGCACTCACCCGCGGTGCCTCATCCACACTGGCCGTTTCACTCACACACACGACCTCTTCCACACACGGTGCCTCATCCACACACCGTCCCTCACTCACACACGCGGGGGCACTCACCCGCGGTGCCTCATCCACACTCCGTGCCTCATCCACACACGCGAGGGCACTCACCCGCGGTGCCTCATTCACACACATGGCGACACTCACACACGGTGCCTCATCCACACACGCGGGGGCACTAACCCGCGGTGCCTCATCCACACACGGCGTGCTGGGAAGCACGCACTCCGGCACCATCGCCACCACACCACTCACACACGGGGTCGCTTCCACACACGGTGCCGCACTAACACCTTGCACCACACACACAGGGACAACCACACTGGGGATTCGAGTCCCCACAAGGGTCTCCGGGGCCTCTATACCCCCCAAGCTCTCCAAGCACCCGTTCACAGCACTCGTCCCCTCAACCTCGCAAAGCACGACCGAACTCACCTGGTCGTGACTCACCTCAAGGGGGCAGACTCCCTCCCCTCGTTCCTGGAGGAGGCCATCCAGGTGCTCGCACCGGGTCCCTGCACGGTCCGCCAGCTCACCCCCATTGTCCTCCACTACCTCCGTGTGTGTGTGTGCGTCACTCACCCCGTCTTCCTCGTGTAGTCTTTCCTCTATTTTTTCTATCTCCCGTGTCTCTGCCAACTCTTCACCCTTTACCTCCCTTGTCTCAACTATTATTTCCTTTGTCACGGCCTTCATGCCCGCCTGCAGGCATCGGCCCATGTTCTGCGTCTCACCCCGGAACTTTTTCATCTCTTCCCTCATTTGCTGTGTATTCGCATCCATCGTCGTTTTCACTTCATTTGTATTTGTATCCATCTTTTCATCCATTTTTTTCATATTCGCATCCATTTTTTCGATCATTTGTTTGTTCATTGCCGCCAGCATGGCGCATAGCTGGGCCATGTTGGATGCACTCAGCTGAGCCGTTTCGGCAGGGGTTGGGGAAGGGTTTTGGTGGAGAGGGGGGGGAGGTGTCATACACTGCGGCCGCTGCCGCTCCCATTTCGGGCTCTGGGTTCAGTTGGGCGAGTCCGTGTTCCTGCACAATCAACATTTCCTGCTCGGGGATTCCATCCTGGACCATGGACTCTACATTATTACACATATACATTTCTAATACCCCCGGCTCCCGCTCGCCTTGAGACGCCATCTTGCTTCTCGTGAAGGGTTAATTTGCTCGCTCGTAATTTGGAGGGAATCGGGGGTCGCTTCTCTCACCCCTGGACCGATTCCCGTGAATTTAGCCGGAGACAGGAGAGCCCGTTTTCCTGTTCTCCGATACCAGTGCCGCGAGGAGGGCGATGAATTTGTATCCCACTCCTGACACCAGTGTTGCGGTCTTCGCGCCCGCCGGCGTGCTGACGGCCACGTAACTCGAATCGCGGCACGTCGCCCACCGGACGGACAATCCAGTCGTGACCCTCTCGGACTAACGCCGGGAACCAGTCACGGGTGGACCTTTCGGTCTCACCGCGATCGAGCCAATCAGCCCCCGCGTGGGATAGGGTTGCTCGCCAGATTCGAACTACCTAAGTACCCACGCGGAGGGTAGACCGGGCGATCGCACCTCGCCGCAGGTCGACTTCGGACACGGGCCACTTAAGCGACCCGTTCCGTACTATCAGAATAACCGAGCGGTGTTATCGTCGACCTCGACGGTTCGATTAATTATCGGGCGTATTCAGCCCACTACCAACCCTTTACGTGAAGCAAGATGGGGATTCAAAGAAAGAAATGACGAAGCGAAGCGGGAAACAGTTCAACAATAAAGCACATTTATTCTCGGCACACGGGAAGCACACAAATACAATTCCACCAAATGCACACAAAAAAGAAAACACACTTCCATTTACACAAAAAGCAAATATAAAAGCGAAAACACAGTGCAGAGCTAATACCGACTACCGAGCACACGGCAACACTTATACAATTCTACTTCACAGACGGCGCCGACAACACATACCCAAAACCAAGGAAAAGAAATCCCCCAAGAATGAGGCAGGCCTGAGGCCGAGACCGGGTCGGGCCTACC
>NC_140963.1:74902119-74924619 GCF_056783735.1 Eptatretus burgeri | reverse complement strand
CATGTGCTGGTGAGACGAGGCGCCTATCCTTCCTGTCGATGCGCCGATCCTTCCCGTCGATGCGCCGCTTCCCCCACGGAACCACGTCCAAGAAGAGGTCGATGAGTCGCACCAAGCCAGGAACCAAAATGGAGAACAAAGAGCTCCACGAACCAAGAAGAAGAAGCCACCACTCAAAGCTCGAGCCAAATGACCAGCTCAACTCTCTTCCAAACAAAGCAGCTCGAAGCAAAAAGCTCTTCCGATCAAAGCAGAAGCCGAAGCTCACTGAACCACCAAAGCAAAACGCCTCCTCCCGAGCCAGGCCGCAGCCGAAGCTCACTGAGCCAGCCGAAGCAAACAACTTCCGAAGGCCTCAACCCTAAGCCAAGCCAAACAGGACCCAAAGGTCTGCTGAACAACTACTCTCTTCTCCCTTATCCAACTCAGCCCACGAACAAAGAAAGGATCTCTTCCTTATCCTCTTCCGCCCTTCCCCCGCTCCCGGCGTGACTCATGACTCATGCCCTCGTGCTCCATCCCCTGCTCAACCATGGGTGGGAGGGAGTTGTTGACATCATGAGTCACGGGACGGCATGGTTCTTCTTCCTCTTCACAGAAGAAGGGGAGCGATGTCTCCATTGTTCATTCCCGAACTATTAAATCAATCTGCAGTGCATCTAATCGATTTCTGAACATTTAAACAATGGAAGGTGAGCTATCTAGGGAACAAGCACTTATCGACATAGCTGACTAAAGGAACCTGTATGTTGTGTGCAATCGAATTCCAAATTCGTAACAATATCTATACATATATACACATACATATATATATATATATACATATATATCTATACATATATAGCCTGGTGTTGGTGCAGTGGTTGGGGCGGCGGGATTGGGATCCAAAAGGTCCTGAGTTCAAGCCCCGTTGGGCCGCTGAATTAATACACCAGGGGGTTGACTCAGCCTGTCATCCTTCCGAGGTTGGCGAAATGAGTACCAGTGGACTGATTCCGGTGTCTGCCCCGGGTAAAAAAAAATAGGTGCACCTTATCCCTGTGTCATAAGAGGTGACCAGGGTTGCGTCAGGAAGGGCATCTGGCGTAAAAACTTGTGCCAAATCACTGTGGCGACTCTTAACGGGAGCAGCCGAAAGAAGAAGGATATATATATATATATATATATATATATATATATATATATATGTATATGTATATGCATAGATATATGTATATGTATATGCATAGATATATATATATATATATATATATATATATATATATATATATATATATATATATATATGCATAGATATATATATATATATATATATATATATATATATGTATCTATATGTATATATATATATATATATATATTTTTATATATGTTTATATATATATATATATATATATATATATATATATATATTTAAATAAATATGTATGTGTATATATGTACAGATAATGTTACGAATTTGGAATTCGATTGCACACAACATACAGGTTCCTTTAGTCAGCTATGTCGATAAGTGCTTGTTCCCTAGATAGCTCATCTTCCATTGTTAAAATGTTCAGAAATCGATTAGATGCACTGCAGATTGATTTTTATATATATATATATATATATATATATATATATATATATATATATATATATATACATATATACATACACAGCAGATTCATACATATGAGTAGGGAAAGAATACTGGTTCTGGCTCACTTTTCCCCATGTAAATGAATTGGGGATTTTCAGCCATGAAATTTTTCTTTTTTTTCCCCGAAAAAAATAAATCCCCTTTTTAGCCCAAGGTATATTTATTTGTCTCCCCTTTTAACCTGGAGCCTGGTGTTGGCTTAGTGGTTAGGGTGGTGGCTTGGGATCCCAGGGTCCTGAGTTCAAGCCCCGTTGGCTGCTGAATTAACACCAGGGAGTTGACTCAGCCTACCATCCTTCCGAGGTCGGCGAAATGAGTGCCAGTGTACTGGTCCCGGTGTATGCCCCGGTTAGAATAGGTGTACCATATCCCTGTGTGTCGTAAGAGGCGACCAGGGTTGGCGTCAGGAAGGGCATCCGGCCATAAAACATTGCCTCAAGAAAAAGCCAAACCCCTGCACAGCAGGGAAAAATGGCTGTAAAAACGGTCATTTTTTTATTTCCCCTTTTAACCTAGGGGCTCTCAATTCAAATAGCCCATACAACAAGATAAAGATTTGTTAAAGGTGATTCTAAAGAAATATCTGAAACGCCTAAGCCCCGGGACACTCTTTATCAAATAACCCATACAACAAGATAAAGATTTGTTAAAGGTGATTCTAAAGAAATATCTGAAACGTCTAAGACCCGGGACACTCTTTATCAAATAACCCATACAACAAGATAAAGATTTGTTAAAGGTGATTCTAAAGAAATATCTGAAACGTCTAAGCCTCGGGGCACTCTTTATCAAATAACCAATGCATATTGTTTAGCTCACTCATTGAACCTATAAACATTTGTTCATTCTCAAATTCTTTCAATAGTTTAATTTTCTTTGCACAATAATCCCCATCTAAAATATTGAAAAACAAAACATTTGAATCTTTATATTTTTTAAGATACCCCTTTTGTGCCATTACGAAATGATAAGCTTCTCTTAATGATCTCATCTGACCACCTCCTGAGCCACAGGTTATTTTTCTTAAGCCCCGCCCACTTTTCATAAGCCCCGCCCACTTTTCTTTAAACCCCGCCCACTTTCCTCTAAGCCCCGCCCACTTTTCTGTGGATTTTTATAAGCCCCGCCCACTTTTGCTAAGCCCCGCCCACTTTTCATGTGGTGTTTTTTCTAAGCCACGCCCACTTTCCCTAAGCCCCGCCTACTTTTGCTAAGCCCCACCGACTCTTACATCATTTCCAGTTCATCTCTGACTCACAAAGAAATCACAAGAAAATTCCAGCATGTTATGGTTTTGAAAAAATTGCCCAAAGAAGGCCTGCGTGAGCTTGCCCAGGGAATTTCCACAGGAAACCACACCCACCAGTCTTTCCCTATAAAAGCCTCAAGCCCAGGCTCCATTTTAAACAATTTTTTTGCTGGCAATGGTGTGCTGTGTGCTTGCCTGGAACTCTCAGACTTGTATGGAACTAAACCTTCAAGTTGATGAACTGGATTCAAACCTCTTATCTGTTGAGGTAAGATTTTTATTTTCCTATTTTTAGTTCCTTTTAAACATCGACTCGTTTAATAATTAAATAACTTAATTAATACATTATTATCTTCTCTCACAGGAAATTGTATCTGAAATGCAACATGAAAATACCGATTTTGCCACAACTTGGGGTGAAATTTTTGGCTTGGTTGAAGACCTTATGAGCGACCAAGACCGACAGAACGAGCAAGACCTTGAGTGGGATGACTTTGGGGTCCCTTGGAACTCTCTGACTTGTATGGAACTAAACCTTCAAGTTGATGAACTGGATTCAAACCTCTTATCCATTGAGGTAAGATTTTATTTTCCTATTTTTAGTTCCTTTTAAACATCGACTCGTTTAATAATTAAATAACTTAATTAATACATTATTATTTTCTCTCACAGGAAATTGTGTCTGAAATACGAAATGAAAATACTGCTTTTGCTACAACTTGGGGGGAAATTGTTGGCTTGGTTGAAGACCTTATGAGCGACCAAGACCTACAGAACGAGTTCGTCCTTGATGACCCAACCAAAGAGTTATACCTTGGAGACCAGCAAAATCCTGAAAAAGAGTTTTACAGCAATAGTACTCATTGTGAGTTATCAAGACAATACCCACTGAACAAGTTATACCTTGATGAGCCAGAATACAAGTTTTACCTTGGAGACTCACAAATTTTGAAAAAATCAGTAAATGAGTTCTGCCTTGATGGTTTATATAACTACCTTGGAGACTCAGGAAAAGGGTTCTGCCAAGATGGTTCTAAATATGGGGCCTACCTTGGAGACTCACAAATTTTGAAAAAATCAGTAAATGAGTTATCCTTAAGAGACTTTGTAAGTTGGTTTTACTTTGAATACTTGAAATGTGGGTTCTGGATTGATAACTCACAATGTGATACATATCTTGGAAACTCAACGGGAATGTGGTTATACCTTGAAGACTTGGAAAGTTGGGTTTATGTTGGACACTTGAAACTTTTTTGGGGGCTTTTATTTATTTATTTATTTATTTATTTATTATTATTATTTTATTTATTTATATTTTGGAGACTTTTGGAGTTGCTATCACTCTTTGGGATCTAAACCTATCGATGTAGTTCTTTGTCGGATGGTGCTTGATGGGAGCAAGATCAAGAAAGTTCTGGGAAGAAAGTGCAGTCTTACTCCCCCTTTTTACGTCATCAAACCTGAAAGCCTTAAAAGACAGAATTGGAAGAAGAGAAAAAAACAAAAAATATACATTGTTCGTTCTGGGAAGAAAGTGCAGGCTTACTCCCCCTTTCTACGTCATCAAACCTGAAAGCCTTAAAAGACAGAATTGGAAGAAGAAAAAAACGTAAAAAATATATATATAGGTGGAAATCTCATTTTGAAAAAGACATTGTGTTGGGCGAGGATTGAGTTGGGGTTGAGATTTTGAATGTGAGGGTTGGGGTTGAGATTTTGAATGTGAGGGTTGGGACACACACACACACACACACACACACACACACACACACACACACACACACACACACACACACACACACACACACACACACACACACACACACACACACACACACACACCAACAAACAAAGTTAAGCCTTGACTTCAGTTGAGGATTCTGTGTTTGGGGTTCACAGATCTAAGAACGTCCACCCCTTGACACACATTATATACTGTTATACACCTCGGACTTGGCCCTCGAGTGTCCACAACGGTGTATAGTAGGAGGGAGTGAAGCGCCAACCCATTGCTCCCATTGCACACACACACACACACACACACACACACACACACACACACACACACACACACACACACACACACACACACACACACACACACACCAACAAACAAAAGTTAAGCCTTGACTATTCAGTTGAGGATTCTGCATTTGGGGTTCACAGATCTAAGAACGTCCACCCCTTGACACACATTATATACTGTTATACACCTCGGACCTGGCCCTCTAGTGTCCACAAAGGTGTATAGTAGGAGGGAGTGAAGGGACAACCCATTGCTCCCATGGATATTATCTGCTTAGTTTTGTCTTTTGTAATTCCTGTGAATAAAATGAACCTAAAATCTCTCCCCCTTCCAAATCATATATCTTATAAGTCCAAGGAACCGTATCTATTACATCAACAATTTTAAAAAGTTCTTTCGTCCATCGTTTAGTAAAACCCTTTTCAAAATGAGATTTCCACCTATATATTCTTACGATATCACCAACTTTGAACTTAGGTTTTCTGACATTAATCTCTTTTTCATATTTTAATTTTGTAAATGTTTCTGATGGCTTCATATTTGTTGACGTGTGAATCGTGTCATTATACTTATCCACAATATCCTGAATAAAAGATGACCATTGTTGTGAACCGAGTTGTGTGAATTTTTTATATAGTCTCTCTTTTAAGGTACGATTAAAACGTTCAACAACAACTGCCTTCCCTTCATTAAAGGTACTGTATAATGTAATACTGTTATTTTTTAGAAAATTCATAAATGTCTTGTTATAAAACTCCCAACCCTCATCAGTCCACAATTTTTTAGGTTTTCTCTTACTTTTATTAAATATCTGTTGGAAGGCTAACATAAGAGTATTACCTGTTTTGTTTTTTAATGGTACAACCCACGCATATCTACTCCTCAAATCAATAACGGTTAAAGCATACTTGTACCCCTTATCATTATTGAGTTCAATCAAATCAGCAGACCAGATATAATCTACTTCCTTGGAATAAACTTTCCTTCTCTGAAACTTTGTGAATATTGGTTTATGTAATTCATCAGCGAATTGCTCTTCAGTCTTAATAACATCATTAGAGCCTATAAGTTTTTTGAATTTCCAAGACCAAGTTTCAATTTAGCACTGATCATCTTCTTCACAATGAACCGATCAACTTTTTCTCTCAAGGTTGGATTTTGTATCAGAGACAAATTATACAACATTTCTCTATCGGCTTCATGCTTTTTTTTTTTTTTTTTTTTGTATACCTTGGTCGAGGCTCGTATGAGAGCGAACACACAACTCACAGCAAGGAGGCATGAGACAAGAGGGGCGGAAGTGGAAGGGACAAAACATTGGGGAACAGACACAGGTGAACTGTGGAAGGGAGAGGGATGGGGATGGGACAGGGAACATGGCGAGGAGAAGATGGACATTACAGGGACTTTCAGGAAGGAAAGCAGAAGAATTGAAGGAAGTGGGCTTGGGTGGATTATCGGGGGTAGAAAAGATCGAGGATTTGGATGGGGGAAGATAAGAGGTGGTGGTGAACAGCTGTTTTGAAAGCCTGGAGGGAAGAATGGGAAAGAATAGAGTGAGGAAGTTTATTCCAAAGGCGGGAAAAAAGAGGAATGAAAGAGTGAAGATGAGCAGTGATTCGTGATTTTGGTAGTTTTACCAGAAGGGGGTTGTTGGCGGACCTTGAGTGCCCTGTGGAAATGTGGTTGGGACAAATCGCAGAGAGAGCAGGGGGGGCAAGGCTGGAGAGGAGTCGGTAGAAGACAGAAAGACCACCGACTAACCTGCGGTGATTGAGTGAGAGGCCCAATGACTCAGCTTCATTGCGGGAGATGCCAATGATCTTAAATGCCCTGGTTTCGACAGCGTGAAGTCGAGAAAGGTGGGAGGCAGGAGCACCAGCCCAGAGGGGAGAGCAGTACTCCATCAGGCTACGGACAAAAGCTTTGTAAGTGGTCAGGAGCTCAAGAGGGCCGAGGAAGGACTTTGCACGACGGAGGATTCCCAGTCGGCGACTGGCTTTTGAGGCAAGGTTGGAAATGTGACTTTCCCAGGAAAGGTCATGGCAGATAGTGAGACCCAGAAGCTTGAAAGAAAAGACTTCTTCCAGAGGATTGTTGAGAAAGTGGATGGGGGGGTTTTGTAAACGGTCCTTTCGAAGAGACATAGTGAGAGTGTGAGATTTGTCTGGATTGAAAGACATGTTCCACGTGTTGGACCAGTTTGTGATTTTATCCAGATCTGCAGTGAGCGAAGAAGCTGCTGCTTGCCGGTCTGAGGGATGACAGATGGTACGGCAGAGGGTGGAGTCATCGGCAAAGAGAAATAGAGGATTTTCCAGAGAGTCCGAGAGATCATTGATGAAAACCAGAAAAAGAACAGGGCCCAGAACGCTACCTTGAGGAACTCCAGCCTGCACAGGAAGAGGGGATGAAAGAACTCCATTTAGGGCCACACGTTGACTGCGACAGGAGAGGAAGTCTGCGAGCCATGAGTGGAGATGGCCTTGAATACCATGGGAAGAGAGTTTGGTGAGTAGGGCAGGGTGCCAGACTGTGTCAAAAGCACGTGATATGTCCAGGGATACGGCTCGGATTTCCTGTCTGGCATTGAGGACCTCCATCCATTGATGGGAGAGCAGTAGCAGCATATCCAGGGTAGAGTGACCTGGTCTGAAACCAAATTGATGATTGGAAATCAAGCCATTGGAGAAGAGGAAGGATTTCATGTCTGAAGCGATGATGGATTCCATAACCTTGCTGATGATTGGGAGAAGGCTGATTGGTCTGTAGTTACAGGGATCTGTTTTTGCACCTTTTTTATGCAGGGCAGTGATGTTAGCAGATTTCCAAGCAGATGGCAGATGACCTTGGGAAAAGGAGAGGGTGAATAGAACAGAGAGAGGGTGAGCAAGAGCAGAAGAGCAGGCTTTGAGGACACGTGGGCTGATGCCGTCTGGACCGGTTGCAGAATCTGACTCGAGGTTTGAAAGCAAGCTCTCCACCTTGTCAGGAGAAAAGGATACAGAGTCCAGGGACAGTTTGGTGCGACTGGGTAAAGTGGGTAGAGATAGTGATGGGTTTGGGACACAAGATTTAGCTGCAAACACCGAGTTTAGACATTCAGCTTTATCACGTGTGGAATCAGCAGTGCGGCCATTTGAGGTAAGGGAGGGGATGGAGGGGGAACATACACCAGAAACAGATTTGATTAAACGCCACCAGGATTTTGAGGAGGGAGAGAGGTTTGAGAGTTCAGACTTGAGATGAGAAAGATGTTGTTTTCTGGCTCTCCTGAGGGTAGATACACACTTGTTCCGAGCTTTGTGGAAAGAACTGAGATTGCCCTCAGTTGGGTTTGCTTTCCATGAGGCAAAGGCAAGTTGTTTCAGGACAACTGCCTCACCACAAGCTTCAGTAAACCAAGGGCGGGAGGAAGGGTAAGACAACTGAACACGAGAGGGGATAAATCTGTGCATGAGGGAGAGCAAGTTTCTTTGAAAGAATTCCCAGGATGAGTTGATGTTTGAGAAAGTAGTGATAGGAGACCAATCTGTAAGTTTGATGGCTGCTCGGAGACCCTGCCAGTCGGCTTGAGTGAAATGCCAGACTCGACGGCGGTGAGGTGGTTCTCTGATAACAGCCAGAGAGATGTCCACTTTAACAAGGACGTGGTCAGAAGAACCAATTGGAGCGAAGGAAGAGCAGCAGATATTGTCAGGGAAATTTGTCAAAATCAGATCCAGAAGAGATGGAGTACCATTGGTTGAGATCCGGGTCGGGAAGTTGACCGATTGAGTCAGTCCCAATGAGTCACAGAAAGCTTTTGCTGATGTCCCATGGCAGGTGAGAGAGGTACCCACACCTAGCCAACTGGCGTGATGACAATTGAAGTCACCACATAAGAGGAAGAGAGAGTTTGGATGAGAAGATAGAAGATGGTCCATGTTTTCGGAGAGTGAGGTGTAGATGGAGTCATCACTGTTCGGTGGACGGTACAGTACACATATAAACATGAGGTGGGAGTGGAGGGGAAGCCGAAGCCAGAGGTATTCCTGGGGGTGTGGGGGAGTGAGAGCAGTGCAGGGAGAGTGAGGAATAGAGTCTTTGATGAAGAGAGCAACACCTCCACCAGGACGAGGCTCAGGTCTGTCATACCGTAAGAGGGAGTAACCAGGGAGAGATACTTGGGAGTCAGACACGTCTTGGGAGAGGAAAGTTTCTGTTAGGCAGATAATGTCTGGTTTGTCAGTGGCAACCTGCATGGAAAGATCTGAAAGGTTTGAGCGAAGGCCCCGGATATTTGAGGTCCACACTTTTAATGAAGAGGTAGGGGAGGAGGCTTTGGGTGCAGGAGGTGGAGGGGACGGGGGAGGGTAGGACGAGGGACGAGGGGGGAGGTAAGGAGGGTTGCTGAAGGAGTGTGGGGTATTGCAGAATAGCGAGGGGAGGGGGCGGAAGAAGGAGGAGAAAAGTCTCTGTGGTGCTGGGGGAGAGGGGGGACAAGAGACAAGGAAGATGGCAGTTGAGGATTTGAGGAGGTGGAGTGAAGAGATGGAGGTGAGAGGGCAGTGGAGGGAGGCAGGTTGGTGGATGAGAGGGGGGCAACTTAGAGAAGGAAGAGTGAGGGGGATGAAAGGTGGGAGAAAGGTGAGGGGGAATTTTTGAAAGAGGAGAGAGGGAGGCTTGGAGGGAGAAGAGTGGGATGGTTGCTTTGAGAGTGAGAGTGAGGGGTGAGGGGGGTGAGTTGGCACTGAAGTTGGAAAAAAAGAATGGTTGATGGAAAGCGAGCATCCATGGCAAACTGTGGTTTTTAAAAGTTTTAGGTCAGAGATGCGATTTAACACAATTCTTGATGGGTGCAATGAAGGCGAATTCAGAGCATGGAGAGAAGAAGCGCTGTAATAGTTGGATTTTTTAGGCAAGGAATGAAGGAGAGGTCGAAAAGGGAGCAGTCTGTTAAAATAGCAGAAGAGTAGTGCATTGTGAAACAGTAAAGAGTACCACAAGTGTGAGAGAGGAAGATGAAGCATTATAAGATCGTTTTTGTTGTTTATATTAATGTATGAGAGAGTTCAACAGATTAGGTCATGGAAGTGTAAAAAAAAAAAGAAATCGAGGAAGACGAGGAGGAAGTTAAGAGGAAGAAGAAGTAGCAGAATCGGGAGAAGGTGAGCGTGTTGTTGTTGTTGTTGTTGGGTATATATATATATATATATATATATATTTTTTTTTTGAGATGAGAAAGATTAGTTGGGGGAATGGGGGATGTTTGGAAAGTGGGGAGGATGAAAATTGAAGGTAATGGGGAGGATAGAAATTGAAGGTAATGGGGAGAAAAAACAAACAAACAAACAAACAAAAAAAAACGATCGAACACCGAGTGGAACCGGTAGGCCTCAAGCCTAGGACTAGGCCTCAAACACCAGGTAAGAACGTCGACATAAATACTCACAAAATAGCACGATTTTTGAAACAAAACCGAACTAGGAACACACATTAACATGTAGGTGAGAAAATTAAACAGTTAAAACGGGACAAATAACAACCGGAACTTAACTTTGAGGACGTCAGCAGGGAGCCCCGAAGGAGACCTCTTGCCGCTCAAAACCGGAACCGGAAGCTTTTCTTCCAACGTTGTGGTATTCCCATAATCAATATCGTGTCTCATGCACACTTCATCAACTCTATTGATAGGCTGACTCCAGGATTTAGGATTGTCTGCCTCATCTAATCTTTTATCCAAGTTTGTGCCTGGGCCACAGAAAGAATACCCTGGAAGATGTAATTCCCCTGGTATTCCAGTAGTTGTAAATTTACTTCCTGATAAAAACTTTTGTATATCTCCTCCTAGTTTGTGTTGGGAGATAAATTGATTTTTTTTTGAACCACACACCGAACATATACCTTTTTGTATAACCCTGTTATTTTTACTTTTAATATATGAAATATTTTTAGTATTAGTTTTCTTTTTACATTTGAGACAATAACTCATTTATTTATGAGAAAAATTCCTGCAGAGTGCAAAAACCTTTTTAGTTTCCAACATGCACATTTGAATCTTAATTTTTAAAACATAAAGAATCCTTAGAAATGCCTTCACTCTCTCCCCCATTTATTTAAGAAAAAAAAAATGAAAAACTTGAATTAAAATACATGTCTTCTCGATGTCAATAGTCTTGTCAAAAGTATTGTAAATAGACTTATCAATTCTTTGTTTTCCTCCTCGGTGGGTTGAGTTATTTTCTGTAATACCCCTAATCTTTTTTTAATCTCACTGGTTTCCATATTTTGATATTTATTTTGTCTCGCTCTTTCCTCCCTCTCCTCCTTCTCTCTCTTCTCTTTTTCCTCCTTCTCTTTCTTCTCCCTCTCCTCCCTCTCCTTCTCTTTCTTCTCCCTCTCCTCCCTCTCTCTCTTCTCTCTCTCCCCCCTCTCTCTCTTCTCTCTTTCCTCCCTCTCTCTCTTCTCCCTCTCCTCCTTCTCTCTCTTCTCTTTTTCCTCCTTCTCTTTCTTCTCCCTCTACTCCTTTTCCTCCTCTTCCCTCTCTTCTTCAACTCCTTCCTCATCCCTTACTATCCTTGAATCGCTTACACCCCATAGAATATTATACATATATTCATCAGGATTTCTTGTTATTCCTGTATCCAAAATAATTTTTTTTACAACAGGAAACCAATAAAATTTCTTTTGAATTTCTAAAAGAGCCTTACCTTTTCTTAACTTTATAATTTTTTCATTATTTAACATTCTAATTAAATCTAAAGTTGTCGGTTTATCAACATCAGCATAATGCCAATCTTTTATTGAAAATACCTCATTCTTATGTTGTAGAACATATTTATTAAAATACCGAATACCCTTTTCTTGAAGGTATGCTTGGACACAGAAATGATAATTTTCTTGAAGCCTTCTTGCTGTCATTTATGTATTAGAAATATATGTTGGAATAATATTATGGCACGAAACAACTCCCCATCTTCCCATAGTTAAATCATTTTGTATTTCCTTACTTATTATTTATAATCCTGTTTTTTCTGTTTTCATGAGATAAACAAGGGCAAAACCATTATTATATTTACCCTTATTAAATTCTTTTATTTGTTGTTTACTAATCGTAGCCCCACAAAACTCATTCTCGATACCAAGTGGATAATATTCTTCCTTACGAGACTGATTTAATTGTTCCAGGTCTTCGAGGTTAATTTTAAATGACCAATTATACCCTAAATCATTCATGTCATACCGCCATTGTTCTATTCTCATACAAACGATACGCCCTTCTTTATAAAAATTTATTTTAATTCGAACTGTGAATTCTGTATGACCTGGAGATGATATCAACACTTCTGTATCTTTGGAATACACAGCTGTTTTATTTAAGTATATATATTGTGATAAATCACTTAATCTCACCAACTCATTCGCTTCAGTTGGGGTTGGATAATTTTTTAATTTATAAGCATTTTTCATGTTAATATTTTTGGTTATATTATATTTATGTCGTTCAGCCTGTGCCTTTGTGTAATAATTTGATAAATCAATATCCAGTTCTTGAGATACACCAAAGATAGAACCATCTTTACCAACATAAGTCATTTATATTAGATTAAAAATAATATCATAAAATTTTTTATTTTTGTTGAGTTGAAATAACACATATAGGCATAATTGGCCACAACACTTGGAATTTAATTCTTGTACTTGAAATGTTTGATAAACACCATTCTGTAAGAATTTTATGACTTCAACAGGTGGTGGAAGACCAAAACTATCAAAATAATATTTGTCTTGACTATTAAAAATACAAACCCAATGAGAACCGTTCCCATTATTATCTTCTAAGTTCATAATAATATTCTTTGTATGTTTCGGCACATTTGTTAATTCATCTCTCATACAAATAACCACATTATGAATTTTTAATTTCTGACAATATTTGACAAGTTGTAAATTTGATGTTGTATTCTTTCCAAATTCTTTCAACCACTCATCAATGCTCATTTATTTATTAGAAAGATATAATCCATTACCTCTTTTCGTTAATTTTACACCTGCTTGTGCTATAGAAGAAAGCATATCTCCAACTAACAATCTCGCTTTATCAGGCAGACCTTCAAGTTTTTCAGCAAAATCTACAATTACACCACTTCCACTAATTTGTTTCTCCAACTCTTTGTTATGTCTTTCCAATTCTTTTTGAGCCTGGAGTTGAGCCTTCCTTTCGTTGGCAGTTTTCACCGCTGTTGAAATACCACCCGTCAATGCTCCAACCGCACTTAAACCAGCAAATAAAGGAATTAGAAATGGGAGAAATCCTCCACTCGTCTCTCTTATTGAATATTTTTTCAACATTGGTTTTGTCATTTTAATTTTAAGTGAGCCAGTGTCATTCAAGATTTTAACCTGTTCTCTTGTGAGAAAAACATCAATTCTTACTGCTCCTTTTCTCTGAATTGTATTAACGTAAATCGTACAAGGCTTTTGATTTTGAACACAAGATGATAGTTTATGAAGATTGATTTGATTAACATATACCCCAGTTGGTACTTTGCCACTCATTTATTTAACAAAAAATTATGTGAGACTAATCATCACACCATTATCTGTATTAATCTGCAATTCTGTTTCTTCCAAAAGCAAACAATATGTATCAACTTCTTCACTCTCTCCTCTTTAAAATGTATAGGGAAGTATCCACTCGATTAGACTTTATAGTTTCCTTTTGAGCGCTCAGGTCAAACGCATAGATTGTATGCAAACTTTTAAATGCTGTCATATCCAAAATAGGTTCTTTATTTCCATTACTTTCACACACCTTTTGGTAAGACTTGTATGCTTCAGCAAAATCATTTTTTTCCCAATTAATTTCCAATCTATCTCGTGGGTAAAATGTTCCATCCAGAGAAACGCGAAGTTGTTTCACCTTAGCATTATCACTCAATGCATTATTCTTATCAGTCGCAGTATCACCATCTGGCTTTTTAAAAATGATCCACAGATATCGTGGCTTTCCTTCCAGAACACCCAAATTCCACGTGTAAGTAGTTTGATTGAGTTTAACGTGTTGACATCTTCTTTTGAGGTATGATACACTGAGTGGTTTCTTTGAGTTAAGTCTTCGATTCAACATCTCTTCTGTTTTAAGATTAGGAGTATATTCACTGATATACCAACTCATCTCCTCAATTACAAATTTATTCTGTTCACCAAAAGCACTACCAACACCAAAAAGCAATCGATTTTCATTATCATTCCTCTGTAGTTGAAATCTAATTTTAAGACCATACAGAACTTTATCATGATCACAAAATCCAAATATACCTTTAAGAGGAACTGCCACAGTAAAACTATTTTCTGCTTTTGTATCATCATTATACATTCCTTTCCTTTGAGTATATCCAGGGTCTGTGTCTGTTCCCGTTGACATATCAGGAATAAAACCTTCGGCAGACCCCTTTCCCATTCTATCACTGAATGTATAGAGTGTAAATTTTATCATTTCAGATACAGCAGAGACATAATCAACCGCTTCAACTTCTTGTGTCCCAATATACAAACGCACACTATCAAACATTTTCCAGAAGAAATCATTTACAAGTGTAGCGTTTGTGTTATTCCCAGCTTTAGTGAATTTAAATTTACACAACAAGAAACTTTCGGAGAGATTCAAATAGGTTTGTTGATTATTTATTTCAAAACTTTTTGTACCATTCGTATTCCAGTCTGTTCCAGTTATTGCATTTACCTTGAAGTAATCTTCTTTTTAGTGGAGTTTGAGATAATAATAGTATCATCCAAATCATAGATACTATCAATTGCTTCCATACTTGTATTTATTTCGGAAAAAAAGATGTTAAAACTTTTGAAACCCTGATCCAAGTATTTGAATTATTTTCTGTCGTTCTTGGGGGGACAACTGAGTTTTGCCTTTCTTAATTTCTTTTATTGCTTGTAATTTATGAGATTCCTTCTGAGCATCTTTTATACTCTTTACAGCACCTGCTACATTTCCCACAGCAGAAGCAGTTGAACCAATTAGATCTTTATGTTTAAGAATAGTTGAACCAATACCCATGAGAGTATCAATTATCCCATCTCCTCTAAATTGATGTCCAACACCCCTTTGTCTCTTAGGTTTATAGTATCCTCTACCAAGATACATACCTTCACCCTTGTAGTATGGGGAAAGGAACATCCCATCCCCTGTAATTATTTTATATTTTCCCAACTCGTGTTTCCTCACAATAACCATCGTATTTATTTATTGGAAAACTTCACGTAGGTGAATTCTGATGGATATAACTTCTCCATTAAAAGAAATCACACGATTATCTTGGTCGGTTATCCTAAAATTTACTCTGTGTATGTTTTTTCCTGACACAGGTAGATAAACCAAATTTTTGGCTTCCATATTGAATTTATAACCAGTTGGGGTTGAGTATGCGCTGAATGAAAATATTGTATTTGTTTTTTTCCCATCATTATAAGCACCATCAATCAAATCACAGTGAATTAACACCGAATTTATTCCTGAGGATATTTGAATGACATTATCACTGTAAAACGTCCCATTAGTTTCAATCTTTTTTGAGGAGAAACCCAATAACTCTCTAAATGAATTATCAATTGTGAAATCAACCTTGTAGTTATTTTTAACTTTAATCGTTGATTTTGAAGTATGTTTTTGAATGTTTATAACAATATTTTTTGGTTCATCACCCTGTTCTTTCATAAGACGAGCAATTTCGGAAGATATTTGAGAAATCTCATATGCTCCGGGTGAGACTGTTATCGTTTTGTATCCACTTCCCGGATTATAACTAAACTTGTCATTTTTCTCGGTTATATTAAATAAGGTATTATAAGTTTCCATGGACAATAAAGATGCCTCATATTCTTTTGTTGTGTCAAGTTGTAGTGGGTATGGGAATGAAGATGTGTGGTCGCTTGTTGTGAAATTGAAACTAAGGATTGTGCTTCTCATCTTATTTAATATGAGATAAAATGTCTTTATATTGATATTTATTAATTATTTTCATGTTCATCAACTGGTCTAAAATGGCTGATGCTTCATTCAAACAATTGTTATTTCCAGCCTTCTTACTGCCTAACAACAATAACAGTCTATTAACTAATTGCGATGGGTCATTTGGAAGAAAACTAACACCTGAACCAAGGATACTTAAAGCCTGAATAATGTGTTTCTCCTTCTCATTCTTCCTACTTTTACCAGAAAGAATAACTTTATAATTTAGAGTGTTCAGCAGATCAATATATACTCTATCATCATTATTTTCCATATCCAATGGTTTATCAATATACTTTGATTCATCCCTCAGAGTTGAACCTTGTCTTCCATCTTTTGTGAGAAGAAACATTAATCTCGGAGTTAGTTTAACAGGGGGTTGAGCAGAACCCAAGAACCTTAATTCATCATTAAATATCAATACCTTTTCTTGAACAAGATGAAATATTGCTGATTGTTCTGTTGGAATGAGTCCTGCTTTGGTTTTTGAATCCGCTGAATATTCATTGTTTTGAAGAGCATTCACAATATAATCAGGGGGTCGATTAATCTCTTCCAGTTGTTGAAATAATTCTTCATCATGATATTCTAATTCTCCAATATGCTCTAATTCTTCCTCCGTCATTTGGCTGAAATCTTTTAACATTTGAAGTTTTTTAGGAGTATATTCTTCTACTGTGGGAACTGTGGAAACATCTTTCATTTTTTCTTGGGAAGTTTTTAAAAGTGGTTTAAAAAATTTATCTTGTTTTCTTTCAAATGCTTCTTCGCCCGTTAGTTTCTGTCTGCGTTTCTTCTTTATGTCTTCCTGCTGTTTTACAACTTTTGAAACCAACTCTTGATGTTCCCTAAATCTTCTTGCTCTTTCTTTCGCATCCATTTATTTATTGAAAAATATCATTGAATATCTCATCTTGTTTCACAACAATATATTTATATTTTTCAGTCGTGTGTTTCATGTAATCCCCAAATTCCTTTTTACTACATAATGTAGAACAATTGTCTCTCCAAAAATTGTTTATATCTATTGAATTTAACTTGAATAAAATAAAAGTATTAGCATTGTTTCTGATGGAACGACGAAGAAGCTGAAAGTACGATTGACTAAGATAAATACAATTACAAGAAGAATGTCTCCCTCTTGTGTAGTAGCTGTCCATTACCGTTTGGTTTCTCTCATTAACACAATCATCAAAGATAACGAGGTTCTTTTTGGATTTATCCAAATCTTGGGGAGACGGTATATCATCCGTATTATCACTCAGAATACAAGTTATCGGTTTTGATTTCTTTTTACATCTCTGTGTATCACAAAATAGTTGTATTATATCTTCAATGTTAAAATCATTTAGGTTTTTTTGAAGTTTAAATAAACCGATTATATCTTCTTTTTGAAGACCAGCATTAAAACCTTGTGAGAGTAGTTGATACTCTGGTTGAAAACTCGACTTTGTGAAAATTATTAAATTATCATAATCTAAAAAGTTGGGAGTCAGTAGCATCTTTAAAAGTAAGCAGGTTTTTCCACATCCACTTGAACCAACTATGAGGCATCTTAATGAATTTGGGCGATTTTTATGGTTGTCAAATTTTATATTATTTTCCCAAATGGGTAAAAAATCATTCATTTATATATTTGGAAAACAGGTTATTTAATTTATTATTGGCTTTTTTCGAAATTCTATATTTTATCCTAAGTTCAGGTTTAATATAAAGGAGAAAAAAAGTTGGAGGATAAAATGGTTTTAAGCACAGATTCACCTGTAAAATAAACGAAATTTTCATCAAGAAAATTTTAGTTTAAGCACAGATTCACCTGTAAAATAAACGAAATTTTCATCAAGAAAATTTTAGTTTAAGCACAGATTCACCTGTAAAATAAACGAAATTTTCACCAAGAAAATTTTAGTTTAAGCACAGATTCACCTGTAAAATAAACGAAATTTTCATCAAGAAAATTTTAGTTTAAGCACAGATTCACCTGTAAAATAAACGAAATTTTCATCAAGAAAATTTTAGTTTTAGCAAAGTTTTATTATATAAATATGGTGAATACAACATACTGCGATGTTTGTAATCACGAATATAAACATTATAGAAAACACCTCCGAACCAACAAACACACATTTAATCTATTTCACAAAATATCCCCTCTTGAGTTGGAAAGAAAACATTGTGATACCTGCTCAAAGGATGTTTTGAAGAGTAGTTATAATAGGCATCTTCAATCACAAAAACACAAGAAAAATGAGTTTAAAGTAAAGGGAGACTATTATATTGAAAACACTGATGGGGCATTTAAAGGACATATAAAAATAAGGATTTTTCAATTTGGAGAACCCGGTCCATCATCAATAGTTGAATCAATTGAAATAGTGAAACCTGATGTTGAAAAATTTATTAAAAAGACATTAAAAGAAATGAAAACTTTAAAGTTTTATATGGGAGTGAAAATGAATATGAAAAGACAAGATGAAGAACAAACTCCTTATATGAGGACAGATCTTCATTTTATAACATCATTTCAAGATTTTTTGAATAGTGGGGTTTATGAAGAACTATCAAGACAAGAGGAGGATGTTGATAATACAGTGGTAGGAAGTGGATTCAATATTTAAAAAATCATCTTTTTAGATATACACATTCTAAAATCAAACCCTCTTAAAGCTTCTTCTTATATTGAATTACCAAAAGAAATAAAACGAAAGAAGGCAGTTGTTGATATTAAGAATAATGATAATAAATGTTTTCTCTGGTCTGTTCTTGCTCACTTACATCCACCAAAATGTAATTCAGAAAGAGTAAAACAATATATGAAATATGAGAATACCTTGGACATTAAAGATTTTAATTTCCCAATGCCACTAACAGATATTCCTAAATTTGAGAAAAAGAATAATCTTTCTATTAATGTATATGGATTAACGGATACAAACAAAGTTTAAATATTAAAAATTTCAAACAACTATAAAAATGAAGAAACACACATTGATCTTTTATATTTTAGTGTTGGAAAGAATTCACATTACACACACGTCAATAATTTATCAAGATTAATCTCTTCTCAGGTATTCAGAACAGCAAACAAAATATATCCTTGTAAGCGATGTCTTAATTCATTTCATACAAAAGAACGATTAGAACAACATTCAAAATATTGTAGTAATCATAAATCAGCTGTAATTACAATGCCTAAACCTGGTGAAAAGATTTCTTTTGAAGATTATAATAAATCTATCATGCACCCATTTGTGATATACGCTGATTTTGAATGTATCCTTAAAAAGATAAATACTGCTTCTCCTAATCCAAAAGAACCATATACAAATAAATATCAAAAACATATTCCTTGTGGTTTCTGTTATTATATCAAATCATCTGTTGGAGAAAAGTATAATAAACTTGAATAGTATAGTGGAAAAAATGCTTCACAAGAGTTTGTAAAACGATTAGAAAAGGATTGTATAAGACTAACTAAATTAATGAAAGAAACAAATGAACCGATGAAATTAACCATAGAAGAAAAATTAGAATTTAGAAAGAACAATATCTGTCATATTTGTGAGGAGGAAATTGAGGAGTCTAAAGTTAGGGATCATTGTCATCTTACTGGTAAATATAGAGGTCCCGCTCATTCCTGTTGTAATCTTAATTATAAATTACCTTCTTTTATTCCAGTCTTTCTTCACAACAGCGCCAACTATGATACACATCTATTTATAAATGAACTTTCAAAAACACCAGGGAATATTTCTGCCATAACAAACACAAGTCAAAAGTATATTTCATTTACAAAAATGATATTCACAAAACCTATAACTCGTATAAGGTTTCTTGATTCTTACAAGTTTATGGGAACGCCACTAGCCAACCTCGCATCAAATCTAAGCTCCACGGGCTCTTTTCCAAATCTTAATTCATTCTTTCCAAAAGAGGAAATTCTAACTAAAGAGGAAATTCAGATTAAAGAGAGAATTCAAAGTAAAGAGGAAATTCTAATTAATGAGGAAATGAATGAAGAAATTCTTACTGAAGATGAAATTCTAATTATACAGAAAATTCGAACAAAGAATGAAATTCTAACTAAAGAGGAAATTCTGATTATAGATGAAATTCTGATTAAAGAGGGAATTCTAACTAGAGAGGAAATTGAAACAAGGAATGAAATTCAAAGTAAAGAGAAAATTCTTACAAGTAAGGGAATTTATCCTTATGGTTATATGGATTCATTTATGAGATTTAAAGAAACACAACTTCCTTCAAAAGAAAGTTTCTATAATAACCTTTATGAAGAAGAGATAAGTGATAAGGAATATAAACACGCACAAGAAATTTGGAAAATATTTAAGATAAAGAACCTTGGAGAATATCATGATTTGTATCTAAAAACAGATGTTTTATTGTTAGCTGATGTGTTTGAAGCTTTTAGATCACTCTGTCATAATAAAAATTGTTATGGATTAGATCCTGCCCACTATTTCACAGCTCCTGGTTTAGCTTGGAGTGCAATGTTGAAAATGACAAAACAAGATATAGATTTAGTCAGTGATGTAGATATGCTTTTGATGATTGAGAAGTCTAAGAGAGGTGGAATATCACAAGTATGTTCAAAAAGATATGCGAAAGCAAATAATAAATATCTTCCAAATTATGAGAGTGAAAAAGATAGAAATTATTTGATGTACTTTGATGCTAATAATTTGTATGGATGGGCAATGTCTCAATCTCTGCCTTATGGTAAATTAGAGTGGGTGGAAGAAAAGGATTATGAAAAGGCTTTGATGAATATTGTTATTTCTTCTCAAGAGAAATTGAATGACAAAGAAGAAGGTTATTATTTTGAAGTTGATTTGAAGTACCCAAGTGATCTTCATAATAAGCATAAAGACCTTCCTTTTGCATGTGAGAAAGAAACCCCAAAGAAAGAATGGTTCAGTGATTATCATAAAAGTTTTAATATTAAAGGCAAATCAACAGAAAAGTTATTAACAACATTCTATGATAAAGAGGGATATGTTTTGCATCAAAGGAACTTGAGACAATATTTATCTGCTGGGTTGAGAGTAGCTAAAATTCATAGAGTTTTAAAATTTAAACAAAGTCCTTGGATGAAAAAGTATATTAAATTCAATACAGATATGAGAACAAATACAAAAGTAAAATTTGAAGGGGAATTCTATAAATTGATGAATAATGCTGTCTTTGGAAAGACAATGGAGAATGTTAGAAACAGGCAAAACATTAGATTTGCAACATCTTGGAAAGAAGCTTCTAGATTGATAAATAAACCAAGTTTTGAGAGAGAAGAGGTTTTTTCAGAGAACTTTTCTGCTATTCATATGAAAAAGGAAAGTATTGTCATGGATAAACCAATTTATATTGGAACAGCAGTTCTTGATTTATCAAAGATATTGATGTATGATTATTTGTATAATGATTTAAAGAAAGAGTATGGTGAAAATGCTTCATTGTTGTATATGGACACTGATAGTTTTATTCTAGATATAAAAACTGACGATGTTTATAAAGATATGAAGAAAAACATTGGAGTATATGATACAAGTAATTTTAGTAAGAAGAGTGAGTTATTTTCAAAAAATAATGAAAAGGTTATTGGCAAGTTTAAGGATGAGTTTGGTGGAAAAGTAATGAGTGAGTTTATTGGATTGAGAGCAAAGGCATATGCTTATAAGTATGGTGATCAGATTGATAAAAGGTTAAAGGGAATAAAGAAATATGTAATAAAGAAATCAATAACTTTTAGAAATTATTATAATTGTTTGATGAATAAGAAAGAAGAATATAGGAAAATGAATACAATAAGAAGTTATAAACATAAGATATATAGTGAAGAAGTAAATAAAAAGGCATTAGGAGCCTTTGATGATAAGAGATTTATTTTAGATAATGGAATAGATTGTGTTCCATATGGATATTGTATGATAGAGTGTATAAAATAGATTGTGTTCCATATGGGTATTGTATGATAGAGTGAATAGAATAGATTGTGTTCCATATGGACACAAGTTTTAACGATGGGAAGATGGGTTAGGGTTTTTAAGGGCTACCGCCGCGTTTTTCACAATATATAAATGGTCGAACCAAGTATTAGTCAAACTAAAGAGTGGAGAAAATCTCAGTCTTGGTATATAAATGGAAAACATAATGAATGTGAAAAATATCAAAGAAGTCTTATTGAAAAAATATCTAAAACAAAGGTAAATAAAACAAATATGCGAATCAATTTAAAAACCAATAAGTTAGAGGATGTAAAGAAAATAATAAATATGTTTGAATGGACTGAAAAATTTGATGGTTATCAATTGAACAATGGAAAAATAATTTACTACAATATCAAAATGATATGCAACTCAGGAGGTGGTCAGATGAGATCATTAAGAGAAGTTTATCATTTCGTAATGGCACAAAAGGGGTATCTTAAAAAATATAACGATTCAAATGTTTTGTTTTTCAATATTTTAGATGGGGATTATTGTGCAAAGAAAATTAAACTATTGAAGGAATTTGAGAATGAACAAATGTTTATAGGTTCAATGAGTGAGCTAAACAATATG
>NC_140963.1:74892119-74899619 GCF_056783735.1 Eptatretus burgeri | reverse complement strand
ATCCCACATATAGATGACCATGGGAAAAGCAAGGAGTGGATAATTCCAGCCCTGCGACTTTCAATGACTGTCCTTGTGCCTTATTGATCGACATCGCAAAGCACAGGCATACAGGAAATTGTAGTCTCTTAAATTCAATCGTTGAATTTGATGGAATGAGTGGAATTCGCGGAATGAATAAATCTTCTCCTTTCGCACATCCTGTCATGATAGTGGCCTCAATTACATGTGGTAGTCGTCTTTTCACAATCAGTTTAGTTCTGTTGCAAAGTTTTGGTGCATCTAGATTACGTAATAACATAATATGGCATCCAACTTTTGACGACAGATTGTACGGAGGCAATCCTGGTAATTCCAATGAGTTTTAGAAATTCTGTGGGATAATGTATGGCTTGCTCAGTATCCAGTGTGGTGTCAATAGACTTGTGACTATGTTGTTCGCCTGGAACTACTTATAATAACTGATGGTTTATTACACGGACTGTTTCATTATGTGGAGCCAGGATTGTTCTTTCACAGAGCCACTGTATGTTTTTGTAATTAGTCGCTAAATTAGGATACACATGAGCCTCTAGTTTTTCCATAGATGAAACTATTGTACCACAGTCATCGGGAATAGATATTACATCATTTGTGTTCGGGATTTCACCATTTCCAAGTTTGAGAAGTAATTGTGCGAAATTGCCAGCATCTAAATCACTGTATAATTTGATCCTCATATTTGTTGTTAGATGGATAGTTTGTACGAATGTCCAGAGGTATGAAGATTTTATACTGGCTTTCATTTCATCAGCTGGAGTGCCACGGTGTACTACAGGTAAAGTTTGTCTGAAATCGCCAGAAATAACCTGCGTAACTCCACCTATAGGCAGGTCTACTCCTCTTAAATCTTGCATAGTTCTATCCAATGGTTCGAATGCATCCTTAGGCGACATCGTACCTTCATCCCAAACTATGAGGTCGCAATTCTTCAGCACTTTTGCTGCTTCAGTTTGTTTGCCAATGCCACAAACCGGATATTCCATTGATGCTAAGTCGAGAGGCAATTTGAAAGCAGAATGTGCTGTGCGGCCACCTGAAAGTAGTGTTGCTTTTATACCGGATGAAGCAACGGCTAATGCGATCTTTTTCTGGCTCCTCATCTTAGCAAGAAAAAGGTTGAGGACAAATGTTTTGCCAGTACCACCCGGGGCATCCAAGAAAAATATCACACTACTTCCCTCTTGAACCGCTTCAGAAATCAGTTGATATGCATTACTCTGATCCTGTACCAGAAGCTCATTGTCAGAAACAAACTTTGCGAGAGTATCTGTGTTGTAGTTTGTTTCACGGAACCATTCTCTCCTGATGGTTGCGCTTTCAGACCTATTAGAAGAGGGAAGTCCCCACTTAGTTAAATCTTTCCCGCTCATGTATAATACCAAATCTTCAATGTATATCAGTGCCTCATTGAACATATCTGGTGTGTACTGGATACGGTATAATATACATATATATATATATATATATATATATATATATATATATATATATATATATATATATATATATATATATATATATATATATATATATATATATATATATATATATATATACATACATATGTATATATACACACACATACATATCTATCTCTGTATATATATATATATATATATATATATATATATATATATATATATATATATATATATATATATACATATATATATACACATACATATATATATATATATACATACATATATATCTATACATATACAGTGCTCCCTCACCTATCGCGGTTAATGCGTTCCAGACCCACCCGCGATAGGTGAAAATCCGCGAAGTCGAAACCACAAATTTATTTAATTATTCAAATATATTTAAACACATTTTCAACGTATTTTAAACAATTATACAGCATCCACACACTCTTATTAACCTTTTCCATATGCTAGCATCTCTCTTTGTTTTTAGTACAAGCCCATTACGCCACTACGTAGTTTTATTTAAATTTCGATTTAATATTCTTTTAATAATGTACATATATATATATATATATATATATATATATATATATATATATATATGTTTTTTTTTTACGTTAATTTTTTTTTTACTATTTTATAATGTTCTTTTTAGTATATTTTACTATAAAATAATTAAAATAATAAATTTTAAAATTTTTATAATTTTCGAAAATACCGCGATATAGCGAAAAATATGTGACATAAAATTAGATATGATTTGAAAACCCGCGATGTTGTGAAGCCACGAAAAGTGAACCGCGATATAGTGAGGAAGCACTGTATACATATATATACAATTATACAAAGTATATCCTTACTAAAATTCACAGAACAGTTTGTATTTGTTTGTTTGTTTGTCACGCGACTCCTCCGACAGTTCTGGGCCAATAATATGCAGACTTGCTGCATCAGATCAGCATGACCTCAATTGGTGCATGGGGTGTTTTGTCTTTGCCGTGAGGAAAGGGGGAGGGGGGGGTTGGTGCGACCTAAATTCTCAATGTAAATGTGTATCGTGTTGTGCCACAGCAGGTGGGAGAGGGCATTATAAGTTCCCACCATTTACAGTGCAGTATTCCAGTCCCCCACGTTTTTCCGGTGAAATGATGTGTTTTGCATTATGTAGAGAGGATTTTTTGGAGTGGTTTAAATAAGGATAATAAAACGTTTGAATCAGGAAAATAACATAACCCACCCTGGCTACTCCCATAGGGAGCGAGTGATTCAGGCTAGGTCAGGTATGGGAGCATGTGCCAGAGTAGCACGTCACTGCATCCACTTTCTTCCGGTACTTCAAGGGCCTCCATCTGGCCATCCCTCAGGCAGATGCCTGGCCCATCCCCATCTCCTTGAGATGCCGATCAACCTGCTGCAACCACAAGGTATGTGGTCTGCCCATTGGCCTTCTCCACTCACTATGTGGGTCATGTGAGCATTGTGTCACTGGATTGGGAAACCAACTATTTTTGAGGTCAAAAGGTCAAATGTCAACTCAAAGTCAAACTCCTAAAATTATTAATTTTTATCTGAAAAATCCTCAATTTTCATCCGATTGACAAGAAAATGAAACAGCAATTGCATAGTACATTCCTGAATGAATTGTGAAACCAACTATTTTTGAGATCAAAAGGTCAAAGTCAAGGTCAAACTTCTAAAATCATCAATTTTCAACTGAAAAATCATCAATTTCCATCCTTGTAACTTGAAAGTTGAACAGGATTTGCATCGTCCATCACTGAATTGGGAAAGTATCTATTTTTGCGGTCAAAATGTCAAAAATCAACACAACAACAAAGGTCAAAGGCAAGTGTGCACACCTCTAAGCCATACTACAATCCATCTGCAATTCGCTGAGTGTATCAGATAAAAGTGAAAAAAGAACCCCCACCTCGTCAGTGGAATCAATGAAACGATGCCAGTCAGAAGGTACTGTGTCCAATTACTCTTAGCTCGTACACACAGGAAGTAGTCGGATCGGTTAAAAGATATCGTCAAGCCATTTTATTTGCACCACCACAGGCCAGCTTGCTTTGGTGTTACATGTGGCAGGTAAATATTTTGAGACAAATTGCCTGGTAGGTCCACTGTGCATTGAAATTCAGCATGAACCTCGTCAACAAAGTTTGTTCCATCTGATTATAATGAACCAAGTTAAAACCATTTTATAAGTGATTCTTCACCATTGAGAGATCGGATCAAAAACAACATGTAGCATAATATCTCAAAACGTTGTGGACGGATTTGGATGGAACTTGGTGGACAGGTTGGGTGTGTGTCAAAGACGAATCAATTCGATTATGGAAAAGAACCACATCTGGATCCGAGAACGTTTTAAGTGATTATTCACCATTGAGTGATACAGCTAAAATCGATTTGTAACACAATATCTCAAAAAGTTATGGCCTGATCCAGACGAAAGTTGGTGGACACGTTGGGTGTATGATACCTTTTCACTGATCCAACCTGTTCATATTGGCAATATTGACCGACATTTGCCCAGGTGAATAATCCAGAAATTGGCAAATAATTTGGTATTTTATGAGTCAATTTTTGACTTACATTTCACCGGCCATTGAAGGAAAGGTAAGAATACATGAAAGTACCCTCTGGTTTTGTAAAATGGCAGCAACAACACCTTGTTGAAAAGGAAGCTGTTTTAATATGTAGAGGATCTGAGAGCTCAAATGCCAAACTGCCATCCCTTCATCTCAGTTTAAGAACAAAGGTGCGAAGTGCCAAGACAATAGCTCATGAATAATACAAATAGCACGGTTATAAGTACTTTATTAAGGAAGGGAACTATTTCCACTATCCAATAAATACCAAATTTACACTTTCTACCAACATGGACCAGAATTGTTCAGACAAATTCAGAAGCAATTTTGCCTCCCGAAGTGTTATGGGCATGTGAGCTATATTTTTCCCTCTAAGATAGTCACCTAAAAGGTGAAACATCTGGATTTCTCAGAATAAATTTTTTAAAAATCACACTCTTGACCAACTATCACAGCTTCCCTGACTTCGGCCTGACGTTTATGACCACTGAGTGGTCTTCATCCAGGACTGTGCAAGGAACATTTTCGACCACTTCCATGAAATCTCTGAACATTCAAACTTGTTTGCCTCCTCTAAAACCTGGTGATGCATTGTTACCTCTGCCACCGAAGGTGAAGGAGGTCATGTTTTCACCCCTCTCTGTCTTTGTTTGTTTGTTCGTTTGTGTACAGGATATCTCCAAAAGTTGTGGACAAATTCAGATGAAATTTTGTGGGCAGGTTGGGTGTGTGACAAAGATGAACCGATGAAATTTCAGTGAAGATCGAGATCCGGATCCAACGACGAGAACTTTTAAAAGTGATTCCTCACCATTGAGAGATAGGGCCAAAAATATCCATCCATCCATCCATCCATCCATTGGGACCATACACTGTGCAGAGCATTGATGCTGCCTCGGCAGTCTCTTTGGCTATTGGACACAATCCTGGATGGGTCACCACCCAAACACAGGATACCAGCAAGTTGGTACATATTTTGCCAACCTCGGAAGGATGACATGCAGTCAACCACACCTGGTATTAATTCAACAGCCAAGGGGGATTTGAACTCAGGATCCTAGGATCCCAAGCTTACCACCCCAACCATGAAACCAACACCAGGCACCATATATAGCACGATATCTCAAACAAGTTCGAATTGCGAACATACCCCGTGGGAGTTCATTCGTACAACTCTCAGGTGAGCGATAGCATGGATAACAGATAGTTTTAAAATTTGGGAAGATTTTCATCGCATCAGAAAAAGAAAGCAGAACAAGTCAAAAGAGTGAGGCAAGTTTCATATCATCATTTGGGACTTAATTTTGCATTGGACATCGCCCAGCGCATTTAATTGAAAATTTTTTTTATAACAATTTTAAGATGGGCCGAAAGGGCCGTTTCTTGGGCCAAAGTGCCTGATTCGCACTTTGGGCTCAGTTACTGCCTGGGGAATGGTCTGTAGAATATACCTGTCAGGTTTGGTTCGGTTCTGTTCACTAATAACCGAGAAATAACAATTTTAAGAAAATGGGCCAAAATGGGCCGTTCCTCAGCCCGAAGGGCCACAATCACACTTTGGGCTCAGTTATTGCTTGCACATATGTGTGTAGTATATACCTGTCAATTTTTGTCGAATTCTGTTCACGAATAATGGAGAAATAGACATTCAAATGAACTGTACACAAGAAAAGAGAGAACGTGAGTGGCGCTTAGACCCCGTGGGGTGGAAGACCCCACGGCCCACGGGGTAAAAGTTGTGGACGGATTCGGACGAAACTTGGTGGACTCGTTGGGTGTGTGACGAGGAAGAATTGATTCAATTTTGGTGAGGATCTGAATCCGGATCCGGATCTGATATTTTTTTCAGTGATTCTTCACCATTGAGAGAAAGGGCTAAGCTAATACAGTTAAGCCCAAAATTATTCATACCCTTACCAAATTTGGAGTATTTTGAATCGTGTAATTTGAGGAATGAGTTTTTTCTGGCTTAAGTTACATAAGAATGTGACAAACAGCTGAAAGAATCACTGCAAGAGACATTTCAAGAAATACATTGTTTCGGGGGTATTTTATTGATAGATTTACAAAAAAATGTCATGTCCAGAATTATTCATACCCTTGCTTGGATCAGTTCAAAGTCACATTCAGTAATCAATGGAAAAGCCTCTGTTTGTGATTTCAGCCTCCAAACGGTTTTTATACTTGCTCACAAGGTTTTTGCATGTCTCTACAGGGATTTTGGCCCACTCGTCCTTCGCGAAGGTCTCCAGGTCTTTGAGGTTGGAAGGCTTCCTTGTCATCACTCCGGTCTTGAGCTCCCTCCACAGATTCTCGATTGGGTTGAGGTCCGGACTTTGGCTTGGCCACTCGAGAACGTCCACATCATTATCCCGGAACCATTTCTTGACTGACTTGGCGGTGTGTTTTGGATCGTTGTCCTGCTGATACGTCCAACGCTCTCCGAGGTGAAGTTCCTCTGCGGACTGTTTGATGTTTTCCTCAAGGATCTTGATGTACTGCTCCTTTTTCATGATGCCATCCACTTTTACGAGATTGCCGGGCCCACTGGCTGAGAAACTTCCCCAAAGCATTATGCTCTCGCCTCCATGCTTGATGGTCGGGACTGTGTTCTTAGGGTTGTATGCTTCAACTTTCTTTCGCCAAACGAAAGCAACATCTGTGCCGGAAAAGCTCCATTTTCGTCTCATCCGACCACAGAACTGAGGACCAAAAGCTTGGATCTTTGTCCAGGTGAGCTTTTGCAAAGACGAGACAAGCCTTCCTGTGCCTGGGATGGAGGAGTGGAGTCTTTCTTGGTCGGCGTCCATGGAGACCCCCCTTGTGCAACGTCCGCTGGAGTGTTTGCCTTGATATCTTGGTCCCAGACTCACCAAGGTTGTTCAGGAGAGCCTTAATAGTGATCCGTGGATTGTTGTTGGCCTCTCGCCATACTTTTCTTGCCAGACGAGGCGACACCTTTGGCTTCCGACCACGTCCTTCAATGTGTTTTTTACAGTGTGGAACTCGTTGTACTTCCTAATTATGCTTTGTATGGTGGCAACTGGCACTCGGAACTGCTTCGAAATAGCTTTGTAGCCTTCCCCTCCTTGTGAGCATTGACAATGCACAACCGAAGGTCCTCACTGACTTCTTTCTTCTTCGCCATGCTGACAATGACCTGAGAATGATTGCATCAGCTCCCCTTAATTTATAGTCTAAAAGCAGAGTGTTGTTCCATAACATTCTTCACTATATATTCAATAGACCACATTTGTAATGCATTCAGATTGTACGCACACATCTTGGAATAATTGCATAACATTATAAAGAATCTAAGGAATATCAAAAGCATGCGCATTATCACAAACATTGGCCTCAATTCTGAGACTTGGTGTGGGGTATCAATAATTTTGGACAGGCATCAAAACAGATATCTTAACATTTCTATT
>NC_140963.1:74848119-74888119 GCF_056783735.1 Eptatretus burgeri | reverse complement strand
CTGTGGACCGAACCACACAGCTTTTGTCGGGTGCCGCACCACGGAGCATCCCTCCCCCCGAAACGCTCAGGTACCAAAAACTGTGACCTCAACTCTGTCCCTGGCTGCAAAAGACCTTTGGCTTTCATTGGGTTTATTTTGTCTGAGTGTGTGTCTGAGTGTGTTGGCGCCTGTCCGTTAGATAAACCTGTATAAGATCTTTATTGCTGTAATTGTTGCTTTTATTAATTTCGCGTCAAGACTGCACTATGACCGCTTTTGTAAGTTGCTTGTATAATTGTCGCACCCCACACCTCTCTCATCTTTCCTCTGCATTACATATCGAATAAACGTTTTTGTTGTGCCACATGCTTTCCCCCGCTTATCTCTCTATAATTCCAGCTGTGTGTGTGTGTGTGTGTGTGTGTGTGTGTGTGTGTGTGTGTGTGTGTGTGTGTGTGTGTGTGTGTGTGTGTGTGTGTGTGTGTGTGTGTGTGTGACCGCTGTTTCTCGACAACCACTGGTCCGATCGAATTGAAACTTGCCAGCTATATTGCTAGGGAACCTGACTATGTGCCTTTTCAAGGTTTGATATTAATTGGACAAGTGCTTCCCAAGTTATGGCCATTTATTTACCAAACCAATGACAAGACACGTTGCTGCGTAGGCGTGGCCGATGGGGAAAGAGCACCATTTAGTTACCATGGCGTAGAAGTGCCAATGTTCAATGGCAGCGAATGTCATGGCAAGCAAAGACAGGGAGGTAAACTTGATTTTAATTTGGATTTTAATTAACTCTGTGTGTGTAAGTATCACAGCAGTTGTTGCTTCAATGCAAGCGATAATTCGTGGAATGCATGTCAACATTCAGTACGGCATGCACCACTTCCGGATAGTGATGACTTACTGTATTCTAATAATTTCTCGATTTCTTATGCGCATTTATGAATAAACACAATGCCCCAATCCAGTCGTCGTTTACGAGAGCGAAGGAACGGCCTGTGTGGTTGTTTGAAACGTTTTTTTGGGGGGGGGGGCTTGCACGTACGGCCACGCACGTACGGGCACGCGAGAGCAAAGGAACAGCCTGTGTGTTTGTTTCTGGTACGCGGTTTGAAAGTTTTTTTTTTTTCTTTGCACTTACAGCCACGCACTACGGGCACATACTAGTTGTAAATAAATAATTGTAGAAATGTTCCCAGCTCACCTTTGTTTTTCCTATATTGGTCCAGCATGGTACGAATCTGAGTTTAGCCGGGTCTTTATTCCCGATAATCCATCCCTTCTAGCCGGTACGTCTTTGGCAGTGCCGCTCTACTGCATCCGATCCGGAAAGGTAGTTGGTAGTTGGTGGAGTGATCCGGTTCGGACAAGGTGTACCGAGGGCGTGGTTCCCCGGTCTTCAAAACTGCGTGGTTAATTAGGTAACTTTATTCTGGACAAGAGGACCCGACGCCACACGGTTGAGGTAATGGTGTCCACGGTCGGTTAAGCGACCCGCCGCATCACGGAATTATCCGTGAGCGACGGCCTACAATTCCGGGGAGTCTGGTGAGAATTGACGTAGCTTTCCCCCACCTAGTGGTCTTCTCACCCGACCCCGCCGGCCCGCAACAATATATATATATATATATATATATATATATATATATATATATATATATATATATATATGTATATGTATGTGTGTATATTGGGTAGTCGATCAAGTCGAAATTTTTTTTTTTTTTTGAGATTTGTACAACCATTATTATCAGTATTTAAAATGGCGATTTCAGTTAATACAATGGCAATTTTGATGAAACTTGGTTGGGAGGTTCATACCATGACCTAGTTGTGTGTCAATGAGAACCGTTGCTATGGACACCACTGTTGCCTAGCAACGGGACTTTGAAATATTTGGAAAATCATAAAAAAATATTTTTTTCAAAAATCGGGCTACGAGCGACTGCGGGCAGTACATTCAGCCATATTGTCAAAAATTTCCAGCTGGATCCTATGAAAACTGTCGGAGAAGATAGACTTTGAATGAACCCTGGTCGAAAACAATAAAAAAAACGAAGTTTGTTATATCTCAGAGACTATGAGTCAGATATACATGAAACTGGTATGGTAGGTTCATGGTATGTCCTTGTTATGTGTGAGAAAGAACCGTTGCTATGGACCCCTCCGTTGCCTAGCAACGGCCGAAAAACCTCTTAATGTGGGCGTATTTTAACGAAAAAACAATCTGCAGCATTAACCATTGAAGCTGGAATCATGAATTTTCTTGTGCTTAATCCTCAGGCCATTCCCCATCGAACGGGCCCATCGCGTCAGGTTCTATTGGGTAGTCGACTACCCATGTCTGCCTACCGGCTTGTGTGTATATATATATATATATATATATATATATATATATATACACGAGATGAACCATTATGACGTCATAATGAAGGCACAGATGACATCACCATCATTAATATATCTTATTCCAAATGGCAAGTACAGTACTTGACAATGAGCCATGTTTCAATTTTTCCATGGAGCGGTTTCGGAGATATGGTGGTGCAAAGTTTTTCAGTTTTTCTGAGATGGTGCCTGTACCACATGACCTATGACGTCATAATTATGATGTAAAATTCTACAGGAGCCGCACCTATTTGGAAATTTTTGTGTCAATCAGACTAAAAGTTGCTGAGATAATGAATTTTAAAAATGCAGACACGTGCAGTACGTACACACGTTCAGCTCACGATTGCGACCGATCACTTGATCCCGCTTTTTGCTTCATGAGTGCAGGGTAACAACGTCATTAACCTCTTTCCTATGTAAAATCCTTTCCTCCAAGCAGTGTAGCCTGAGTGTGAATCCTGACCCAGCTATAAACTGTCATCCCGCTGTTTCACAGGCACGGTAATTCAACAATGTGTGCCGTCCCTCGGAAGGATGTTAAACTGTGTGTGCAATCTGCCGGCATAAGTTGGTGGACATTAAAGATCCCACGGTGTCCCTCGTGAAGATTAGGCGAGCTATCACCGGCATCATGAACAAATTCCAAATTCTTGCACTAACTACTGCTGGGATGTCAATGGCAAACCACTAAGCATAACCCTTGCCACGAAACTGCTTCAGCAGTACTGGACTTGCCTTTGGGCAGAACAGCAGACTATGAATATAAAATCACATTGTCAAACTCCGGAACCAATAAATACAGAGCTGGAGAAACCTAATGGAAAATATCAGGGAGGGTTAATGCTTCACCTTTGAAAGCAAACGTCACAATCGAATGAGTCATGTAATTTATTCTGACCTGCACAGCATGCTCTATTGTCCGTTACAGATGATACGTTTTCAGAGGTCCAATTGAAACTGGTATTTATACCCACAAGTTGGAATAACTCACCTGCCTGGTCTGTCATTATAATCAAATTGACATTTTATGCTTCAATGCATGTGTTCAAGTGTCTTGATAATTACAATAACAGCCACTGTTGAACTAACAGCTAAATCAAATGTATACTCAGACGTTGACTATTATCCTCCTGACCTCTAACATTTTCGTTTTCGATGCAGCATAATATACATTTCATGCTCAACGTTATATTTTCATCATAGAGTATTTCAAGGGCAAAGAAAAGCAGAAAGTACTTACTAATTCTGTGGAAAGAGGATGGTGTACGAGGAATTATTTGACAAATGGAATGAAAGAAAAAATATTGGGAATTACATCGCAAAATGATTATTGACTCATGGATAGATGGGTATGTGCTCCACGAAACCAGAAAAAAACGAACCATCAATAGATGAAACAAATACCATAATAGTGTGGGCAGAATGCACCGAGTATTGTCCATAATTGGAAATTGTAAAAATCTTTGGGAATGGATTTGTTTGTTTGTTTTATTTATTTATTTATTTGTTTGTGAGATGTCGTAATTTAGTATTGAAGCCCAAGTTAATGTAAGGTGGTGGGCCTTCTGCTAAAATTACTGCAGCACCTGTGGTGATAGTGTTTGATATTTTGTTGCAGCAGCAGTTAATAAAAGGTGATTTATGTTCAAGCCCAGATAATATGCATTGAGGAGCATTGAGGAAGGTGGTGGAGCAGATAAGTGTGATGTTAACCGATATCTTTGACGGCTCATTGGAGTCAGGACAGGTACTTGTGGCTCGAAGAGTAGCAAGGATAGGGTACCACATATACGTTTGTTGGCTAAGGTGAGAGCTTGTGGTGTGGCTGGCACAGTAGCCAACTGGATTGGAAACTGGTTTCGTGATAGGAACCAAAGAATGGCTGTGAATGGGAGAATGCCATGCTGGGAGGTTGGAATTTGTGGGGTACCTCAGGGATAGGATAGTTTTCATACTATAATTCAAGAAGCATCTGTTTGCTTGTTTGTTTGACTTCTATGTACTCCTGAACTGCTGGATAGAATGAGTTGTGGTGACTGTACTGGAGGTCAGGTTGTTGGTGGTAAAAAAAAATACATCAAAGCCTCAGGAGTTCAGAGTGGAGGGAGCACCCCAATTCTTGCATCATATGGTGGCACTCCCAGTGGGAGGGGAGTTTGAATTAGGCAGATTATTCTATTATTTGACATTCTACACTTTAGCCACACAGTGCTGGCAGGACACCACACAATGTTGGCTGCAGATGCCAGGGAGTCAGACAAATGGAAAACTCCAAACTGGATTAAGTTTCACATGCAACCATCAAAGTGAGCTTTGGATACATCCTCCTCTTCTGACTTAAGCTTTGTGAATGGTGAAGCAATTTTAAGGATAAAGATACGTGCCACTTGCCTCAGAATTATTGTCCTCCATGCAGGGTTGGCCGGAGATCAAATTGTGCCTCAGACAAGGGACGTCTTGGATAGCCCATCTCCATTTGTTCAACTTTGGAATACCTGAGCGGGTAGTGAGTGCAGGCAGTGGTAAGGGGGAAGCGAGTGCAGGCAGTATTGAGGGAGTATCAAATGCAGGTACTTGTGAGGGTGCAGTAAGGGCATGCAGTACTGGTGATGTTATAGCAAGGATATTCAGTGGTGAGGGGGTCGTGAGGGTGGAGATGCTTAATATAATGGAGGGTGTAGACTAAAACAAAGTGCAGAAGAATTTTTCAGTGGAAAAGACTGATAGGGTAGGGACTAGTCCTGACAGTGAAGAAGAGGAAGGTTAAGACGGTATGAGGCAAGGATGTTTCACTGAGAGGGTAGTATTTTTTTGTTTTGTTTTTGTATACATTGTCGAGGCTCGTATGACAGCTAAAAGTTAAAGTAGTTAAAGCATGGAATGGTCTCCCTGGAAAGGTAGTGGCAACAGAAAGAGTAAATAGGTTTAAATTGGAATTAGATAGGTACCTTGGAGCATTGGAGACAGGGGTACAGGGATATTGGCAGAATTTGTAGGTAGCTTGTGGATGCATGAGTGATTGTGTACACCTGTGCTTCGTGTGATGTCTATGAGAGGGTCTTGTCAAGGGATAGTGTGTAGTTGGTGTGTATTCTTCACCCTAAAACCACCTTTGCCTACCCCTCTCAACCCCCCCCCCCCAAAACAGAAAAATAATTGTTGTTGGTGTAGCACAGGCATAATGGACCGAATGGCCTCCTCCTGCATCAAATTTCCTTGTTATTTCTTCGTGGCAGGTGCACTCTCAGCCCGGCAGACAGCGCACCCCAAATCCAGCACCCCAGGCGGTCGGTCATCTGAGTTGCCTGTCCCCAAATCTGGCCCTGCCTGCATGCTTCCTAATCTTGTGACTACAGTTTCGTGAAATATCACTTCTGATCAAAACGTCTCTTGTGCATTCGACATACAGAGACAGCTTATACTGTTGAGTTGATTCCAGTATTATGGGTATAATGCAACAGCTTGGATATTTAATAACCAGCAAGTACTGGTGCAAAGCTTTCAGTACAACAACTGGTTTGTTATCAAGGTCTCTTGAAAAAACAGCTTAATTATGACATGTAGTGGACTATAACTCTAGCTTGATGTAATCTGCAGTGAAAAAGATTAGCAGAAACCTGATGTTTGCAATTGTCTGATGGGATCCACTATTTTTGATGACCGTGATATTCAGTGAGTGTCCACTCCAAATGGTTGATGATTCAACCCTATTCCTAACAAGATGAAGTCGGATGACAAAGCTTTCATCTTATCCATTGTTTGTGTAATTATTTTTATTACACTTGATCTAAGGCTCGTAGTGAAACACACACACACACACACACACACACACACGGACATGGAAATCAGCCAAAATCACTGCCTTACATAAAAATGCGCAAAAACTGATTGCCTTAACTACACAGACCTATCAGCTTAATTCTAAGTTCCAATCATCAGCAAGGTCATGGAATCCATCATCGCAGATAGGAAATATTTCCCTTTCTCCAACAACCTCATCTCAGGTCACCAATTTGGTTTCAGACCAGCTCACTCCACCTTGAACATACTGCTTCTACTCGCACAACAATGGTTGAGGCTCTCAATGTCAGGCATGAGATCAGAGCTGTCTCTGTGGAAATATCTCATGCTTTTGAGACAGCCTTGCATCCTGCCTTGCTCTCCAAACTTTCTGCGTATGACATCTGATACCAACTCCACACATGGCCGATTGTTTTCCTCTACTCTCACAGCCAACGGGTGGCTCTCAATGAAATCCTTTAATTGCCTCTCCCTGTCAAGGCTGGAGTACCCCAAGGCAGTGTTCTGGGCTCAGTCCTATTCCTCATCTTCATAAATGATCTCTCTGACTCTCTGGAAAATCCTCTTTATCTATTTGATGATGACTCACCCTCTGCCATGACATCCATCCTCCTTCAGAATGGTAGGCTGCAGCCTCTTCCCTCTCTTCGGACTGTGGTAAAATCACAAACTAAAACACTTGGAATATGTCTTTTAATCCTGACAAATCTCACTCTCAAAATCTCTCTCCGAAAGGATCATCTGACAACTCTTCGGCAATACCACAGCATTATTTCATGCCCATAGTTGTTCACCAAGGTCATGGAGCACTTCGAGGCATCGAAGTGCGACTACCATCCAATGTGATATGATGGGTACTGACCAAGATTGGCATGGGTGGTGGAGGAGGGAGGGGGATGGAGGAGTATTTGCAAGGGGACAATATTTGAAATTTAGGCACGTAATATGATGACATCAAATTATACAGATAGCATCTTGCAATGCCAGGCATCATATGAATACAAAAGCTGTAAAAGGGTTAATGAGAAAGTTCAAAATTTTTATACATGTAACTTCACGGAGGAGCATGTTTAGGAAATGCAGTTTGATAGATGTGCAAACGGCCTGTTTCACTAATGGTGATTGGGTACTGAAATAAAGAGGTACTTACTAATATAAAGTCGATGAATGAGTAGTATCGATAATATAAAATATAAATGAAATTAGTCCAATCCAGAAACCAAAAAAGTCTAAAACCAATAGGCAATATCCCGAACAAATGTCAAAGACAATAAAATCAAATTAATCCAGCAAAGTTAGTTCGCAATGACATGGAAACAAGATATGACCAGAGAAAATATTTTCCTTCATATACAGTATATACCATCAAGCCGGATGGGTTAACCCCTTGTTAACGTCTCCTGCATTAATCCCTTCCAGTGTTTATCATTTATCAAGTTGGTCTGAATGGATAAATGCCAGAGGCCATTAACAAACAATTATGGGCAGATAAAATAGAAGCACCTGAGAGGGGATTAACTTTAAAAAATTTAGTAGCTAAATTAGCAACATATGAAATCAATCCATTGATGGGAGATTAGAATTAGTTCTGTGGTCCAGACTGATTTCTGCAGTCTGGATGTGGATCGCGGTCCGCCTTTTGAGGACCCTCATTTGTATATCATACTAAACGATAAAACCAACGAACGCTGCTCAAATTATACCGCCATATAACGTCGAAACACCGAATCCAGGCAAGGGCTATCAAGATCACATAGCATGACATTGACAGGTCACGTGATAGGTAGACACAGTTACATGCCATTGTCACGTGACACAGTTACATGCCATTGTCTTTGGGCATGTGACGCTCTGTGAATGGGACTGAGGCTCCACCAGCTGACATTTATTTACAGATATGTTCGCTTATGGAAATTTACGGAGAGTTTTGCGATTTTTCATCAGGATCTCGAACATCAACTTTCTAACCCTCATAGAAAGTAGGAAACATTTATAAGAGTGGGTGAGTATTTCAGTGGATAGATGGAGCTTTATATATTAGATATCTTTTAAGAATAAAATTTGTCGTGTCTTGGACTATTGTGAGTATCTCTTTCGCAGAACATTTTGAATGCCCCCATCTAACCTAATATAATATACAAATTAGTTTGCATTGGAATATTTAAGCTGGTATGCCCCTTGAAAGATCCACATGCTTTCAGATTTGACAACCAATTAACACCATTTCCAAAGGCAGCCAGGAGGTTACGCTCCATGAAGCATTTAATCCCAATGGGCAGTCCGTATAATAACCTTGTATGATGTTTCTATGGATAGCATGAAATTTTCGTGAAATTCTTATCAAATTTTAGCAGATTGCCTGATAAATTAAAAGGAGAAATGGGAATATATAAGGGAGCAAGTGAGAGCAGGAGTTTCATCACAAACAAAAGTAACTGCTCTTGATCAGATGCTCGCACTATACTTTCCACCCAACGTCTCGTTTCTGCTGTTCCTTATTCAATATTTTGCTTTCCAATGAAACCTCCCAAACTCGCTTGCTTTCATTGTTTTAGCTTTTCAATCACTATGTAATCTGAATTCGTCGAATATATTCATTGTTATGTTTTAACTCTGCCTGTACTACTCAACATATTGGTGTGCTGCCGCTCCCAAGCCCGGATAAAGGAGGAGGGTTAGTCTACCGCCAGCTCCCATGCCACGTAAAATGTCATTGCTACAGAAACGAATAAGAGATTGAATCAAACTTATCAATGTAATGGAAAGAGTAGCATGACAGACAGTGTGCCGATGAAGAGTGGGAGTGACAGCCCTACAAAAGCTTCTCGTTTGAACGGCACTTTCTTCATGGCTGAACACCTCTTTAATATGGGCTGTTGGAATGTTAGAACATTGTACAAGCCATCTAAAACCCAGAAATTGGTAAATGAAATGGAACAATATGACTAATAGATATATTTGGAGAGACTGGATGAAGATGGACAGGATACAATAAGATTTCAATTGATAAGATGACTGTAATAATAGCCAGATTAATCAACCTGGGGACTGCAGTCACTGAGGGTGTGGAATTGGGGAAGATGAACTCAGATCTCAGATTACAAAAGTTACAGCATCACTTAACAAGTTGAAAAATATTTGGAAAATAAATGAGCACAAGGACTAAATCCAGCTCTACAATAGCAATGCCATATCTGTGATTTGTATGGAGGAGAGACGTGGCCTATTACAAAGAAAATACAAATAATAATTGACACATGGATTCCATGAGCGTCGGGAAAGTTATGAGGATTAGAAACATGGATTTAAGGAAACTGACAAAACAGAAACCTACCTGCAAGAGAAATTTTGAGAACAGTGACTGAGATGGTTTGGGCACATAGTAGGAATGGAAATAACTAGATTCCCAAGACAAGTCATCGACTGAAAACAAACAGGGAATATAAAGTCAGGAAGATCTTGGACCACTTGGAAATCAACAGTCAAGTCAATGGACATTGAATGGAATGAGGCACTCAAACTAGCAAAAGAGAGAACTGTTTGGAAACAAATTGTATCTGCCCAATGTGACATATGACAGGCACAGTAGTAGGAGTCATAGTAGTAGTAGTAGTCAAAATAGTATTCATTGTATGAAGAACCTTTATCACCAAACTGTTCAATAGCATCTCATACCCATTGTTTGCAAGTGAAGCCCAGTAAGGCATGGGCACAGTCGTAATCCACTGCGGCCAAGGAGACATGACTTTTAAACTGTAAAAGTGCTCAGTCGTGCCTTGGCATACAACACTGAAAAATCGATATTGCACAGTGATTTACGTGTGTTCCACTCCATGCTTCCATTGCCTTCACCATGTGTTGTTGGTGGTCGTTTTCAAAGAAACACCTGTTTTGTTAAACTGTGTGAAGCATTATTTAAACCAATTTTCCAACTATTTAATGATTGCTGCATTTATAAGATAAATGTGTTCTTGATGTAAGAGGCAACGGTGTCGTTTTCATCCAGAATTTATTCCACAGGTAAATTTTATGTCTTCCAAAGTGCAAGGTTTGAGAAAACCTAAGACCTGATTTCAGAATACAGCCAGAATGTGTTCCAACATTTATTTGACCCAAGAGAAACCTGGCTCAACTGCTCATTCAGGGATTTTTAGGCCAAAGAAAAAGAACTGCACTCAGTCTTGAAATCGCATAGTCTAGCAAGAGTATTGTACTGGTAATATGCATGTCCCTCTGGATTTTTGTCCATTTTTTGCATCTTTTGTCAAGTGTGAACATCTATATCTCCCAAGTTTCCGCACATTGCCATGAGGCTTTCCCAATATAGATGAAGGCAATAAATCGTTGTGCTGATGTCAAATGTGCTTCAGACTGGTTGACATTATCATGATCATTCTGCAGCATTGCAGATGCCAAAAATAGCCTCCTGGTGCTTATGGAGTCATTTGTGAGTATTGTAAATGTGGCGTGCAGGTATATTGCTGCATATAATGTGTTGGAGATTTGAGAAACGTCGACATGCAAAAATTTATGGGCATCGGAATGTTGAAAATGCCTTTGGTGCTCGTTATCATCATGCAGTTTAGGGATGCATGTATCTGTAAAAGTCAGCCTGGTGTGCTTGGATAATGAGCTGTTGTAGAGAAATATTGTGACTTGCTTTTTTTCGTGATGATAGTCTGGTTTTTGTGTGCTTCTGAAAGCAGGTTACTGCAGAAATTAATGATAGGTTTATCATCGTGCTTGTTATATCAAATAAATTATAACGAGGTTCAAATTTGATCCATACCTTTGGGTTGGCCTGCGACCATTTCGCAACAATGATAATTATTTGATAGGATCTCAGGTCCAAATCCCATTTAATGGGATGATTTGTCCATTGTCTGCTTATGTCCTTGAAATTCATGTTAAGTATAATGATGTTCTGTCCCACATGAAATATGTACACATGCTCCTCCATGAATCACACATCCCTGTAAAAATAAGTAAAGATTAGAGAGAAATAAAAAACAAAAGATTTATAGAGTTGTTGAAGGATTGTTATATAATACAATGATACAACAGAGGATAAACTGAAGTATCAAAGGGTAATTTTCATATATATGGTTACGTTTGTGGGGGAGGGACAGTAATTAGATTATGTCCGAAGACTGTGTATATCGACATGGAGATCTTTCCCTGTATTAAGTATGTGTTTATGGCAAGGAGTCTATGTAAAACATTGTCTAGGAAGGAGACGGGAGGTTGTGCTTGTAAAGATAGGTCAAGGCATCTCCTCTCGTGTTCTCCTCTGTTAAGTCAGGAAGGCTTGAGCATGTATTTACTAACCAACAGAGGGAGTTAACTCTTTCCCCACAGCTGTGGGGATTTGTTCAATGTCCAAGGTGGAGATTGGTGGAATGCCTTGAGGCAGATACTTGTTGATTGCCACATACCGGGGATTGGTGGAAGACCTTTTGACGGGATTTGGATGAAGACCTCGGGTGGGGATCGCCTGCACGATTTAAGCCAGGAGTATACACATGTGACAATATTAATACTTCTGGACCTATGTGCTCCTTTTTATACAATTGATCATACAGTTTTAGGATATCATCTTCATTTTTGTTTAGGTGTTTATCGACCTGCACTTGAATGGTTATAAATCTGATTTTACAAATTGTACATTCACCCTCGATATTGCTGATCATTCATCGATCTGCCAGTGTTCCTCACAGATCTGTTCTTTAACTTTTGCTCTCTCATTATTGCATTTACTTGACACAATTTTACGAAATCTTAGTCACTTTTAATTTTTACACAGATGACACCGACATCTATTTGTCCAAGAAACCTGGCAATGCTGTCTTCTACAACACTGCATCTGTGTCTTGCCGAAACTCAAAATGGGATGTCCATGGACTCTCTAAAACTAAATGCTTTCAATACTTACATGCTGACCGTAAGCTCATCATCAGTCCTTGTAAACTTCAACCCCAGGTTGTGAAACCTGTGGATCATCGCCTGATAACTGATATTTTGGTCTCTAACTTAGGAGTCACAATGGACCCGACTTTCTTTTTGTCCACTCGTGGCTAAAATCTGCAACTAGAACAACACTCGGTGGAGCACATACCTCCACAAGGCTGAACAGTTATATTTTGTATAGCATTGTACTGAACAGTTCATGTTTTGCTCTGGATCCAGACATGACCTAAAATCGTATCGACTTGTTCTTGTCACCTAAACAACTTATCCACCTTGTTTTGTCATAACTCATCCACAACTTTTTGACCCACACATAACCTCCATCTACCTTTCGTAGGCAGAGGCAACTACTCTCTGACTGAAATATCTTTGCATTATTAGTCCTTCCTCTCCTCTTTTTCACTCTCAGGCTATGGCCCCTTTTCCTATCACTGTACTGTATATTCTGCTGAAAAAGTCTGCACTTATTTTGTCTATACCTTCATTATCTTAAACATCTCAATCAAATCCCTAAGTAATCACCTCCTTTCTAATATATAAAGTCCTGTCTCCTTAAGCTGCAACTCTTAACTTAGTCTTGCTAGCCTCTGAAACAATGTAGTAGCCCTGCACTGTACCCTCTCAATGACAGCTATGTCCTTCCTCATATGAGGTGGCCAAAACTAAACATAATATTCCAGATGAAGGCCTCACTAAATTCCTATACAGTGTTAACACGACCTATTTTGATTTATAATTAATCCTTTATAAATGCAACCTAAAACCCTGTTAGCCCATGGGCTGAATAGGGCTACCGTTCCCCCCTCCCCACCAGTTCTCCACTTGGTTGGTATATTTTTGTTCCTTCGGATGTCCTGGGTGAGAAAAAAAAACATGTTAACACACAATATCTTGGGTTGAAATTGTACTTTGGACACCTTGTTGAGAGCTACCCATCATCACGTGAAGCTATTTTCGTACTCTGAAATTTTGTGGGAATGGTTGCTTATCAGGCTCCTGACTCATTTTGAATGCAATGCTCATTGAATGTTGTACAAATTTTAAAGGTTAATCAACTGCCTGTTCAATGGTGTATCAAACGTGCATTTCCAATGAATATTCATCCAAACAGTCATGCAATCACAATAACTTATAATCTAAGCAAACGCTTCATCAAATTTATCAATGAAATTAACCAGACTGAGTCTGATTATTTATATGTAACCTTAAATACTGTTTAATCCATTGTATCAATTAGAGGGATCCCTTGGTAAAGTTTTGAGATCAAACTTGATAGCTTGTGATGATTTTTCAGTGTGCACAGCCAATATATTAAGCTTGCATCATCGCGCAATTTATCCACAACATGGCTCCTCACAAATGACTTTGCAGTCTACGGGTGATGGAGATTCAGAGATCACCTACTGCACTCTAGCCTAAAATGACTGGTATTTTTTGTTCATTTGGAGGTCCCGAATGAGAAAAATTATGTTCACTTCTATTTGTTTGGATGGAATTGTACTTTAGACTCGATATTTATAAATTATCAGATGTTGCGAAAAGCGAATTTTCATGTTGAAATTTAAGGAGTGTGTGTGATTCCTTAACAGACAGTCCATCCCATCTTGAATGTTTGTACCAATCATGTAGAACACTTGGAACAGGTCATTGATTTCCTTCTTCAGTTATGTAAATATTATGATTATCCTATAAATAATGACCTTATTCGAGTATTCTAATCACAATATGGATTGAGGAAAATGCTGGATTTAATGTTAAAATGAACTCAAAGGCACATCGTTGCTGCAGTTGTGATATTTGATCACGTAACTAATGTAGACACGTCAATATTGGTGGTGGCAGCTATGTAAAGGTTAGTGCTTCTTTCCAACAGATGACGTTGACCGATATCATCCAAAGCTGAAAAATGGATCAACCGGAGATGACAAAGAAAAGAAAGCGCAAGTACAGTGAAGACTTTGAGTCTAGAAAGAAAGAAGATTGTGTGCTTCATTTCAGTGCTTCCAAGTGTGAACATTTCACATTCTTCTCTGAAACAAAATATGTTGAAGAGACTACAAAGTCTGCACCAAATACCACTCTGGTGACTCACACAACCACCAGGCTGTGCATCAAGAGGATGGAACACACCTGCAAACTAATACCCATCCCAAATGAGGAGAACCAAGGATACCACAGTGACTTATCATTGTTTTACAATGAACCGAAACAGATTGGCCAAATCTACTGAATCAAATCCTGAACCATCATTCTCATCACCTGGCTCAAGGAGATCCTCAGCAGATTGAGCCAAACATATTCTAGCCTGAATGCCGATTCTGTAACAAAGAAGATCGTAAAAAGACAAAGATCAAGGGTATATGGACAACTGAAGCTATTTCAAGATTTGAATTTGATGGAGGGGAAACTATCATTGAAATAGCAGAAATAAAAAAGGATGAAAAGCTTCTTGTGCAGATCAGAGGATTGGTCTTCTTTGCTTGTGAAGCACAGTACCATAGACGTTGTCACCGAAAATATGTTGCAGACGCACGCTGGTGGAAGAGCGAGGATCAGTGGCGTGCAGAGGTCTGGTGATGCCCAGAGCAAATCTTGATTGTATGCCCCCAAAGACTAAAGTATAAGGCCTAATATGCTGAGAAATATTATGAGAAAGGAAAACATTTTGAATATATAAACACAGATGAAATAAATGCTTTATTCGATTTTAATATAAATCAATCAAATTTATTAAGTTATTTTCCCTAAATGATACCTCCTGTCACAAAACACCTGAACTACTTCACTTTTTACATCAGCTGTGAGAAATTCTTTTTCAATGCTTATGAAAGCCAGGTTGGTCAGTCGCTCCTGTGACATAGAAGACCTCAGATATGTTTTTATTAATTGCAGTTTTGAAAATGACCTTTAACAGCTTGCGACTGAAAATGCGATTGTAAGCAGTAATCTGTATGAAACACACAGCGTCGGAAAGATATCCCTCCCATACTGCAGTAAAGACTCCAGAGCATCTTTAGGATCAGGGGGAACTCTATTCCCTCCAGCTCGAAGGAGCATCACAAAATCAATAATTTCGTCATATAACTGAATTGCAACCACATCATTGTCATAATTTGCAAAGTCTGAACATTCCTTTTTTAATTTCTCTCTTTCTTGTTCATCTTCAATCACTACTGAATTCAAGTTCAGAAGAAAATAAAATCAGTCACTGAGTCTTTGAAGACGGAACACTGAACACTGTGCTCTTCAATTCCAGTTTTTAATCTGTTTACAATCTTTTCCATTACTCTATTCATTTCTTCTTGTGCCGTCACACAAGACGGTGGAGGCTCTCACTCGCTCAGCTCATTAAGGATGTCTATGGGGGGGGGGGGTTGGAGGATGCCCCTGGAGGATGGAGGAGGAGGATCCATGTCATTGCAAGGATGCCCCTCTTTCAGTCAGTTGAGATGATGCCTGTGTTCCAGGAGGAGCACAGAACTGCATGCAATGACATGAGTACAGCATTTCCACCAGCCCAGAGAAGTTCAGCATGGGTGCCACAGATCCCAGCAGCTTTACCCCATTTCAACCGGTTCACTGCAGCTTGTGTACCACCATACACTCCAAACCGTATCTTGCTGACTCTCTAGGCATTATTCTTCTCCTTGTTTGTGCAATTGGTATTCCCCAATTTTCACAATATTCATTGGCTAAATCTATTGCATTGTGGATAATTTCATCATTCTTCAAATTCAAGATATGAATAAGTCCTCTCAGATCACAAGAAGCTTCATGGAACCCCATTTTCGGATCCTGCAAACGTTTTCAGACTTTCTCCACTGATGATAAAACTGAGTACCAAAAATTTAATAAAGCTATAAACGGGAACTGTTAAATAGAGTTCAGTAGCGATCCTGCATCAGATTTAGTTTCCCTTGAAAATTCTCCTTCCAGCAGGTGTTGAAGGCTTGCAATAACGTTGTCACACTCTTCGTGGATTACTTGCACAGCATCATGGCTGAAACTCCATCTTGTGTCACACTGTCTTTTCACAGTCTGAGTGACAAAAGATTTTAACACTTCCCAACGAGAAGTAGACGAAGAAAAAAAAGTAAAGTTTTTCCAGAATGCCAAAAAATGTAACAACAACAGGTTGCACCTCACTTGCATGGACACAGGCCAAATTGAGGCTGTGGTTCTCACAGTTCACAAACACAGCTTTTGGGTTAACTTCAAGAATTTTTTGTTGAACACCTCCTCTCATTCCAGATTACATAACTGCTGCGTTATCATATGCTTGACCACGACAATCATTCATGGAAATTTTGTCTTCCAATTTTTCCTGAATTTTATTTACCAGGCTGACTGCATCTTTCTTGTTGACTTGAAAAAATCCCAGAAATGTCTCCTTTATTTCTACTTTTCTGTTTTCATCAATATGAACGTAACGCAGAATTTCAGAAACCTGATCTTCATGGGCAATATCTGGAGTTGAATCCAGCATTATGCTAAAATATTTTGCGTCCTTAATTTCGGAAATTATATTTTTCTTGACAGTTTCACCAAGATGATTGATTATTTCGTTTTGAATTTTGTTGGACAAGTAGGTGACACTTTTTGGTTTCTCTTTCCCTCTCTGCAAGTGTTTTGCTAAGATGTCATCATATTTGGCCAAAAGTCTGATTGTTGCTAGAAAGTTTCCTGTATTTTCACTGACTGTCTCCGCTGGCTCTGATAACCCAGATATTCCTTCTCCTCGATGTCCACGATAGGCCAGATTCTGTTTTGCCAGAAAGGATATAACCTCGACAATCCGTTCAGTTATAGCTTTCCATCTTTTCTTTTCAGCAGACATTTGCTGTTGAAGTTCAGCATCTATCGTAGTTGAATGACTGAGTCGAACTACGAGGTTCAGGTATTCCCTCATGTGAGCTCTGTGAGAAGGGCTTTTCTCATGGTCAGGTATTCTTGGATCTCTCAGCCAGACAGATAATGTGGTACTCCATTGATAGGAGAGGTATACAAAGGAGAACCTTCAGTGACAGTCCTAAAAATTAAGTGGTTGGAGGCCACTTAAGATTATAGGATTTATCCTGGGCATTCAAATGTTATAAATACAGGTTAGAGAACTGAGACCTTTAACGGAGAGTTGAAGGCTCTGCCATGCTAACAGGGATTGGAGGCTCCTGAAAGGGGGGAGGGTCAGCCCCCCCCCTCCAAGAGAGGGTTGGAGGCCCTGCTCGTTAAGAAGTTCAAGTGCCCATGGGGGAGAACAAATAAGTGTTACAAATGTTTGTCAAGTTACCTCTTTGGATTTCTGTTTGTTCATTGTGCTCACTGGAAGTTTGCTTGCTGTGAGACTCTTACAGTACATTGTTATTGTGTGGTGTTACGGATTCATAAATCCTATATGATTGGAAATGTTAAGTTTTGTGTTAAGGACATAACTTGGGTGTTCCAACCTGGAGGGATAAATTGAGCTGAAGAGCTAAAGAATGCAATTTATTGTCTTTATGCACAAGTTGAAAGAACTGTATTTGTTTTCATCATAATTTGAAAGGATAGAACTCTTGTATTTTTGCATTTATATCTCATTTGCATGCACACTGATTTGCATGTCGTACCAAGTGTTGTATTATTTGAGTTGTTTACATTAAGTAAGTGTTGAAGTGGAGCATGTGTAAGTCCAGTAGTGCTGTGTAAGTGCTGAGCTTGAGTGGGATTTTTTTGGAGTTCCTTGGAGTTCTACTACTTGTATGGAACTAAACCTTCAAGTTGATGAACTGGATTCAAACCTCTTATCTATTGAGGTAAGATTTTATTTTCCTATTTGCAGAGTTTGATTTAAGCATATAATCATTTAATAATTAAATCACTTAATTAATACATTATTATTTTCTCTCACAGGAAATTGTATCTGAAACACAAAATGAAAATACTGCTTTTGCCACAACTTGGGGCGAAATTGTCGGTTTGGTTGAAGACCTTATGAGCGACCAAGACCCACAGAACGAGCTCATCCTTGATGACCCAACCAAAGAGTTATACCTTGGAGACCAGCAAAATCCTGAAAAAGAGTTTTACAGCAATAGTACTCATTGCGAGTTATCAAGACAATACCCACTGAACAAGTTATACCTTGATGAGCCAGAATACAAGTTTTACCTTGGAGACTCACAAATTTTGAAAAAATCAGTAAATGAGTTCTTCCTTGATGGTTTAAATAACTACCTTGGAGACTCAGGAAAAGGGTTCTGTCAAGATGGTTCCAAATATGGGGCCTACCGTGGAGACTCACAAATTTTGAAAAAATCAGTAAATGAGTTATCCTTGGTGGTTTTAAATGTGAAACCTACCTTGGAGGCCTCACAAATTTTGAAAAAATCAATAAATGAGTTCTGCCTTGATGGTTTAAATAACTACCTTGGAGACTCAGGAAAAGGGTTCTGCCAAGATGGTTCCAAATATGGGGCCTACCTTGGAGACTCACAAATTTTGAAAAAATCAGGAAATGAGTTATCCCTTCGAGACTTGGAAAGTTGGGTTTATTTTGGAGACTTGAAATGTGGTTTCTACCACTCTTGGGGATCTAAACCTATCGATGTAGTTCTTTGTTGGATGGTGCTTGATGAGAACAACATCAAGAAAGTTCTGGGAAGAAAGTGCAGGAAAGTTCTTATTCCACGTTTCTTCTTCATCAAATCTGAAAGCCTTAAAAGACAGAATTGGAAGAAGAGAAAAAAAACATTAAAAAATGTATATTGTTAGTTCTGGGAAGAAAGTGCAGGAAAGTTCTTACTCCCACTTTCTAGTTCATCAAACCTGAAAGCCTTAAAAGACAGAATTGGAAGAAGAGAAAAAAAAACACCACAAAAAACCAATGTCACCCCCAGGGTGACCAGTAACTTGCCAAAATGTGAACATGAGTGACTTATTTATTCGATTAAAGTTACTCAAAAAATAAGGGTTTCGTCGACCTTGATGCTTGATCTTTGACCTTGACCTTTATATTTTCGTATGGATAATGGTATCTCTCCAGGACCGTTGTACATGAAATATCAAGAGATTTTGATGAGAACTGAGGAAATAAAATTTTCATGAAAAATCCGTTTTTTCGTCATGACGTCATAGCGTCAAACTTTTGACAGATCTGGAAAGCACTTATCAAGCGCTTTCATATGAGGTATTACTCAATATGGTATCTAAGATTTCAAAATTTGACCTTGGGCTCAAAAACTTTCGACCTCCAGCGCGAACCATGAAGGTCAAGGCCGATCGCCACCAAAAATTAATCAGCTGAGCGCCAGACCATGAACTATATCCCCATGAAGTTTGAAGACGATCCGATCAAAATTACTCAAAAAATAAGGGTTTTGTCGACTCCCCTGATTTGCGACAAAGTGACCTTGACCTTTGACTTTGAACTTGAAAATTTTATGCGCTGAAAGGGACCTCCATCGGACTCTGATGTGCGAAGTTACAAAAATTTCCAATGATAACTGTGCTCTGCAGAGTGATCGATACGTGATTACAGACAAACAAACAAAAAAAAAAACATACAAGCTGACTAACATATCTTGCAAAAACTTCGTTTTGGCAAGATAGTAAAAAAATATATTGTTGAAATACGTATTGAAAAAAAAAAAGACATTGTGTTGGGCGAGGGATGGGGTGAGGGTTAGGATTTTGAATGTGAGGGTTGGGGTTGAATTTTTGAATGTGAGGGTTGGGGTGGGGGTTGAGATTTTGAATGTGAGGATTGGGTGGGGGGTTGAGATTTTGAATGTGATGGTTCAGGCAGGGGTTGAGATTTTTAATATGAGGGTTGGGGTGGGGGTTTAGATTTTGAATGTGGGCGGGGGGGGGGGGGACACACACACACACACACATACACCAACAAACAAAAGTTAAGCCTTGACGATTCAGTTGAGGATTCTATGTTTTGGGTTCACAGATCTAAGAACGTCCCCCTTGACACACATTATATATTTTTATTTTACCCTCGGTAGATGCCACCTGTTAAACACCTCGGATTTGGCCCTCGAGTGTCCACAACGGTATATAGTAGAGGGGAGTGAAGGACCAACCCATTGCTCCCATGGGCATTATTTGCTTTGTTTTGTCTTTTGTAATTCCTGTGAATAAAATAAACCTAAAATCTCTTCCCCTTCTAAATCATATATCTTATAAGTCCAAGGAACCGTATCTATTACATCAACAATTTAAAAAAGTTCATTCGTCCATCGCTTTGCATAACCTTTTTCAAAATGAGATTTCCACCTATATATTCTTATGATATCACCAACTTTGAAGTTGGGCTTTTTCACATTAATCGCTTTTTCATATTTTAATTTTGTAAATGTTTCTGATGGTTTCATATTCATTGACGTGTGAATCATGTCATTATACTTATCCACAATATCTTGAATAAAAGATGACCATTGTTGTGAACCGAGTTGTGTGAATTTTTATATAATCTCTCTTTTAAGGTACAATTAAAACGTTCAATAACAACGGCTTTTCCTTCATTAAAGGTACTGTATAATGTAATACTGTTATTTTTTAGAAAATTCATAAATGTCTTGTTATAAAACTCTCTACCCTCATAAGTCCACAATTTTTTAGGTTTTCTCTTACTTTTATTAAATATATGTTGAAAGGCTAACATAAGAGTATTACCTGTTTTGTTTTTTTAAAGGGACAACCCACGCATATCTACTCCTCAAATCAATAACAGTTAAAGCATACTTGTACCCCTTATCATTATTGAGTTCAATCAAATCAACGGACCAGATATAATCAACTTCCTTGGAATAAACCTTCCTTCTCTGAAACTTTGTGAATATTGGTTGATGTAATTAATCAGCTAATTGCTCTTCAATCTTAATGACATCATTAGAGCCTATAAGTTTTTTGAATTTCCAAGTACAAGTTTCAATTTAGCACTGATCATCTTCTTCATGATGAACCGGTCAATTTTTTTCTCTCAAGGTTGGATTTTGTAGTAGAGACAAATTATACAACATTTCTCTATCGGTTTCATGTTTTTCTTCCAATGTTGTGGTATTCCCATAATCAATATCGTGTCTCATGCACACTTCATCAACCCTATTGATGGGTTTACTCCATGGTTTAGGATTGTCTGCCTCATCTAATCTTTTATCCAAGTTTGTGCCTGGACCACAGAAAGAATATCCTGGTAGATGTAATTCCCCTGGTATTCCAGTAGTTGTAAATTTACTTCCTGATAAAAATTTTTGTATATCTCATCCACGTTTGTGTTTGGAGATAAATTGACACTTTTTTGAATCACACAACGAACATATACCTTTTTGTATAACCCTGTTATTTTTACTTTTAAAATATGAGATTTTTTATTATTAGTTTTCTTTTTACATTTGAGACAATAACTCATTTATTTATGAGAAAAATTCCTGCAGAGTGCAAAAACCTTTTTAGTTTCCAACATGCACATTTGAATCTTAATTTTTAAAACATAAAGAATCCTCAGAAATGCCTTCACTCTCTCCTCCATTTATTTAAGAAAAAAAATGAAAAAATTTAATCAAAGTAAATCACACCAACATCATCAATAATATAATCTTTATCTCCACTTTCTCATTTAATATCTTCTCACTGAAAACGATGTCAATAGTCTTGTCGAAAATATTGCGATTAGACTTGTCAATTCATTGTTTTCCTCCTCGGTACATTGAGATTCATTTATTTTCTGTAATACCCGCAATCTTTTTTTTAATCTCACCGGTTTCCATATTTATTCATTCTTGCCCTTTCCTCCCTCTCCTCCCTCTTCTCTCTCTTCTCCCTCTCAGCCTTCTCTCTCTTCTCCTTTTCCTCCTCTGCTCTCTCTCTCTTCTTCTCTCTCTTCAACTCCTTCCTCGTCCCTTACTATCCTTGAATTGCTTTTCTTGTTATTCCTGTATCCAAAATAATTTTTTTTACAACAGGAAACCAATAAAATTTCTTTTGAATTTCTAAAAGAGCCTTACGTTTTCTTAACTTTATAATTTTTTTCATTATTTAACTTTCTAATTAAATCTAAAGTTGTCGCTTTATCAACATCAGCATAATGCCAATCTTTTATTGAAAATGCCTCATTCTTTTGTTGTAGAACATATTTATTAAAAGACCGAATACCCTTTTCTTGAAGGTATGCTTGGACACAGAAATGATAATTTTCTTGAAGCCTTCTTGCTGTCATTTATGTATTAGAAATATATGTCAGAATAATTTTATGACACGAAACACCTCCCCATCTTCCCAGAGTTAAATCATTTTGTATTTCCTTACTAATTATATATAATGCTGTTTTTTTCTGTTTTCATGAGATAAACTTGGGCAAAACCATTATTATATTTATCCTTATTAAATTATTTTATTTGTTGTTTACTAATCGTGCTTCCACAAAACTCATTCTCCATACCAAGTGGATAATATTCTTCCTTACGAGACTGATTTAATTGTTCCAGGTCTTCAAAGTCAATTTTAAAAGACCAATTATACCCTAAATCATTCATATCATGCCCCCATTGTTCTATTCTCATACAAACAATACGCCCTTCTTTATAAAAATTTATTTTAATTCGAACTGTGAATTCTATATGACCTGGAGATAAAATCAACACTTCTGTATCTTTGGTATACACGGCCGTTTTATTTAAGGATATATATTGTGATAAATCACTTAATCTCACCAATTCATTCGCGTCAGTCGGGCTTGGATAATTTTTTTAATTTATAAGCATTTTTCATATTAATATTTTTTGTTAGACAATATTTCTGTCGTTCAGCCTGTGCCTTTTGTGTAATAATTTGATAAATCAATATCCTTTTCTTGGGATACACCAAAGATAGAACCATCTTTACCAACAGAAGTCATTTATATTAGATTAAAAATAATGTCATAAAAAATTATTTTTGTTGAGTTGAAATAACACATAAAGACATAATTGACCACAACACTTGGAATTTAATTCTTGTACTTGAAATGTTTGATAAACACCATTCTGTAAAAATTGTATGACTTCAACAGGTGGTGGAAGACCAAAACTATCAAAATAATATTTGTCTTGACTATTAAAAATACAAACCCAATGAGAACCGTTCCCATTATTATCTTCTAAGTTCATAATATTCTTTGTATGTTCCGACATGCTTGTTAATTCATCTCTCATACAAATAACCACATTATGAATTTTTAATTTCTTACAATATTTGACAATTGGTAAATTTGATGTTGTATTCTTTCCAAATTATTTAAACCACTCATCAATCCTCATTTATTTATTAGAAAGATATAATCCATTGCCCCTTTTAGTTAATTTTACACCTGCTTGTGCGATAGAAGAAAGCATATCTCCAACTAACAATCTCGCTTTATCAGGCAGACCTTCAAGTTTTCAGCAAAATCTACAGTTACACCACTTCCACTAATTTGTTTCTCCAACTCTTTGTTATGTCTTTCCAATTATTTTTGAGCCCGGAGTTGAGCCTTCCTTTCATTGGCAGTTTTCACCGCTGTTGAAATACCACCCGTCAATGCTCCAACCACACTTAAACCAGCAAATAAAGGAATTAGAAATGGGAGAAATCCTCCACTCGTCTCTCTTATTGAATATTTTTCAACATTGGTTTTGTCATTTTAATTTTAAGTGAGCCAGTATCGTTCAAGATTTTAACCTGTTCTCTTGTGAGCAAAACATCAATTCTTACTGCTCCTTTTCTCTGAATTGTATTAACGTTAATTGTACAAGGCTTTTGATTTTGAACACAAGATGATAGTTTCTGAAGATTGATTTGATTTGAACATATACCCTAGTTGGTACTTCACCACTCATTTATTTAACAAAAAATTAAGTGAGACTAATCATAACACCATTATCTGTATTCATCTGTAATTCTGTTTCTTCCAAAAGCAAACAATATGTATCAACTTCTTCACTCTCTCCTCTTTCAATGTAGAGGGAAGTATCCACTCGATTAGACTTTATAGTTTCCTTTTGAGCACTCAGATCAAACGCAAAGATTGCATACAAACTTTTAAATGCTGTCATATCCAAAATAGGTTCTTTATTTCCATTACTTTCACACACCTTTTGGTAAGACTTGTATGCTTCAGCAAAATCATTTTTTTCCCAATTAATTTCCAATCTATCTCGTGGATAAAATGTTCCATCGAGAGAAGCATGAAGTTGTTTCACATTAGCGTTATCACTCAATGCATTATTCTTATCAGTCGCAGTATCACCATCTGGTTTTTAAAAAATGATCCACAGATATCGTGGCTTTCCTTCCAGAACACCCAAATTCCACGTGTAAGTGGTTTGGTTTAGTTTAACGTGTTGACATCTTCTTTTGAGGTATGATACATTGAGTGGTTTCTTTGAGTTAAGTCTTCTCTTCAACATCTCTTCTGTTTTAAGATTAGGAGTATATTCACTAAGATACCAACTCATTTCATCAATTACAAATTTATTCTGATCACCAAAAGAACTACCAACACCAAAAAGTAATCTATATTCATTATCATTCCTTTGCAGTTGAAATCTAATTTTCAGACCATACAGAACTTTATCATGATCACAAAATCCAAATATACCTTTAAGAGGAACTGCCACAGTAAAACTATTAACTGCTTTTGTATCATCATTATACGCTCCTTTCCTTTGAATATATCCAGGGTCTGTGGTTGTTCCCGTTGCCATATCAGGAATAAAACCTTCGACAGACCCCTTTCCCATTCTATCACTGAATGAATATAGTGTAAATTTCATCATTTCAGATACAGCAGAGACATGATCAACCGCTTCAACTTCTTGTGTTCCAATGTACAAACGAACACTATCAAACATTTTCCAGAAGAAATTCCCAGCCTTAGTGAATGTAAATTTACACAACAAGAAACTTTTGGATAGATTCAAATAAGTTTGTTGATTATTTATTTCAAAACTTTTTTGTACCATTTGCATTCGAGTCTGTTCCAGTTATTGCATTTACCTTGAAGTAATCTTCTTTTTCAGTGGAGTTTGAGATGATAATAGTATCATCCAAATCATAGATACTATCAATTGCTTCCATACTTGTATTTATTTAGGAAAAAAGATGTTAAAACTTGAAACCCTGACCCAAGTATTTGAATTATTTTCTGTCGTTCTTGGGGGGACAACTGAGTTTTACCTTTCTTAATTTCTTTTATTGCTTGTAATTTATGAGATTCCTTTTATGCTCTTTTTTTTTTTTTGGGCATCTTTTATGCTCTTTACAGCACCTGCTACATTTCCCACAGCAGAAGCAGTTGAACCAATTAGGTCTTTATGTTTAAGAATAGTAGAACCGATACCCATTCGAGTATCAATTATCCCATCTCCTCTAAATTGATGTCCTTCACCCCTTTGTCTCTTAGGTTTATAATATCCTCTACCAAGATACATACCTTCACCCTTGTAGTATGGGGAAAGGAATATCCCATCCCTGTAATTATTTTATATTTTCCAAACTCGTGTTTCCTCACCATAACCATCGTATTTATTTTTTGGAAAACTTCACGTCGGTGAATTCTGATGGATATAACTTCTCCATTAAAAGAAATCATACGATTATCTTGGTCGGTTATCCTAAAATTTACTCTGTGTATGGTTTTTTCTGACACAGAGAGATAAACCAAATTTTTGGGTTCCATATTGAATTTATAACCAATTGGGGTTGAGTATGCACTGAATGAAAATATTGTATTTGTTTTTATTCCATCGTTATAAGCACCATCAATCAAATCACAGTGAATTAATAACGACTTTATTCCTGAGGATATTTGAATGACTATCACTGTAAAACGTCCCATTAGTTTCAATCTTTTTTGAGGAGAAACCCAATAACTCTCTAAATGAATTTTCAATTGTGAAATCAACCTTGTAGTTATTTTAAGTTTAATCGTTGATTTTGAAGTATGTTTTTGAATGTCTATAACAATATTTTTTGGTTCATCACCCTGTTCTTTCATAAGATGAACAATTTTGGAAGATATTTGAGAAATCTCATATGCTCCGGGTGAGACTGTTATCGTTTTGTATCCACTTCCCGGAATATAACTAAACTTGTCATTTTTCTCGGTTATATTAAATAAGGTATTATAAGTTTCCATGGACAATAAAGATGCCTCATATTCTTTTGTTGGGTCAAGTTGTAGTGGGTATGGGAATGAAGATGTGTGGTCGCTTGTTGTGAAATTAAAACTAAGGATTGTGCTTCTCATCTTATTTAATATGAGATAAAATGTCTTTATATTGATATTTATTAATTATTTTCATGTTCGTCATCTGGTCTAAAATGGCTGATGCTTCATGAAAACAATTGTTATTTCCAGCCTTCTTACTACCTAACAACAATAACAGTCTAATAACTAATTGCGATGGGTCATTTGGAAGAAAACTAACACCTGAACCAAGGATACTTAAAACCTGAATAATGTGTTTCTCCTCATTCTTGCCACGTTTTAAAGAAAGACTAACCCTATAATTAACAGAGTTCAGCAGATCAATATATACTCTATCATCATTATTTTTCATATCCAATGGTTTATCAAAATACTTTGACTCTCCCCTCACAGTTGAACCTTGTCTTCCATCTTTTGTGAGAAGAAACATTAATGTCGGAGTTGGTTTAACAGGGGGTTGAGCAGAACCCAAGAAATTTAATTCATCATTAAATATCAATACCTTTTCTTGAAGAAGATGAAATATTGCTGGTTGTTCTGTTGGAATGAGTCCTGCTTTGGTTTTTGAATCCGCTGAATATTCATTGTTTTGATGAGCATTCACAATATAATCAGGGGGTTTATTAATCTCTTCCAGTTGTTGAAATAAACCTTCATCATCATATTCTAATTCTCCTATGTGCTCTAATTCTTCCTCCATCATTTGACTGAAATCTTTTAACATTTGAAGTTTTTTTTTTTTTTAGGAGTATATTCTACTGTGGGAACTGTGGAAACATCTACAATTTTTTCTTGGGAAGTTTTTAAAAGTGGTTTAAAAAATTACTCTTGTTTTCTTTCAAATGCTTCTTCACCCATTAGTTTCTGTCTGCGTCTCTTCTTTATGTCTTCCTGTTGTTTTACAACTTTTGAAACCAACTCTTGATGTTCCTTATATCTTCTTGCTCTTTCTTTCGCATCCATTTATTTATTGGAAAATATCATTTAATATTTCATCTTGTTTCACAACAATATATTTATATTTTTCAGTCGTGTGCTTCATGTTATCCCCAAATTCCTTTTTACTACATAATGCAGAACAATTATCTCTCCAAAAATTGTTTATATCTATTGAATTTAACTTGAATCAAATAAAAGTATTAGCATTGTTTCTGATGGAACAACGAGGAAGTTGAAAGTATGATTGACTAAGATAAATACAATTACAAGAAGAATGTCTCCCTCTTGTGTAGTAGCTGTCCATTACCATTTGGTTTCTCTCATTAACACAATCAAAGATAACGAGGTTCTTTTTTGATTTATCCAAATCTTGGGGAGACGGTATATCATCCGTCTTATCACTAAGAATACAAGTTATTGGTTTTGATTTCTTTTTACATCTCTGTGTATCACAAAATAGTTGTATTATATCTTCAATGTTCTAATTATTTAGGTTTTTTTGAAGTTTAAATAAACCGATAATATCTTCTTTTTGAAGACCAGCATTAAAACCTTGTGAGAGTAGTTGATACTCTGGTTGAAAACTCGACTTTGTGAAAATTATTAAATTATCATAATCTAAAAAGTTGGGAGTCAGGAGCATCTTTAAAAGTAAGCAGGTTTTTCCACATCCGCTTGAACCAACTATGAGACATCTTAATGAAATTGGAAGATTTTTATGATTGTTAAATTTTATCTTATTTTCCCAAATGGGTAAAAAAATCATTCATTTATATATTTGGAAAACAGGTTATTGAATTTATTAGCCTGGTGTTGGCTCAGTGGTTAGGGCAGCGGCTTGGGATCCAAAAGGTCCTGAGTTCAAGCCCCATTCGGCCACTGAATTAATACACCAGAGGGTTGACTCAGCCTGTCATCCTTCCGAGGTCGGCGAAGTGAGTACCAGTGTACTGGGCCGGTGTATACCCCGGTTAAAATAGGTGTACCATATCCCTGTGTCGTAAGAGGCGACCAGGGTTGCGTCAGGAAGGGCATCCGGCATAAAACGTGTGCCAAATCACTATGCGGATCATACGGATGATCCGCTGTGGCGACCCCTAACGGAAGCAGCCGAAGGAAGAAGAAGAAGAGTTATTGAATTTATTATTGGCTTTTTTAGAAACTCTATATTTCACCCTAAGTTCGGGTTTAATTTCAAGATGATTCATTATTTTATTTATACAATATCGTGTGTTGATATTTCCCTGAAAATGACAATCGTGAATAATATATAACAACAATCCTTTGAACATTTCTCTAATACGTTCAGTTTCTTCCCTTGTAAGGAAAGGTGTGTTTTTCACCCTCATACTTTACATTCATTTCTCTAATCAATCTTGTAAAGTAATTCATTTTTGGTGTAAATCTAAAATAATTATTTTCCTTTTTATATTTTTTATTATCATTAATTAGATGATAATCACAGAATATACATTGTTTATAAGCTTTTGACTCTGTTTAATCCCCGTCTTTCACACACAGGACAATTCTCAAATTTGTCATATGGAGAATCAGGGAATTCAAGAGGCTCAAAATCTAGCATATTTAGAAAGTAAAACTTTACTTTTACTAAAATTCATCTTTGGGATCATCTATAAAACTCTCATAATCACTCTCATAATCTTCAAAACCTTCAGTTGAATATTGACTCATATTTAATTAGTAGAAACAACATTACCATTGATATCTATATACTTTTTTTCATTACCAGATTCAACTACAACATTTTTATATTAAAGGTAGCTTTAAAATGATCCTTAACTACTATTGAACAAAATGTCATTTCACCTGATATATTAACATCCTTTATTTCATCAGGATTTACATCTTTAGGGTTGTTGAAAAAAAAATACAAATTTCTCCTTGCATATTACACATAGTCTTATCTTTTCTTTCTAAAGTTTCATCCATAAGGTTTTTATTTTTTGAAACTTTTTTCTTGTTTCATTGCTTTTTCTAGTTTTGAATATATTGCCAGAAGGAGAGGAGAAACTTTTGTTGGAGATACTTTTATTGATGTTCTTCCAGATATACTAAAAGCCCTTCCACTGAAGGAAATTGAAGAACTCATTATTTGCCTTAATTGTTTTTATCCAATAGTTGTTATATTTATCTTTGTTCATTTTTACATCCTTGACATATTCCTCAGTATCTTCAACAAATGAAGAGATTGATTGAAACTTGTCTTTTGTGTCTTGAAACATTGTATTTATTAAGTGAAAAAAGTTGGAGAATAAAATGGTTTTAAGCACAGATTCACCTATAAATTAAACGAAATTTTCATCAAGAAATTTTTAGTTTAAGCAAAGTTTTATTATATAAATATGGTGAATACAACGTACTGTGATTTTTGTAATCACGAATATAAATATTGTAAAAAAACACCTTCAAACCAACAAACATACAATTAATCTATTTCATCAAATATCTCCTCTTGAGTTGGGAAGAAAACATTGTGATATCTGCTCAAAGGATGTTTTGAAGAGTAGTTATAATAGACATCTTCAATCACAAAAACACAAGAAGAATGAGTTTAAAGTAAAGGGAGACTATTCTATTGAAAACACTGATGGGGCATTTAAAGGGCATATAAAAATAAGGATTTTTCAATTTGGAGAACCTGGTCCATCATCAATAGCTGAATAAATTGAAATAGTGAAACCTGATGTTGAAAAAGTTATTAAAAAGATATTAAAAGAAATGAAAACTTTAAAGTTTTATATGGGAGTGAAAATGAATATGAAAAGACAAGATGAAGAACAACCTCCTTATATGAGAACAAAAATTCATTTTATAACATAATTTCAAGATTTTTTGAATAGTGGGGTTTATGAAGAACTATCAAGACAAGAGGAGGATGTTGATAATACGGTGGTCGGAAGTGGATTTAATATTTAAAAAATCATCTTTTTAGATATACATATTCTAAAATCAGACCCTCTTAAAGCTTCTTCTTATATTGAATTACCAAAAGAAATAAAACCAAAAAAGGCAGTTGTTAATAATAAGAACAATGATAATAAATGTTTTCTCTGGTCTGTTCTTGCTCACTTACATCCGCCAAATTGTAATTCAGAAAGAGTAAAGCAATATATGAAATATGAGAATACATTGGACATTAAAGATTTTAAATTCCCAATGCCACTAACAGATATTCCTAAATTTGAGAAAAAGAATAACCTTTCTATTTATGTATATGGATTAACCAGAGAGAATAAAGTTCAGGTATTAAAATTTTCAAACAACGAATAAAATTAAGAAACACACATTGATCTTTTATATCGTAGTGTTGGAAAGAATTCACATTATCCTTCTTCTTCTTCTTCTTCTTCTTCTTCTTCTTCTTCTTCTTTCGGCTGCTCCCGTTAGGGGTCGCCACAGCGGATCATCCATTATGATCCGCATAGTGATTTGGCACATGTTTTACGCCGGATGCCCTTCCTGACGCAACACTGGTCGCCTCTTACGACACAGGGATATGGTACACCTATTTTAACTGGGGTATACACCGGCCCAGTATACTGGTACTCATTTCGCCGACCTCGGAAGGATGACAGGCTGAGTCAACCCCCTGGTGTATTAATTCAGTGGCCCAACGGGGCTTGAACTCAGGACCTTTTGGATCCCAAGCTGCTGCCCTAACCACTGCGCCAACACCAGGCTCTGACATTATACATACATCCTTTTATAACCACATTATACATATATACACCAGAATTCACATTATACATACATCAATAATTTATCAACATGAATCTCTTCTCAGGTATTCAGAACAGTAAACAAAATATATCCTTGTAAGCGATGTCTTAATTCATGTCATACAAAAGAACAATTCGAACAACATTCAAAATATTGTAATCATAAATCAGCTGTAATTACAATGCCGAAACCTGGTGAAAAGATTTATTTTGAAGATTATAATAAATCTATCATTCACCCATTTGTGATATACGCTGATTTTGAATGTATCCTTAAAAAGATAAATACTGCTTATCGAAATCCAAAAGAATCATCTGCAAATAAATATCAAAAACATATTCCTTGTGGTTTCTGATATTATATCAAATCAGCTGTTGGTGATGAATACAACAAGTTAAAACTTTATAGTGGAAAAAAGCTTCACAGGAGTTTGTAGAACGATTATAAAAGGATTGTATAAGACTAACTAAATTAATGAAAGAAACAAATGAACCGATGAAATTAACCGAAGAAGAGGAAAAGGAATTTGAAGAGAACAATAAATGTCATATTTGTGAGGACAAAATTGAGGAGTCGAAAGGTTGGGATCATTGTCATCTTACTGGTAAATATAGATGTCCCGCTCATTCCTGTTGTAATCTTCTTCTTCTTCTTCTTTCAGCTGCTTCCGTTTGGGGTTGCCACAGCGGATCAACCGTCTCCATTTCGCTCTATCCTCCACATCTTCCATTGACACTCCAACCGCCCGCATGTCCGCCCTCACCGCATCCATGAACCTCTTCTTTGGCCTTCCTCTTCTCCTCCTGCCTGGCGGCTCCATCCTCAGCATCCTTCTCCCAATATACTCCGCTTCCCTCCTGTGCACATGTCCAAACCATCTCAATCTCGCTTCTCTCACTTTGTCTCCAAACCGTCCAACCTGCGCTGTCCCTCTAATATACTCATTCCTTATCCTGTCCATCCTCGTCACTCCCAACGAGAATCGCAGAATCTTTAACTCTGCCACCTCCAGGTCCGCTTCCTGTCTTTTTGTTAGCGCCACCGCCTCCAAACCATACAACATGGCTGGTCTCACTACCGTCTTATATACTTTCCCCTTCACTCTTGCAGCTACCCTTCTGTCACAAATCACTCCTGCAACTCTTCTCCACCCACTCCATCCTGCCTGCACTCTCTTTTTCTCTTCTCTACCACACTCTCCGTTACTTTGGACAGTTGATCCCAAGTATTTAAACCCATCCACCTTCTCCACCTCAACTCCTTGCAACCACACCATACCACCACCCTCCCTCTCATTTACGCACATGTACTCTGTCTTACTCCTGACTATCATTCCCCTTTTCTCCAGTGCATACCTCCACCTCTCGAGACTCGCCTCTGCCTGCTCCCTACTCTTTCTACAGATCATGATATCATCTGCGAACATCTTAGTCCATGGAGACTCCAGTCTGATCTCGTCCGTCAACCTGTCCATCACCATTGCAAACAGGAAAGGGCTCAGCGTTGATCCTTGGTGCAATCCCACTTTAACCTGAAACCGGTCCATCATTCCTACTGCACACCTCACCGCTGTCACTCTGTCCTCATACATATCCTGCACGATCCTCACATACTTCTCCACCACTCCCGACTTCCTCATACAATGCCACAATTCCTCTGTTGGCACCCTATCATAAGCTTTCTCTAAATCCACAAACACACAATGTAACTCCTTCTGGCCTTCCCTTTACTTCTCCATCAACATTCTCAAAGCAAACATCGCATCAGTGGTGCTCTTTCCTGGCATAAACCCATATTGCTGCTCACAAATCGTCACCTCTCCTCTCAACGTAGCTTCCACTACTCTTTCCCACAACTTCATGGTGTGGCTTAACAACTTTATCCCTCTGTAATTTCTACAACTCTGCACATGACCCTTGTTCTTGAAAATCGGAACCAGTACACTTGATCTCCACTCCTCCGGAATTCTCTCACTTTCCAAGATTTTATTAAACAATCTGGTTAACAACCCCACTGCCATCTCTCCTAAGCACTTCCATGCCTCCACTGGTATATCATCTGGGCCAACTGCCTTTCCACTTTTCATCCTCTTCATAGCAGTCCTCACTTCATCCTTACTGATCCACCCCACTTCCTGATTCACTATCTCCACCTCTTCCAACCTTCTCTCTCTCTCATTTTCTTCATTCATCAGCTCCTCAAAGTACTCCATACACCTTCTCAACACACTCTCCTCGCTCGTCAGCACATTCCCATTTGCGTCCTGTATCACCCTAACCTGCAGCACATCCTTCCCAGCTCGGTCCCTCTGTCTTGCCAATCTACTATAAATCCTTTTCCCCTTCCTTTGTATCCAACTACTCATACAGCTCGTCATATGCCTTTTTCTTAGCCTTTCCCACCTCTCTCTTTGCCTTTCGCCACCACTCCTTGTACTCCTGCCTACTTTCTTCATCTCTCTGACTATCCCACTTCTTTTTCGCCAACCCCTTCTTCCTTATACTTTCCTGTACTTCCTCGTTCCACCACAAAGTCTCCTTATCTTCCTTCCTCTGTCCAGATGTCACACCCAGTACCTTCCTAGCTATCTCCCTCACCACTTCTGCTGTAGTTGCCCAATCATCCCACCCATCTTTACCACCATACAACACCTGTCTAGCCTCCTCCCTCAATTCCACGCAACAGTCTTCCTCCTTCAGCTTCCACCATCTGGTCCTTGGTTCAGCCCTCACTCTCTTCCTCAACCTCACCTCCAAAATCATCCTACAGACCACCAATCGATGCTGTCAAGCTACACTCTCCGCTGCCACCACCTTACAGTCACTAATCTCTTTCAGGTTGCATCTCCTGCTTAAGATGTAATCCACCTGTGTGCACTTTCCTCCACTCTTGTATGTCACCCTGTGTTCCTCCTTCTTCTTGAAATACGTATTTACCACTGCCATTTCCATTCTTTTTGCAAACTCTACCACCATTTGCCCTTCAACATTTCTCTTGTTGAGACCGTACCTACCCATCACCTCCTCATCCTCTTTATTCCCTTCCCCAACATGCCCATTGAAATCTGCTCCAATCACCACTCTTTCATCCTTGGATACACTCTCCACCACTTCATCTACCTCACTCCAGAAATCTTCTTTATACTCCATCTCACACCCCATATGTGGGGCATATGCACTGATGACATTCATCATCACCCCTTCAATTTTCAACTTCACACTCATCACTCGGTCAGACACTCTCCTTACCTCCAATACCCTCTTGACATAATCTTCCTTCAGGATTACCCCGACACCATTTCTCCTCCCATCCACACCATGGTAGAACAGTTTGAAACCACCTCCAATGCTCCTAGCCTTGCTCCCCATCCACTTGGTCTCTTGTACACACAGTATGTCCACCTTTCTTCTCTCCATCATATCAGCCAACTCTCGCGCTTTGCCAGTCATCGTCCCAACATTCAGAGTTCCAACTCTCACCTCCACACTTCTACTCTTCCCCCTCTCCCACTGCCTCCGGACTCGCCTTCCACGTCTCCTCCTCCTCCTTCGCCCAGCAGTAGCACAATTTCCACTGGTACCCTGCTGACCACCGGTGGCGGTCGTTGGTAACCCGGGCCTCGACCGATCTGGTATGGAAATTCGTTTTGTTGTCCGCATAATGATTTGGCATAGGTTTTTACGCCGCATGCCCTTCCTGCCTCTTACGACACACAGGGATATGGTACACCTATTCAAACCCGGGCATACACCTGGCATCATGTTTTAATCTTAATTATAAATTTCCTTCTTTTATTCCAGTCTTTCTTCACAACAGCACCAACTATGATACGCATCTATTTATAAATGAACTTTCAAAAACACCAGGGAATATTTCTGCCATAACAAACACAAGTCAAAAGTATATTTCATTTACAAAAATGATATTCACAAAACCTTTAACTCGTATTAGGTTTCTCGATTCTTCCAAGTTTATTGGAACACCACTAGCCTACCTAGCATCAAATCTAAGCTCCACGGGGTCTATTCCAAATCTTAATTCATTGTTTCCAAAAGAGGAAATTCAAAGTAAATAGGAAATTCTAATTAATGAAGAAATTCTAACTGAAGATGAAATTATAATTATAATAAAAATTCGAACAATGAATGAAATTCTAACTAAAGAGGAAATTCTGATTAAAGAGGGAATTCTAACAAGGAATGAAATTCAAAGAAAAGAGAAAATTCTTTCAAGTAAGGGAATTTATCCTTATGATTATATGGATTCATTTATGAGATTTAAAGAAACACAACTTCCTTCAAAAGAAAGTTTCTATAATAACCTTTGTGAAAAAGAGATAAGTGATAAGGAATATAAACACGCATAAGAAATTTGGAAAATATTTAAGATAAAGAACCTTGGAGAATATCACGATTTGTATCTAAAAACAGATGTTTTATTGTTCGCTGATGTGTTTGAAGCTTTTAGATCACTCTGTCATAATAAAAATTGTTATGGATTAGATCCTGCCCACTATTTCACAGCTCCTGGTTTAGCTTGGAGTGCAATGTTGAAAATGACAAAACAAGATATAGATTTAATCAGTGATGTAGATATGCTTTTGATGATTGAGAAGTCTAAGAGAGGTGGAATATCACAAGTATGTTCAAAAAGATATGTTAAAGCAAATAATAAATATCTTCCAAATTATGATAGTGAAAAAGATAGTAATTATTTGATGTATTTTGATGCTAATAATTTGTATGGATGGGAAATGTATCAATCTCTGCCTTATGGTAAATTAGAGTGGGTGGAAGAAAAGGATTATGAAAAGGCTTTGATGAATATTGTTATTTCTTCTCAAGAGGAATTGAATGAGGAAGAAGAAGGTTATTATTTTGAAGTTGATTTGAGGTACCCGAGTGATCTTCATAATAAGCATAAAGACCTTCCTTTTGCATGTGAGAAAGAAACCCCAAAGAAAGAATAGTTAAGTGATTATCATAAAAGTTTTAATATTAAAGGTAAATCAATAGAAAAGTTATTAACAACATTCTATGATAAAGAGGGATATGTTTTGCATCAGAGAAGCTTGAAACAGTTTTTGAGAGAAGGATTGAGAGTAGCTAAAATTCAGAGTTTTAAAATTTAAACAAAGTTCTTGGATGAAAAAGTATATTAAATTCAATACAGATATGAGAACAAATACAAAAGTAAAATTTGAAGGGGAATTCTATAAATTGATGAATAATGCTGTCTTTTGAAAGACAATGGAGAATGTTAGAAACAGGCAAAACATTAGATTTGCAACATCTTGGAAAGAAGCTTCTCGATTGATAAATAAACCAAGTTTTGAAAGAGAAGAGGTTTTTTCAGAGAACTTTTTTGCAATTCATATGAAAAAGGAAAGTATTGTAATGGATGAACCAATTTATATTGGAACAGCAGTTCTTGATTTATCAAACATATTGATGTATGATTATTGGTATAATGGCTTAAAGAAAGAGTATGGTGAAAATGTTTCATTGTTGTATTTGGACACTGATAGTTTTATCCTAGATACAAAAACTGATGATGTTTATAAAGATATGAAGAAAAATATTGGAGTATATGATACAAGTAATTTTAGTAAGAAGAGAGTTATTTTCAAAAAAGAATGAAAAGGTTATTGGTAAGTTTAAGGATGAGTTGGGTGGAAAAGTAATGAGTGAGTTTATTGGATTGAGAGAAAAGGCATATGCTTATAAGTATGGTGATCATATTTATAAAAGGTTAAAGGGAATAAAGAAATATGTAATAAAAAAATCAATAACTTTTAGAAAGGGTTTTTAAGGGCTACGCCGCGTTTTTCACAATATATAAATGGTCGAACCAAGTATTAATCAAACCAAAGAGTGGAGAAAATCGCAATCTTGGTATACAAATGGAAAACATAATGAATGTGAAAAATATCAAATAAATGTTATTGAAAAAATAACTAAAACAACGGTAAATAAAATAAATAAGCGAATCAATTTAAAAACTAGTAAGTTCGAGGATGTAAAGAAAAAAATTTATATCCTTGAATGGACTGAAAACTTTGATGGTTATCAATTGAACAATGAAAAAATAATTTACTACAATCTCAAAATAATATGAAACTCAGGATGTGGTCAGATGAGATCAATGAGAGGAGTTTATCATTTCATAATGACACAAAAGGGGTATCTTGAAAAATATAAAGATACAAATGTTTTTTCTTTTTAAATATTTTAGATGGGGATTATTGTGCAAAGAAAATTAAACTATTGAAGGAATTTGAGAATGAACAAATGTTTATAGGTTCAATGAGTGAGCTAAACAATATGCATTGGTTATTTGAAAAAAGTACTCCTCGGCTAAAAGGGGAGGCTATTAAAATCTCCATCCACTTACATGTTTTAGATATTTCTTTAGGCCTAGGTCACATTTGCCACGGCGGCCGTGGGGTCTCCAAAATCTACGGCCACTAGCAATTATACGGCGGCCGCAGTATTTCCACGGTCACACACAATGTAGCAGTCACATATGTTTTTATTTTTCGGGGAGCCGCACGGCGTATTTATAAATTGTGGAGACCAAAAACGTGGGGTTGCCGTACGGTCTTTGATTTGATGTCGCACGGTGACCTTAGGGCGTTCCTGCGGCGGCCATAGAATTTTCAAGGCAGACGCAAGGCGACCACAAGGCGACTGCAGGGGGACCGCAGGGGGGCCCTAAGGTGACCGTGCGGCCAGACGGATGGTAACGAATGGGTTAATTTTTTTTTTTCGGCTTGTCGAATTGCTGCGGCGAACGTAGAAATAAAAAAAGTTATAACTCCGCGTTATAATTCCACGGCGACCTTACGGCCTGTAAAATATTGCCATATGGCGTAGGGCCACCCTGAGGCTACCTCAGAAACTCTGCGGCCGCCGCACGTTTCTGTCAATTCAGAGGGTGTACGGCCGCCATATCCTCGCCGTAGAGCAAATGTGACTTAGGCCTGAGAATCACCTTTAACAAATCACAGTATATTAACCCGACGACTTTACGACTTGAACAAATCTTTATAGGTTCAATGAGTGAGCGAAACAATATGCATTGGTTATTTAAAAAAGTGCCCCTAGGTTAAAAGGGGAGACCATTAAATATATCTTGGGATATAAAAAGGGGTTTATTTTTTAGGGAAAAAAATATGAATCGCTGAGAATCCCCATTCACTTTACATGGGGAAAGTGAGCCAGAATCTGTATATACACACAAGTAGGGTGAATATACTGAGATATACTTGGTGTTGGCTTAATGGTTAGGGTGGCAGGCTTGAGATCCCAAGGTCCTGAATTCAAATCCTGATTTTTGTTGAATTGATACCAGGTAGGGTTGATTTAGCCTGTCATCCTTCAGTGGTCAGAAAGTGAGTATTAGCTTGCTCCGATGATTGAGCTATTCAAGTATCCTGTGTCAGAGTAGTGACCTGTCCACGATTGTGCCTAATTGCCATGGATACTGCTTTGGCAGCCCTGACACTCTGTGCAGTTTATGGTCCCAATTGATGGATGGATATAGATATCAACAGCACAGGTGTGTTCCTCTGGTTCTCTCTCGCAATATAAATCCACCATGAAGGTTTTAATAAAATTCTGCCGGTACCCCTTTGGGGGTCGAAGGTGACCTTACTTTTGGTGGTGAAGCTCAAGTTCTCAAACCAACTTTTTGATCATAACAGTGAAGGAAATTATTATGGAGAGTAAAAACCGTGTACATCATGTAAATTACAAGTGATAGAATCACAATATCGCAAAGTACACGTGATAGTCAATTACTGTTCTCTGATTCATATGCACAACCATTTTTAAAGTGCAGCCTACCACTTTTGACCAACTTAAACAAATACTCCCTCCCTGTGAGGGTGGGGAGACCACCTGCAATTTTTACTAGTCCATGTGGAAAGTAGTTTAACCACCGACTCCTGCCAGAGGGCAGGGTATTGACACCATATTTCACTCCCGAATTGCGCGTGTCTTTCTCTTGCGAGAAAATGAAATGTTCCAATGGACTGTCAAGTGTGGATAAAGTACACTGTGATTGGTTGTCATGCAAGCAATCAGAAAGTGCCATGCCTCGAGAAGAACGATGAAAAAATTAGGCAGTGGTATCACTCACTGTGTGATGAATGTGTCATAAATACAGTGGTATCACTCACTGTGTGATGAATGTGTCATAAATACAGTGGCCCCTATGAATGGTTTCACATCACAAACATGTATAAATCAAGGTCTTAGCTCGTGGGGCATTTATTGTCCACCAATGTTTTAAACGAAAAGCAAATCCGCATTAATGAAAAAACAAAAGCAAATATGACATATTGTGGACCCAATTCATGTTTCAGCAGACGTAGGACTCTGAGAAGGATACCTGAAGTTGGTACTGTTGACAATAGAAGCGTTTGAGGATGAAAGACCCAAATCTCCTAAAGTGATGTAAAATACCCTAGGATATGTTCTCCATGTGATATACCATGATCCAGTAAAGATCTTGCTAATGACCTTGCTGAAAGTACAGGTGTTTGTGTTTCTTCAAGAACAGTAAAATTATGCATTCGTGCAAAGTGGTCTAAATGGATGTGTCGCTGGCCAAAAATATTTGTTGAGTTTGCAGGTCCCTTTACCTCTGCTCAAGCACACACACCGGAATTGGGATTTACAACCGAGAACGATAGAACTGACACTGTGTTGACAATTCTTTTTAAGCATTACTCTTGCCCAAATTAACTGCTGTGATTCAAGACCAGTATGTTAGCGCTTTATTCGCTCATGTTGAAAATCTTAACAAAAATTCCTGCAGATGAAGGAGGAGCTCAGATGTGATCATTCTCTCTCTCAAACTCTCTTTAGTGCATTAAAGGATGGACGGGTCTGCACGAGAGGTTGTCACATGTAGGTTGCTCAGGGAATTCAACTCTTCAACAAGTGATGTGAATAAAGAAGC
>NC_140963.1:74840619-74843119 GCF_056783735.1 Eptatretus burgeri | reverse complement strand
ACTGCACTTTTAAAGGAAGTGATAACATGACAATGATCCCAAGTTGGGCACCAATTGTGTTATCAGCCACTAATATTACCGAAAAGTGGTGTTTGATCCCAGTGAGACTAATTACTCTGGAAATGTGTAAAAAAAAAAAAAGTCTCAAGGCAATTGGAATGTAACTTTAGGATGAAGTTGGCTGGCACATTGGCTGAGCTTCAAATTCTTTTTTGGGGGATCCATTTAAGGTTGACCGACCTGCCTTGGGAACCTTTTCAGTTTGTAATCGCCTTCATTGCGTAGATTCAGCAGATCCTTGAGATTTCCACAAGAAAAACTCCAATGGAAAGAAAAGACTTGAAGAGCTGGTTTTATTCTGCTTGATCACTTTAGATCTTGGACACTAAGCAGAAGCAAACCTGGTTTGTGCCTCAGCAGGAGGACTAGGTATTCAAAGTCTCGGGTGACGACAGGGCAGCTCAGTTGGTGGCATATTAGTACGTACACCTTGGTAAGGTGTACAAACTAATGTACTTCCATCTAAATCGATTGGTGTTGGGTTTGTTTTTTGGCGGAGTCAAATGCGACAAAAACCATCATGCTGGTGCAGAGAGTGCTGCATATCAGAGAACACAGTCTTTCGACTCCGACTCCTCCTCATCCTCCACATCCTCCTCGTCATCATCATAATCCTAGTAGCATTATTTTCTGGGGGCACAGCTGTGGCACTCACTGATGCAATGCCCATTACCAGTACACTGATACTCATTTCACCGACCACAGAAGGATGACAGGCTGAGTCAACCCTGCCTGGTGTTAATGCAACAGCCTGTCAGGGGCTTGAACTCAAGACCCTAGGAACTTAAGCCAACCACCTCAACAGTTAAGCTAACACCAGGCCTTATCTTTCGAACGTTCCACCTGCACTTAAGTCGTGGGTGTTCAAGACCTCAAAGGAGTACGTCAATGTGTGCCCATACCTTGTATAAATTCCATCTATGGAGATTCAATGGGATATGTCGGTTGATCCGAAAGAAAAGTGAATGTTAAGTGTGGTATATAGAATTGGGGTAGGACAAGAGAAAATCAGTTCATTGAAAGATTACAGTAAGTTTATGGAAGGACGGGGGGGAGTGAGCTGGGAGGATAGATTCGAGGTTTGAACAATTGCATTTCCGTTCCCTTACAAAGAGCTTCAACGAGGAGGCTTGAGCAATGGTTGCCATCTTATGGTCATTTTTCCATGCTCTCTCCTTTTTAAATGCTGAGCATCAAGCAAGGAAGCAGTAAGCCTATGTACCATTTTTTGCAGTCTTTGGTATGACTCAGCTGGAGTTCGAACTGCCGACCTCCGAGACCCAGAGCAAACGCTCCAACTATCAAACTCCAGTTCACTGCCAAGTCGTTTGAGCTGTCGAGCCTGATTTTGAATCTCGACCATCCATCTGAAGGACGTCAAGTCGGAGGACCTGTCTGCTGGTATTAATCATCCCACGGTGTCCTTCAAAGAAGAATAGATATTCTATTTCTGCTCTAACCTTCAGGGGGAAATGAATCAGCTGAACAGGGTCATGCTCCCAGCAAAGATGCAACCAAAAACTATATGCTGGACATGAATGAGAATGAAAAACGTGTCTGGCTCGTGAAGGCGAGTGTCGATCTGTGTCGGTGGCCAAGTCGAACAATGGTTGAAATCAATAGAACATTGATTGAGGTATGCTAAATCACTGTGGGTGGGCAAGGATGAATTTTAGCACGAAGCAAGATAGCTCCTTGTTTCCTATGGTGGTTAGCATACCTCAATAATCATTGTATTAGATTTATTTCATCCTCTGTACACGAATGAATTAATTATTAGAGGGGTCTTGGTAGTGAAAAAAGCTCAAACACCATGGGTCAAATGACCTCTAAGTTTACCTGTGCAGCATTGGCAATTAATGACCTTCCTCAATAACCTTGGGATTTATTTTTAAAAGAAATATTTGTTACTATTAATGTCAAAGCACAGCAAAAGAGCAGATATCCCATATATGCCAACAGTTCTGGACATAAATATAAAATATTGACATGGACAGACATTGAGGAGATGAATAAGAAAAGTATTTTATAAACTCAGAATAGTCACAAGTTGAATTCACTTCCTTCAGCGGTATTGGCATGGCTGCCTGACAAGGGAGATCCATCTTCACCAGATGTTCTCCAGACATATTGAAAGAAGACTAGAGTATATTATATCCCTTCATTCTACAAATTTTATCAAGTCTATTGTGGCCTAAAGACAACTTTCATTGGCTTAAAATCTATCATTAAAAAGGTTGCTCATTCCGTCGGGATGGAAACTCATCAGAGGACATCAGAAGCGGTATTTCTATATTTCCCTACATTCCTACCTCTCAAAGTACTTGCCTTCCATAAAGCTCCTGATTTCAACATTTTCTCACCCAAATTCACTGACAATCTCCATGATTTAACCCACGGCCTCATCCTGATCCTTGCAGTAGGAGGCGCTGTACTCCCA
>NC_140963.1:74833119-74835619 GCF_056783735.1 Eptatretus burgeri | reverse complement strand
GCCGAACACGTGAGCCAGTGGGACTGATGGTTTCTCGTTGCCATTGTGGAGCAAAACAGCCTTCAAGCTGTTCTTCCCCGAGTCGATGAAGAGGCGCCAGTCTGCAGGATCGTGATCACACCCAAGTTCTTTCAACAGACCGTTGATGTCACTGCAGAATGTCATCGTGTCTTCCATCTCAAAGAACTCAGCCATGTCTCTGTGACGTGCTCTGAACAAGGATATCTTGGTGTTAGGTTCAAGTAGATTCCACTGCTGCAGCCTTGATCCAAGCAGTTCTGCCTTCGCCTTTGACAGCGAGAGATCTCTTACAAGATCATTTAAGTCTCCCTGGTTCAGAAGGTGTGATTCTTGAGTGTCGGGTTCAAAAGGTTCATCATCACCATCCTCTTCACCACTGCTTACAGCTATGTTCTGATCAGCTGGAGGTGTTGGAACGGGGTTCTCGTCATCATGAGGCACAGGTTTACGAGCAGAGACGCAGTCAGCGTACTTGATGTGACCTTTATTCTTCTTGTTGAAGCCGGCGATGCTTGTGCAGCAGAAATAACAATCATCATGATGATTCTGCGGCTCACGCCATATCATGGGCACCGCAAATGGCATGCTCGCACGCTTGCCCACCAACCACTGAGTCAAGGTTGTGTGACAGCTTGTGCGGCAGATGTGTGGTGCCCAGCTCTGTTCTTAGTCCCCCACCTTACACCCGAAGTAGTGAAAGTAGGCGGCCTTCATTTTCACTGCTGTAGATATACTTCGCTGTTGATCTTTTTTGGTATACCGACCACAGACATAACAGAAGTTGTCAGGATGATTCGTACAGGAACGCCTACTCATCTTTATCTGAAAGAAAGAAATATAACACAAGTTAACAACAATTGTACGAAATAGATATGTTAAAGACATATGTAAATTTCATTGAAATCCTGACTTCTAGGCAATGGGAATATTTCTGTTCCTGAAAATCCTGACGTGATACAGCAAAACGGTTATGATTTTTGAAATCAGCGTACCCAAATTAGTCTTAATCACTTTACACATCTCCAGTAAAAAAAAAATTTTGAAATTTGTTGTTCAGTGTATTTTCCCGCCTGCAGAAGCTGTCAGTCGCCGACAGACCGTAAATGAGTGAGGAAGTGTAAGTGTAGGATTTTCGTTATTGACAAAATGAGGGAAAAACTTGAACAACGCTACTGCATCAAATTTTGTGTAAAGCTTGGCGATTCCCAAGTTAAAGTGGAAACGATCCGCAAGATTCAACAGGCCTTCAGGAACGAAGCAATGGGCACCACACAGATAAAAGAGTGGTACAACTGCTTCAAAGATGGTCGAACATCAGTGGAAAGTGAAGCACGTTCTGGTAGGCCCTCAACATCCTGAAATGAGATCGTCATTGACCAAGTGAGGACCCTGCTGATGCGGGATCGTCGAATCACGATCAGAGAACTTGCAAACGAGGGGGGCGTCAGCATTGGATCCGTTCATTCCATTGTGACTGAGGATTTGGGCTTAAGGAGAATCTCAGTGAAGTTCGTGCCAAAGCTGCTAACGATCGAGCAGAAGCAACACCGTTTGGAGATCGCACAGGACATGCTGGAGACTGTGAACAGCGATCCAAACTTCTTCAACACAGTGCTCACTGGCGATGAGACCACATTGATCCGTCATTTTGTCAAAAACGAAAATCCGACGGCGCTCACTTCCACTTCCTCACTCATCGGCGGTCTGTCGGCGATTGACAGCTTCTGCAGGCGGGAAAATATTCAAGCATACGGATTAGGATCACCTACATACGTGCACCAAACCACGCCTCCCTAGCTTCGTTTGTTTACGCACGAAAAATTAAGGTTGGATACTTTTTGAACACACTTCGTATATACCGGGCGTAGTGGCGTGCGCCTGCAATCCGGCTACTCAGAGGCTTGGGTTGGAGGATCGCTTGAGGACAGGAGCTTTGCGCTGGGCCACGCGATGAGAGGGTGTAGGGCAGCCCGGAATCATGGCGAAACCCAATCCTTATCCCTGTGTCGTAAAAGCCAACCAGGGTTGCGTCAGGAAGGGAATCCGGCGTAAAACCTATGCCAAATCAGTATGCGGACCATAACGGCTGATCCGCTGTGGTGACCCCTAACGGGAGCAGCCGAAAGACGAACAACAACACAATATATATCTTCTTCTTCTTCTTCTTCTTCTTCTTTCGGCTGCTCCTGTTAAGGGTCGCCACAGCGGATCATCCGTATGATCCGCATTGTGATTTGGCACATGTTTTACGCCGGATGCCCTTCCTGACGCAACCCTGGTCGCCTCTTACGACACAGGGATATGGTACACCTATTTTAACCAGGGAATACACCGTCCAGTATACTGGTACTCATTTTGCCGACCTCGGAAGGATGACAAGCTGAGTCAACCCCCTGGTGTATTAATTCAGTGGCCCAACGGGGCTTGAACTCAGGACCTTTTGGATCCCAAGCCGCTGCCCTAACCACTGCGCCAACAC
>NC_140963.1:74818119-74828119 GCF_056783735.1 Eptatretus burgeri | reverse complement strand
TAATATCAAACCTTGAAAAGCACATCCGCGGGGCCCCAGAAATATTCCTGGCAAGTTTCAATCAGATCGGACCGTCGATCGTGCAAAATAAAAAAAATAAAAAATAAACATTAATTGTGACATTCGTGATGTCATAGCACCGTGTCTTGTCATTGGTCGACAGATAAATGGCCGTAACTTGGGAACTACTCATCTGATCGATATCAAACCTCGAAAAGGCACATCCGCGGGTCCCCGGCAATATTCCTGGCAAGTTTCAATGAGATCGGACTGGCAGTCGTCGAGAAACAGCGGTTGCAGACAGACAGACAGACACACAGAGATTGCTGGAATTATATATTGAAATATATATATATATATATATATATATATATATATATATATATATATATATATATTTATATATATATATATATATATATATATATATATATTTATATATATATATATATATTTATATATATATATATATATATATTTATATATATATATATATATATATATATATATATATATATATTTATATATATATATATTTATATATATATATATATTTATATATATATATATATTTATATATATATATATTTATATTTATATATATATATATATATATATATATATATATATATATATACACACATACATATACATATATACACACATATATATATATATATATATATATATATATATATATATATATATATATATATATATATATATATATATATATATACGTTCATATATATGCATACATATACATTTATACTGTCACTTTGCTGACAGGTATATTAAGTGTGGGGGGGGGCAGGGAGTAAGAAGGAGGGGAGGGAGAGGGGAGAGTAATGAGGGAGAAAGAGGAGGGAGGGAGAGGGGAGAGAGATGAGGGAGAGGACGAGGGAGAAAGAGGAGGGAGGGAGACCGAAGAGGAGTGAGGGAGTGAGGAGGGGTGGGGGAAGGGAAGACAGCGTGAAGGGAGGGCATGGGAAGGGCAATGGAAGGAAGCATGAGGGAAGTACAAGGTAAGGCAGTGTAAGGGGAGGGTTCATCTGAACATAACCGCAGTCTCACCATCCGGATGACAGGTACACTCAGGGGGGGGGGAGAAAAAGAGGGGGGAAGGAGCGAGGAAGGCGAGGGGAGCAAGGACGGGTGGGGAGTGAAGAAGGAGGGGGGAGTAAAGAGGGGTGGGGGAAGTAAAGGCAGCGTGATGGAAGGGCAAGAGAAAGCAGCGTAAATGGAGGGCATGGGAAGGCAGCGTGCAGGTATGGCATGGGATGGGCAAGGGAAGGCAGCATGAGGGAAGGGCAAGGTATGGCAGTGTCAGGGGAGGGTCTGTCTGGACATTACCACAGTCTCACCATCAGGACGACAGGTACAATAAGTGGAGGGGGTGAGAAAAAATGAGGGGGGAAAAAGAGGGGAGGAGGAGCAAGGAAGGAGGAAGGAGAGGGAAGCGAGGAGGGGTGGGGGAAGAGAAGGTAGTATGAGGGGAGGGCAAGGTAAGGTGTGTGAGGGGAGGGTTCATACAGAAATAACTACTGTCCAGACACATATGGAGATGACCACCGCCCAGACATTACCACTTTCTGGATACATGCGGAGATAACCACCATTCAAATATATGAGGAGATAACTCCCATCCAAATACATGTGGAGATAACCACCATCCAAATACATGTGGAGATAACCACCATCCAGGCATAACTACTGTCCAGATACATTCGGAAACAGAGAGAGGGTGGGGGTGGAGAGACAGAGGGAGAAGGGAGAGAAATGGGAAGTGGAGGAGAGGGGAGGGGAGGAAAGGGGAGGATAGTGGGGGGGGGAGGAGGATTCCAGCAGGTTTGACATTGTTTAATAGCACACATATTGATGATTCACCCTTCCTGTGAAACAAGATAATGACAGTTTATAGCTGGGTCAGGGTTTGAACCCAGGCGAGACAGCTTAGACCGAACATGTGCACCTCTCAGCTTTCCTACCTCCGGTATCGAAACACAATATTGCCAAAGATGCTTGAAGAACACACGCCAATGGAAAATCAGTGATTCGGCCATCCATTCATCCATTGGGACCCTACTCTGTGAAGAGTGTTGGTGCTATCTAAGCAGTCTACTTGGCTATTGGGCACAATCATGGACGGGTCGCAAACTCCGACACACGATACCAGCAAGGTGGCACTCATTTTGCCGACCTCAGAAGGATGACGGGCAGAGTCAACTCCACCTGCTATTAATTCAACAGCTGAGTGCGACTTGAACTCAAGATCCATGGATCCCAAGCCCACCAGCATAACCATTAAGCCAACACCAGGCATATTTTGCCATAGAGTTGTATTCGATTTTCTCTTGTTGATTCTGTTTCTGAATTTGTTCGTAAAATGTGTAAAAAGCTTAGGCTATCTACAAATAATTGTGGTACATGGTATGATGAGGTTGTGGAAATTGTGGATAACAGAATCGAGTTTTTTGGTAGGCAAGGCTTGTTTTCCCAGGATAGGTCAAGCCCATTTTTGAGTAAGCTTAATGTTCATAAGGATATTCAGGATCTGCATAATCAGTATGTTATAGCTCTGGCAGATGAGGCAGTTAATTTTGTGGTAGTTTGTTAAAAGTTTACATGGTGGTTTTATTAAAGGAGTGAGGTATTGATGTGGTCACCTTTACGAGTATAGGAAATAGCACATATGTTCTCTGTCAAAAGCCCCTCAAAGACATTATAGATGAGCATTAGGAAGTTTTGAGTAATAATTTTAAATTTAAATGTGAAGAGGTAAATTTATGTATTCCCCGTTTTTTATGCATCCCTAAGCTTCACAAAAAACAATATAAGTTTAGGTTTATAGCAGGAGCTGGGAAATGCACTTTTAAACAATCGTCAGTTATGGTCAACTCAGGTTTACCAGTAGTGAAGGAGCAATCAGAAAATATTGTTTCGAAATTAGTAAGAATTTGGGTATTATCACTTTCTGGAGTATTAGTTCCACCATATATCATTTTTAGATAGGATTGGATCCTTCAATGTTAAAACCATTGATGTTTTTCTTTTTTCTACTTTATATACAAATTTGGATTTAGCACTGGTTAAGGATGCATACTTTAGTGTTATTGATACAGTTTTTATCTCTGATAATAATTTTTATGCAGCAGATTTAACAAGTTATTCTATTCTCAGAAAAAAATATATGGGTTTTAATTGTTCTGACCAGAAAAATTTAAAGATGCTGTTAATTTTATGTTGTTAAACACTTTTGTATCTATTGGTGGGAAAATATTTCAACAAATAAAGGCATTCCAATGGGAGGGAACTGTAGCCCCCCCCCCCCCATTAGTGGACATTTTCCTTGTTTATTGTGAGTTTTCATTTGTTCAGAAGTTGATGAAGGAGAAGAAGTAAGGCTGAGCTAAAATGTTATCTTCTTCATGTCGTTATAATGATGATATTTGTGTGATTACGTATAAGTTCTTTGATAGGCTCATTCATGGGATTTATCCAGAAAGCCTAATAGATGATCAGAGTAGTAAAGATTATAGTGTGGTGGCATATCTGGATGTGTTAGTTAGAGTTGGTAATAATTGTTTTAATACAAACATGTATCATAAAGTTGACTATTTTAGTCTTCCTGTTGTCTTGTATACTTTTCCGTCGAGTAATGTACCAGTTAAGATAGGCTAGAATGTGTTTTCATCTCAGCTTATTGCGTTTGCTAGAATTTGTTCCGTTAAGGATGATTTTGTGGCTTGTGCGAAGAAGATGTATTCCATTATATTGGAGAGGGGTTATTGTGCTAAGAGTTTGATTAGGTCATGTGAGAAGGCTTTTAGACATCATTGAAAAATCTTGATGAAGTTTGGTTGGCTTTTGTGCAAACAGGCTCCCGTAACATTGGACGTTGTGTGAAATAATTAGAAATAATGGGTATAAATATGTATTTTTTTTCATTCATGAAGGAAACCGGAAATGTGCCATTTATGTTTCCCGGAAATGGATCTTCAGTATAAACTGGCAAACACCACCGTCACTTCGCTGATGGAAATACTGAGGGAGGGGGAAGAGAGGGGAGAGGGAGAGCGGTGGGGAGAGAGAGAGGTAGAGAGAGAGGTAGAGAGAGAGAGGTAGAGAGAGAGGTAGAGAGAGATTGCTGTGGGAGGAGGATGCTGCACTATATTGGGAGGGGGTAAAGCAAGGAGGATATCGGCAATTTTTCAGGAATTGGCAGGTTGGAGTCAGTGTGTATACCGACTTCAGTGTGTACTGTATACAACCCAAAAACCCTGAGTAGCTTTCACCGAGAAAAAAACGTTACATATATCGAGATGTTTCAGGGATATGTTTACAAACATTAATTGTTATAAACAGCTATGTCTGACGGGTGGGAAAAGATTTGGCTCGGTAATTTAGAAAACACGTAAATGTGGCAAACGGCTCAGAAATGGGGTTATGTCACAACTTGCTCAGGACGACGGAGCAAGAACCACTCGCTCAGGTCGACGGAGATCGAAACACTATAACTATATATATATATATATATATATATATATATATATATATATATATATATATAGAGAGAGAGAGAGAGAGAGAGAGAGAGAGAGAGAGAGAGAGAGAGAGAGAGAGAGAGAGAGAGAGAGAGAGAGAGAGAGAGAGAGAGAGAGAGAACGAACGAACCATGGCCTTGCTTGCTTAAAATAAATGGGTGTGTAGGATTAGTTATAAGACTCGTTTTTAGCTCGGCTGTTCGAAGAATAGAGCGCTATAGCGACACCCCCGGCATGAACGTGAGCGTGACAATGTTAAAGTTTTTGCTGCAAGTTATTTAGAAGCTTGCCATTCATTTAATATGTGTGCTAGGATGCTGATATTTGGCAGGGAGGTTCCTTTGGGGTATACTATTGATGTAGTGAAGTTGAAATTAAAAAATAATTTCAGTTTTAAAAAAAATTTTGACCTGTTTTGAACTTAACTTTTTTGTAGCACATCAACGTTAAAGTTTTTTTCCTTTCTAATGTTTTTATCTGCCACACTATTTTTTACTGATTGCAATATACAAATACATATATTGCTTTAAAATTATTTAGATCAGACCACTACAATGCTTTATAAAAAATATTATTAGACGTCTTTTAAAAACGATAAATGTATAAACAGGCGAGCATTGGGTGGCTTTGACACCAACTCTCTTATCTGGTCTTTTTAAATTATCAGATTTCACTCCAGATTTCCACACTTACTTAGTTCGGACAATATCCTATCCTCAAAGCCGAAAAAATATTTCGATGAAATACTTACATTAGTCGGTGAGAGTAGATCGTGGAAAATTGTATCATATATAATGCATGATATAGCTCCAAGCTCCTAATCTGAAACCTAAGGCACTTATAAAAGTGATGTACCCAGCGATTCGGAGCGATGATGAACAGGGCTCTGTTGGACTCATAGGTGTGTGTGTGTGTGTGTGTGTGTGTGTGTGTGTGTGTGTGTGTGTGTGTGTGTGTGTGTGTGTGTGTGCGCGTCACGCGTGTCTCCTCCTCCAGAACTCCAAAGCCATATGAAACCTAACATCCTGAAACTTTGCATGCAGACGAAGAAAACTCCAAGGAAGTGCATGTGTGAAAATTGTGTGTATGGTTTAATGAAAAAACACATTTTGAAGATAATCAACAGCCTTATTTAATTACGTCCCTGATCAGATCCATCCTGCGTCACCACTCTCCATGGGGTCTTGAGGAATATCCCAGGTAACCTCGCTGAGGTGTGAAGGCGCCATGTTTTATTTTTAGCCTGCTCACCCATGCCTTGACTTGGAACAGGCCGCAACAATTTCTTCATGTTAAAGTTTTTTTGTTTTGTTTTTTCTACTTTCTTCACTCATCTATCTATAATTCCAGCTGTGTGTGTGTGTGTGTGTGTGTGTGTGTGTGTGTGTGTGTGTGTGTGTGTGTGTGTGTGTGTGTGTGTGTGTGTGGGTGTGTGTGTGTGTGTGTGTGTGTGTGTGTGTGTGTGTGTGTGTGTGTGTGTGTGTGTGTGTGTGTGTGTGTGCGCGCGTGTGTGTGCGTGTGTGTGACCGCTGTTTCTCGACAACCACTGGTCCGATCTAATTGAAACTTGCCAGGTATGTTGCTGGGGACCTGAGTATGTGCCTTTTCAAGGTTTGATATTAATCGGACCAGTGGTTCCCAAGTTATGGCCATTTATTTTCCAAACCAATGACAGGACACGTTGCTGCGTAGGCGTGGCTGATGGGGAAAGGGCGCCTTAGTTACCAATGACAGGACACGTTGCTTGGCGTTTTGCACCCACAGTATTTATCTTCTATCTATCTCTATCTATAATTCCAGCAATCTCTGTTTGTTTTGTCTTTCAAAAGGTTTGAAATTAATGGGACAAGTGGTTCCCAAGTTATGGCAAAGTTAGAGCACGTTCCCCATTACGGGTTACAACGTACGGACTTCCGGATAGTGATAACTTACTGTATTCTAATAATTTCTTGATTTCTTGTGCACATTTATAGATGAACACAATGCCCCAATCCAGTCGTCGTTTACGAGAGCGAAGGAATGGCCTGTGTGGTTGTTTGAAAGTTGTTTTATTTTTTGTATTTTTTGCACGTACGGCCACGCACGTACGAGCATGCGAGAGCGAAGGAAAGCGGTTTGAGTTTGTTTGTTTTTTTTGCATGTATGGCCGCGCACGTACGGGCACGCGAGAGTGAAGGAATGGCCTGTGTGTTTGTTGTTTCTGGCACGCGGTTTGAAAGTTTTTTTTTTTGTTTTTTTTGAACGTACGGCTACGCACGTACTGGCACGCAAGAGCAAAGGAACGGCCTATGTGGTTGTTGTTTCTGGCACGAAGTTTTAAAGTTTTTTTTTTAATTATTATTATTTTTTTGCACGTACGGGCACGTGAGAGCGAAGGAACGACCTGTGTGGTTGTTGTTTCTGGCACGCGGTTTGAAAGTTTTTTATATTTTTATTTTTAATTTTTTGCACGTACGGGCACACGCTAGTATTATCAAATGCCTGTTCATCACAGTTTTGAATCACTGGGTACATTGGTTTTGTAAATGCTGTAGGTATATCATCGAATGCATATGATACAATTTTCAACGATCTGCTCGCTCGGACTAATATATATATATATATATATATATATATATATATATATATATATATATATATATATATATATATATATATATATATATATATATATATATATATATATATATATATATATATATACACACACACACATATGTACATATTGTTGCAGCCATGGGTACCGAGACACCAGCTTCTCACTCAGGGGGATTAATCCCTTTTGTCCTTGGAAGAGCCGGACTTGGGGCCACTGCTCACAATTAACGTTGTGGTATGGTGGGTTGTTTGAGAACCACGAACGCCACCCAATCAACCACGAGTTCCAGTGTCCACTGTGTAATTATTCCATTTAACTCGAGGTCACATGGTTACCTGAGCGGGGAGCACGCCCTCGGCAAAGCACAAATATTATCTGATTAGATTTTAATTAGGGCGGCCAGGCGTTTTAATCGCTGGTGCGTGCCGATGATTTTTGGTCGAATCTGTGGTAATTACCTCCCAGTCTATCTCGGTTCGGACAATGCTAGATCAATGGGAGGAAAGGACAAACACGGACAGGTTGGAAATCGACAAATAATTTATTAATAATAAAATAAATAAATAAAGAAAACTTTTTATTTGCTGAGGTAAATAAAGAATGAATTTCAAAGCAAAATCAATCACAATGCCAGGAAAGAGACAAAGAGCAGATGCTTATCGGGGGTTCGACTTACTTGCAGCTAAACACAGACATGGCTACCCAGCAGATCATTCAGGGGGAAGGGGTGGAAGAATCGTCTTCCTCACCAGAATGCCAGTCAATGTATAAAGAGGGCACCGGGATCATCCGTTGTGGGTTTAGACCCTGGTGTTGTTGGTGACCAACCCGTGCCTCACTTGTTGGCGGCGCTGCTCACACCCACACGCTCGCTTGCCCAAGCACTGGGAAGGACGAATTGTCTCGTTGTTGGCGCTGGTTAGACACCCACACGCGCACCACACGCTCGCTTGCTGAATCACTGGGAAGGACGAATTGTCTCGTTGTTGGCGCTGGTTAGACACCCACATGCGCACCACACGCTCGCTTGCTGAATCACTGGGAAGGACGAATTGTCTCGTTGTTGGCGCTGGTTGGACACCCACATGCGCACCACACGCTCGCTTGCTGAATCACTGGGAAGGACGAATTGTCTCGTTGTTGATGCTGGTCAGACACCCACACGCACACCAAATGCTCGCTTGCCCAAGCACTGGGAAGGACGAATTTTTTCGTAGTTGGCGCTGGTCAGACACCCGCTTCTTGCTTGCTTCTCAAGCTTACTTCTCGTTCTCTCCTCCCTCCCTGGCTTTCTTTCGCCCCGCTTTCTTTTGCCTTCATCAGACCGGATTCTGCATTCATATATGCATTCTGTATGCATTCATCAGACCGGATTCTGAAATCCGCAACAATATATACATGTGTGTATATATATATATATATATATATATATATATATATATATATATATATATATATATATATATATATATATATATATGTACAGTCATCCCCCGTTTATCGCGGGGGTTACGTTCCAAACCCCCTCCCCCCCCACCCCCCCCCCCCGCGCGAGAAGTGAAAATCCGCAATGAATGGACGCTTCCCCCAAAAATACCTATTTTTTATAAACGCGGTGTATTAACACGATTGGGTTTGATTTATATCGAGTGATTATTAAACGCTGGGCGGTGTGTAAACACGATTGGGTTTGATTTCTATATTGTGAACTAGCTGAAGTACCCGGTAATACCTGGGAAATTTGCCCTATTTTCCTCATGCTAGTTAGACTGAGGCATTAGTTGTATGGACAAAATTAGGAAGGCTTCTTTTATTCCTCAGATTTATGGAAGGAAGGCTTTATGCTGCCGTAATCCTCAGATAGGTCATAGTTGAAGGCGGCCTTGAGCCACTCAATGTTTGTAGCAGCAGTGGCAACTGTCCTTGATGTCCTGCTAAAACCCGGACCTAGAAAGCTGGAACGTGAGTTTTGTGCTTCTCTCGCCCGTCGGTGTGACGCTCTATTTGCAGTTAGGCAACGCTCTCTCTCTGCAGCCAACTCTGCTTGCCTGTCTCATTCATGAGCAGATATATCAGCAGTAATACGACTCTCTCTCTCTCTCTCTCTCTCTCTCTCTCTCTCTCTCTCTCTCTCTCTCTCTCTCTCTCTCTCTCTCTCTCTCTCTCTCTCTCTCTCTCTCTCTCTCTCTCTCTCTCTCTCTCTCTCTCTCTGCAGCTGACTCCGCTTGCCTGGCTCTTTCATGAGCAGATCTATCAGCAGTTAGCTGTTGCCGTGCGCGTGCAGTTCGAGAATTCAAATAACAGGAGGAGAATGTGTATGTTTAAAAAGTCAACGAATACGAACATTTTGTATTTCAAAAAACCCTAGCGTTTTTAACCATGAAGCCTTTTGTTATGATTAATATGCCGGCACACTATTCGAAAGCAATTTTTTTTTTCTAATGGAAATTTTATTTATTTTATTTATATATTTTTTTTTTGATATAATTTTTTTTCATTTTTATGGAGAGCCACTTAGCGCATCCTGGAGTTGAATGTTAGTTCTATATATGTGTAAAGTTTCATCAAGATCGGTTCACTGGTCTAGGAGCTTATTCGTTACAAAAAAACAGACAGACAGAAGGACTGCCATTTATATAGTAAGATAATAAACGCTGGGCGGTGTATAAACACGATTGGGTTTGATTTCAAAATTGTGAATATTAAACGCTGGGCGGTGTGTAAACACGATTGGGTTTGATTTATATCGAGTGAATATTAAACGGTGGGCGGTGTGTAAACACGATTGGGTTTGATTTATATCGAGTGAATATTAAACGGTGGGTGGTGTATAAACACGATTGGGTTTGATTTATAT
>NC_140963.1:74805619-74810619 GCF_056783735.1 Eptatretus burgeri | reverse complement strand
TATTGGTGACCACTGTTAGTTAAACGACCCGCAGGCTCGCGGAGTTATCCAAGCGACTGCCTAAAATTCCGGGGAGTTTGGTGGGAAATGACGCAAACCTCCCCCACGTAGTGGTCGTTCTCGCCATCGACCCCCGGCTCACAAAAACATATATATATATATATATATATATATATATATATATATATATATATATATATATAATATATATATATATATAATATATATATACATACATACATACATACATACATACATACATACATATGAAAGTCATAACAAAGACTATATATTCAAAAGATGGGACGTTTTGCTCTCTTGCTTGATGCTCAGCATTTAAAATAATTTACTACCATTCATCAGTAAGGTCATGGAATCCATCATCGCAGTTGATATGAAATCTTTCCTTTTCTCCAACAACCTCAACACAGAGCACTAATTTGGTTTCAGACCAGGTCACTCCACCTTGGAAATGCTGTTTCCACTCACCCAACAATGAATGGAGGCCCTCAATGTCAGAAATGAGATCAGGACCATATCTCTCGATTTATCTCGTGGTTTTGATGGCATCTGGCATTCTGCATTTTTCCCCAAACTCCCTGCCTATGTCATCAAAGGTCAACTTCACACTGTATGATCCACTGACTTCCTCCACTCTCGTAGCCAACATGGGGCACTCAATGGAATCCTTTCATCTCCTCTCCCTGTCAAGGTTGGAGTGCCCCAAGGCAGTGCTCTGGGCCCAGTCCTATTCCTGATCTTCATCAATTACCTCTGATTCTCTGGAAAATCCTATTTATCTATTTAATGATGACTCCACCCTCTGGCGTTACATCCATCATCCTTCAGACAGGCAGGCTACAGCCTTTTCCCTCTCTTCAGACCTTGAGAGAAAAAAATCACATCGTCAAACCTTTGGAATATGTCTTTCAATCCTAACAAATCTCACACTCTCACTATCTCTCTCTGAAAGGACTGTCTGGCAAATCCTCCTACCTACTTTTTTTTTTAACAATCCTATAGTGGAAGTTCAGTCATTCAAACTCCTGGGTCTCACTACGTATCAGCCCCGATCTTTTTGGGCAAACCACATTTCAAAGAACTTGGCCACAAAAGTCAGCCTCCGTCGTACACTGGGCATCCTCTGTTATACAAAGTCCATCCTTGGCACACCTGAACTCCTATCCACCTACAAGGCCTCCATCCACAGCATGATGGAGTACTGTTCTCCCTTCTCGACTGGCTCCCCGACCTCACATCTAGCTCAGCTTGATGTTGTGGAAACCAAGACCTTTAATATGTTATTGGAATCTCCCACAATGAAGCCGAGTTTATGGGCTTATCACTTCGCATCGCAGACAGGTTGGTTGTCTCAATGTCTTCTACTGCCTCCTTTCTGGTCTTGTACCCTTTGCTCTTTCCGTGCTGTCCCCCCCCCACCCCACCCCACCATGTTTCTGCAGAACTCACATTGTCCACCATCAACCCCCTTCTTGTGAAACTACCTAAATCCAGGATCACTGCTCACCTCCACTCATTTGTTCCTCTCTCTTTTCCCCACGTGTGGAATTAACTTCCCCAGACACTTCAATCTCGTTCTTCCCTGCAAGTCTTCAAAACAGCTGTTCACCACCATCTCATTTAGTCCTCAATTCAAAAACATGATTTTTTTTACCCTCGTTAACCCCATACAAAGCCCTACTCCTTCCATTTTTCCAGTTTTCCCTCCTTGGAATTTCCTTCTGTATCCTGGGTCTCACTATATATCAGCCACGATCTTTCTGCCCGTGCACCTTTTGTCTACCCCATGCACCCTTTGTGCCCAACTTCTCCACCCCAGGCATGTGTATTTTGCGTTCTATTTTTGTCAGTTACGTCCTGATCCATTGAGTATACTATCTTTTCCATGAGCCTCGACTATACATACAAAATAACAGATAGAGAGCAGACAAACAATGCTGGGAAAGTAATGGCAAACCACCCAGTATTATCCTTGCCAAGAACCTACTTTGGCAGCACCATCACTCTGTAGAGTATGGAACATCAAATCAAATTTAAAAAACAACAAAGCAAATCAGAGATTGCAGACCCTCGCCAGGACTTCTTTTGTGTGGTGTATTTTGTGTGGCATTTGTGTACTGATGTGTTACGTAATTAATGAGACATAATTAGAACTGACATTTTATTACTGCTAGCAGTGATGACCAGGTAACAAGACGTCCCGCTTTGATGAAACCCCGCTTTGATCGGACACCTGACCCTGACTCGTGACGTTTTTAAAATAATTATTCGTTATTCAATTAAATTTGGAATGGAATTAAAATAAATTCGATTCAAATCAAATGAAAAACCAAATAAGTACAGTCCTGCATTGAAGTAATCAGATGAAACCTGAACAAGCAAAAACCAAAGATGAAATCATTAGGAGGAACCTGGATGGGATTCGTATTTCAGTTGCTACTCCTCTACCCTCAAACTCATCCACGCACAGGCAATTGAGCCTCATTATATATATAAAATATATATTTATATATAAAAATTCATCGAAGAAAATTTCATCATTCTGGCTACTAGGCCATGCGTCTGTGAAGTTGAAATTTAAAACATGTATTCCCCATCATCACGAGATCATGAATGTAAAGTTTCATGTCAATTGATTAAGTTGTTCCAGAGAAAACATTATTTACTATTCTTCATCAATCCAATATGGCTGCAAAGCTATGTGACCTATCAATTATTACTGAAAAAAACTTGTACACCCATGGCTTGGGGTACATTTGTGTGAAGTTTCCCCTCGATCTGTCCAGCCATTCTGGAGTTTTTTTTATAGGTTTTAGGGTAAATCCAATATGGCTGCCAAACCATGTAACCTATGACATCATATGTGTGAACCTTTTGTTCCTCAAGGAAAGGCGGTCATACATTTAAAGTTTCACCTCAATCTCTTCAGCCACTTCAGAGAAGAAGATTTTTTTTTAACAATATGGCTGCCGAATCACGTGACTGATGAAGTTATCAAAAAATTTTCTGTGGACCACTTTATCCCTAAATGACACTCAAAAATTTTCATACTGATCAGATGTAGTTTTCTACATATGCAATTATGACGTCATAACGAAGGCATCTACGGCATCAAAACATCACTTATTCCACACGAGGAGTACTTGCTGTTTGCCAGGTTTCATTTTTTTCCTTGGTGTGGTTTCAGAGATACAGTGGTCCAAGGTTTTTTTCTGTTTATCCAATATGGCTGCCACACCATGTGACCTATGACGTCATACTTATGATTAAGACATTCGACATGAATAGTCGCACCTTTGGTGAAAATTTCGTCTCGATCCGACAAGCGTTTGTAGAGGAAAAAACGGAAATTCTGTGCAGACAAACAAAACAAACAAACAAACAAGAAAAAGACATCGTGCAGAGCATGATACTTGCACAATCCACCCCCCTCTCCAAAGGTTGCCATGGATACGTCAAATTGTCCATTTCGTGAAGATTGTCCATTCAATCAAAGCTCAGGTCAATCGGTTGAAAATTGATTACTTTCAAGATCAAAATTGATGATTTTAGAAGTTTAACCTTGAGTTGACCTTTTGACCTCAAAAATAGTTGCTTTCCCGATTCAGTGATGGACTATGCAAATCCTGTTCAACTTCCAAGTTAATAGGATGTAAATTTATGATTTTTCAGTTGAAAATTGATGATGATAGAAGTTTGACTTTGAATTGACCTCTGACCATTTGATCTCAAAAATAGTTGGTTTCCCAATCCACTGACGCAATATTTAAATATTGTTCAAATTCCAAGTCAATTGTGTGAAAATTGACGATTTTAGAAATTTAACCTCAAGATGGCTTTTGACCTTTGACCTCAAAATCAATAGGCTTCTCGGTTGAGACGACCTCTACAACTATGTAAAGTTTCATGACAATCGGTTTGGAATTGTGACCTGTAGGCAATAGACAGACAGACAAACAAACACACAAACAGACAGACAGAATAACAAAATCGACTGACCAATATACTTGAAAAATCTTCGATTTTGCAAGTAACAAAGATAGACAGACAGACCCAAACGCAATACCCTCTCCTTCGGCGAGGGAAATTAACGTATCTGTCAAGAGTTGCTTATGCAATTGCAGTCAATTTCATACTCATGCTATAACTACTGTAACTACCATTTGATGCACACAAAATAATCGTTGGAGACATGCCCAGGCATGTAATTTACATTTAACTATACCGACCTCACTGACATTTCTGGCTAAATGAACTGAGTTAATATGTTAACATATGGCCCTTTTAGTAATGTACATGGAGATATGCACAGTGAGAATTGCACGGCGACGTCTACTTCATGAACATAGAAACAACAATAAGATAAAAGATCAAATTTATTGATGAATCTTTAATTCCATGAAGTTGTGTTTGGGGCATGTAATTCAAAATCTCTGTAAAAATAAGAGCTGGTATACCTGTAAATGTGGGGAGCAATTATTACTTTACAGAAAAAAACAAAAATTAAACTTCACATACAATTTGTGAGCAGAATTATTATTTTTTAATTAAAAAAATCTCCGCCCAACATGATTAGTGATATCGGTAGAAGGCTCGATGTATACACTGGTGAAGGCAACTGGTCTGGTTCAAGCGGCGACTGAGTTTGGCCGTCCAGCAGGGAAACACCATTAGTATTCAGGCTTCGGCGAGGGAAGAACAAAAATCCCACATTAACACCATTTTAAAGTCTGTATTTTTAGGGGGGTGTGGAGGTTTTTACTCATTTATTTGGTTTTTAAAAAAAAAAAACTTCCATTTACTTGGTTGGAGTTTAATTTTTTCTTTTTTAAAATGTTATTTGTATGCGAGTATCAATGAAATAATATACAAAGTACTGAATTAATTTACTATCAAGGAATCCAATGTGAGATTATTAATCTGAATAATGAACGCTGAAGTCTCCTGTTTTCTGAACACAACTTTCCAAAGCAGACATT